>NC_067137.1:56166613-56488488 GCF_903995435.1 Acomys russatus | reverse complement strand
GAGATAAGAAAAAAATTGTTTCTAGAGTTCCTCAACTTTTACAAAGAAATCTGATAGAGATATATTATGCTTCTGAGAAGTCAGGAACTGCATTGTTCAGCAGCAAAGATGGCATTTGTAACTAATATGCACACTGCTCAGTGTGTACTCCATTATTACCTGTTGGGTGAGCAGACAAAGTACTTGCTCTATTAGTTCTTAAAAAAGCAAATGATGTGATATATACCACTATGGACCTTTCATGCAGTTTTCTGTGTATAATCAGGTAGCTAAAATAAAGATAATTGCTACTAAATTGATTTGTAATTAAGGCTTGGAGGTCTAGGAGCTCCTGGGTCATAAAATGATAGTTAAGGGTGAATCCACATAATGTATACTAAGTGCTGGTTTGTCCCTGAAAACTTGCCCAGAGCTCACTGACACTCAAGAGATCAGGAATTATGAACTGCAACCTTCCTTGACATATAATTTATTTCCTTTCATATGGCATTTACCTTGAATGGTAATAAATACATTAAAGTATCATAAATAACAAGATATAGGACACTGCTTTATTTTAGAATTTTTAAATTGAAAATGTAGGGAAGAAAGGCTACAACAGTGGAATTAACTGGATCCTGAAGTAATGTTTTAGTAAACCAAGTTTTAAGGATGATGAAGATCTCTTCTTATTCATTCATATAATTAAAACTAAGGAGAATTCCACTTGTTAGGGTAGAGTATGTGAACTGAGTACCTAAAGTACAAGTACAATGCATTATTCTCCTTGAATTATCAAGCCTAAGAAAATCTGCATTCACTCTCTTCACAGGGAATTGTAATTGACAAGAGTCAGAGCTGAGTTAATTGGATAGTCTAGTTGCATTTGGCTCTGAGCCCACTTACTAACGTCTTTGTGGATGGTTCTGGTGGAACTACTTGTGAGTATTTTAGCACTTTACTTCCAACTTCTTTGCTTTACTTAAAACGATATTACACTACAATGCTGCTTTAAAGATGTTTAGAACACATGCACCGCAAGAATGTCACCAAAAGTACTACCTGAAGATTCCATTTTTCATCGGGGCAAAAAGGATAAAGTGCACAAGGCAAAGGGTTACATTTCAGTTTTGAATTGAGTGCATCTTGAAACATGAGGCAATATATTCTTGGTTGACAACAGCAATGTATAAGATAAAATACCTTTTACAGAATCCATCTTGGAAAGTATAAGCCAATGACAGGCAATCAGTTGTTTTTCGAGATGAGATAAGAACATAGTTAAAAGCTTTAATGTTGACGAGAAATGGTCTTGCCAATGCTTGAGGGGATAGAACAGCTTGTTTGTGGGAAAAGAGGTTTAAGTTTTCAAGAAAAATTTAAGGACAATTAAATATCCATATCATGCATTATTGGGAATATTAACTGGTCAGAAGAACAGAGCTAAGGATCATTTTCTTGGGCCCATCTTTGTCAGGTTCAAGGGATGCTTAGTTCTGTGCGTAGTCACCATTCTGCCATTTTAAGCTTTCATTTCTATGTAAGCCATTGACTTCTGTTATCCAGCTTTGTCCTTTGTCCTGACCTTGAGGTTGTAGTTATATATTTCTGTGTTCACCTTCACTTAAATATCCTACATGCCCTGACACTGCTTTTTATATATTTTTTGCTCCTTCCTTCTTACACTACTCACTTCTTATATTGTAGTCACTATTGATGTTGTCATCACTCATCCTTGTGCTAAATTCATTGCTGATGACATCATCATTCACCCTTGTGCTGAAGTCATAGTTGATGATGTCATCATGCATTGTTGTGCTGAAGTCAGAAAGCCCGGAGTTACATAGCCAGAGCTCAGTGCTCCCTCGTCCTTGTGATGGTCTTGTGGAAATATGAAACCATTGATCTTTTGGACACTCAAAGATCTTTCTTGGTGAGCCTAGGTCATTGGGTTTTAATTTCATCTTCTCCCCCTCCGTCGGGTCTTTGTTCAGAGCCTGACTTGCATGGCTTGATGGGATAACTCTCATTCCAGATCATCCTATTTATTCGTATTGGTCAATTTTTAGCTCACAAATATGAGCTTCTTTTCCTTTCAGACTAATTGCATAATTTATATAGTTTACAAAGAAGTTATCTATGTGTACTTTATAATGTAGTAAAACCATTGAGCTCAGAACCTTCCCTGAGCTATCACCTTATTGGGATCTTACTTGGTTCTTTCTGATCTTTACTGTCCATGCCATAGTTTACACTTCTATCATATCTCACTTTAACCATTGCTGTAGTCCCCTAGTTTAGTTTTAGCTTCCTAGTATGTGCATGTCAATGCAGGAACCATATCAGTTCAAATTTATACATTTCATTTTCCTGCTTAACTTGTCTCCTGCAGCCTTCTCTCCCTTATGAAGAGACTCAAAATGTACAGTGTGACAGGCAAGGCTGTCTGAGGTCTGTTTCCAAATATGTACTTAGCCCAAACTTTTGTTGTTTTATAGTGTGGACAGAACAAAATAGTGTGTGTCCAAAGAGTCTACTCAAGTTCTTTCTCAGCTTGGGCTTACTTCCCTCTTGCCTTGGCCAGTCAAACCTTTCTCAGATTACTGAGATATTCTCTCTCTCTCTCATGTTAGCTCTTGAAGTCAGAAAATTTGTCTCCTTTATTTCTGTTACTAATTCCATTTCTGGAGCATCATAGGATTTCAACTGCCTGTATTGAAATTGAGGGGAAGAAATTTTGGCTGATGCCAAACCTTCATTCTAAATATTTGTTTTTGATTCAACTGGTCACCTTGACATCTAACCTAAAGTCCTTTTCATCTGTATTCATTTTTTTTCTATATTGCCATCACAGAGTCTGTGGAAGTAGGATTAATTTTCTCCAAAGAGCACAAAGAATGCAGCAAATTTTAGGGACTTGCCTGGCATCATATGAACTCAGCTTCTGTACAGTATTTTTCCAGGAACTCTTGGGAAGGTTTTGATGGTTCTTTAGTGCCACATATCTTCCTTTTATTTCCCTTACATCATGCCCACCCCACTCCCTTTGCTGCCACCTAGGCTTCTAATATTCTGCAGCTGTTACACTGGGTTCAGTAAGGCTCCCATGAGCCATTGCTCTTAAAGAAGTTTCCCTTGTTTCAAAGTTTCCTCTCTTTCCTCTTTGATTTTACATATATCTTTTTCCCCCTCTGCAGTACACGATTTATTACTGCCTCTAAGAAGAGAAGAAATCTCATTAAATTCATTCAATTAGTGTGTGAATACCTGTTATTTAACTTACTGCATGGACAACCTCAAGTGTGTCTCAATTTTGAAAGAGGAAACTTATTACTTCAAAGGAATGAAGCATGAAAGTTGCCTTGCTCAGGGTGGGCAGAGCATCCTCATCTTTTTCTAATCAGACAAAGTAACGCACCTGATTATTCCTTTTCCTGCATGTCAGCCTGGATTGAATGTCTGAATATTCGACTGGCTTCTTTCATAAAAGAAGCACCAAGCTTTATAAATATTATGTTGTTGGAGGTTGGTCTGATGTACTTTGATGCTAATTACTGTTTGCTGTCTCTGTGACACACCTTGCCTATTGCTATTGTTTGATCAATAAAAGGCCAATAAAAGGCAAATGGGATAGGCATGGCTTAGGTTCTTGGCTTGGAGAGACAGAGAGAATCTTGGGAAGAGGAGAGACCAGAGGAGGGAGAAGGAGACTGCCATGGGTTAGATGGAAGTGAAGCACATGGCTGGTGTGGATGGAGATTTGGCCCAAATGAAGAACATTAGCAAGTATTTGGGATTATGGATGGGAGGAAGCTTGATAGAAATTATTACAAGCAGATAGCATGGGATTGGGGCAGGTATCCCATACTTGCCCCACTATGGGAAATAGTTTAGGGGCTTAATATCTGCCCTGCACCAGGTTAACTAGGGCTATTTTAAAATATAACAAATGTCTATGTCTTGATTTATTCCTAGCAAGTTATACTACCATAGTAATAATTGTAGGCCTGATAATAAACATTATTATGCCATACTGGTAAAAGTCAGACGTACATAAAAACATCAAAACCAACTAGGGTGTTTCTTAACTGTAGAAGTGGGCCATGAGGGTAGGATCTCGGCTTGTTCTTGCATATTTGAGCTCACAGAAACAAGGGTAGGATTTGGCCTTTCTTTCCACCTTAACAATTGCCTTAGACTGAGAAGTCTTTGTTAGCAATTCAGGTTTTGTACTTTTCTCCAGTTCAAGCACATACTACAGTGCAAAGGGATGTTTGAAACATTCATACATCTTTCACGGTGACAAATATTTGTTGGAAATGCTGTTTTTTCCCCCCAGGACAGTTTGCAATGAATGAGACATGATTCCTATCATCACAGCTTATTAGCGGACTAGAAAGAATGCAGGATGTGATCAGTGTTATATAGGAGATACAAATAGTCCTACAATCTGAGGGGAAGATTAATTCTATATGGCAAAGAGAGAAAGGACTTTACAAAGGGGTGACATCTGAAGAATTGCTATAATCTCACAACATAGCATTGGACAAGGGCACTGCACACAAAAAGGAAGGATGTGAGCCAGAGGCAAAGCCAGTGAAGCTTGGATCACGATGTTGTTTGGGCTGCAAGTGTAGGTTGGTTGCAAGAAGCACCTGAAGTCAGTTCAGATGAGTCAGAATAAGTTGCGTCAGCTTTTGAGCACGAGATCCTCTCAGCACACAGAAACTCCATTGCTCCTCTGAAAAAAGAAGTTCAACATGCTCCCCTTCACTGACGTATTTGTTTTTTTGTGTCAGTTGTTTTGCTGTGTGTGGGTGTGTGTGTGTGTGTGTGTGTGTGTATGTGTGTGTGTGTGTGTGCACGCACACACACACATGCTGCATATTACATGTAGGTGCAAGTACATGTGGAAGCCAGAGGTTACTATCAAGTTGACACCTCAATTGTTCTGCACCTTATCATTTTGAGATAGGATTTCTTATTGGACCTGAATCCCATTGATTTTGCTTGCCGAGCTGAGCAGTGACTCCAGGGGCCTGCCTATATCAATTCTCTTAGCATCTCTTAGTATATGCCATCATACTCAGATTTTTATGTGAGTATTAGAGATGTGAACATTGGTCCTTAGTTTTGCAGAGTAGGCACTTTACCAACAGAGCCAATCCCCTTAATTGATTTGATTTTAAAGAATATAAAAAACCCTCTCATTATCAACAAGTAAGTTAAGTTTAGGAAATTGCCTTTATTTAAATATTAAAGCATTGGGTTCTTTAACATCTCATATTTGTTGTTTTAAATTTCCTGTAATTTCTGATTATATTCAGACACCGATAATGATTTTGGTATAATTAGCAAGTACCAGTTATAACTCAGATGTCACCCCATCAGAGACTGAATCTGAGTCTTTTCCCACTTGTAGCTTATATTCTAATCAGAGAGACAGGCATCACTCAAGTAAGTAGAGAAACAGCTCATCTACTAATGAGATGTCTGAACTTTGCTGAGGCAACAAAGAACAGAAGGTTCTCCATAGCTTAAAGAGCTTCATTCCTGCTGTCAGGTCTGGAATTGAGTGCCATGAGTGGTTTCTGGTCTATAATGAGTGTTTGCCATACTAACATTCTCTTTTAACAATGTAGTGTTTAGCCCAGAGACACATTCTTTCCACACAAGAAGGGTGGTTGTGCTTTATGATAGCCTGTCGAGCTCATTGTCACTCGCAGCCATTTCTCAGTGGCTCAAGCAAGGTAAGTCAGGTCAGCAAACAGGAGACTATGGGCTTCCCACAGGGAGGAGTGTGAACAATAGCACCGTTTTTTTTTTTTCAGGAAATAATCCAATATACTTAAAACATAAATTACATACAGGTAAATTTCAAGATATACATATACATACATACATACATACATACATTTATAAGGGTATCTCTGTTATTACATATACATATGTGTATATATATGTATATATCATAAACACATTAGTGGAATAGAGGATGTTTGATTAGAGGGAGGGTTTTCTTTTATATAAGCGGGTAAGGAGAGAGGTGACTCTGTAGTTGAGATCGAAATGATAAGAGAAATCTGTTAAAAAAAAAGTAGAAGGAACTTGATACCCTATGAGCATATACAGGGGGAGGAGGTCCCCCTCAGTCACAGTCATAGGGGAGGGGAATAGGGGGAAAGCAGGAAGGAAGGTGGAATGGGAGGATACAAGGGATGGGATAACAATTTAGATGTAATATAAATAAATTAATAAAATATAAATAATTCAAAAAGTAGAAGGAATGACATTCTAGGCAGTGACATGAATAAATGAAAAGAACTATGATATGAACATGCTTGCTCAAAAACTACTGATTGAGAGTCAATAATAGTGACTGGCATTTAAAATCAAGACAGGTGTTACATGCATGTGTGCAGACTAGCCCAGCCATCTAGATTTTGTTAAAAATCATTGGACTTCCCTGTCAGGATAGTGCATAGCCTAATTTGTGCGTAAAACAATCTCTTGTGCTGCATGGATTGTGGAATGTGTCAGTAAGCTCGTGCAAGGACAGCAGCAGGAAGACGGACTAGGGAGTGATTGGGGAAGGCCAGGAGAAAAGTTATTTGAAAGAGGGTAATGGGAATGAAGTAGGGGAGAAATCTAATATGGGACATATATAAGAAATACGATTGGGTAGAACTTATCATCACTTGATTATATGTGACATTATTCTTTGATAGCCTAAACAAATGCAAGGACTTATGGTAGAAGTGAAAGCATTCTGTCTCTGGAGTCAGAAGTCTTTCCTTTATCCAGGCTGTGCTTGGTAGGACATGGTTGGCCCAGCACAACTGTTCTGAGTCTCATTTACACAATTCTAATGAACAGTACCATACAAAAATGCATCAATAAGAAAGCAAATGCAGAATAACATCCAAGCTAGACTTCTCAGAGAATCCTCTGGGAGTTGAAGTCTGAGCAAAGCTTAAATTTCTTTGCTTTACCATGACAGTCTGTTGGGTATTCTTTAGGAATGGACCAGAGGCAATTTCACAATTTGTGCTTTTGGGAAGATTTTATAGGCTGGCAACACTGGCTTATAAATTCGCCTAAACCCTTACAAAAAATACCACTGTTTGTGTCTTCCAGTCTACAGGTGAGCACACAGCCACTAGGGAGGGCAGAAACTGCTGAAGTGAGAAGTTTTTCCAGTCATGGATGTATGATGTATACTCTTTGGAGACACCCTCTTCTGAGTTGACCCTTGCTGACAGGATAAGACATGGCAGCCTGTATGCTTTATCTGTTAGTGCAGCAATTTGGCCTGTAATGGAGTGATTAAGGCATTGTTTTGGTGAAAACCCTTTAGCATCAAATTGAGCTGTCAAAGACTTGCAGGTAAATGTAGCAATTTTTCAGGCAGGGTTCTGGCATTTTCTGATAATATCATGTTTTATATCTAATTATTGCTCCTGTTATTTGATTGGTGCTTATGAGAACTTCAGCTGGTTCATAAGTTCCAGCTAGGGAGAGAGGTGACACCTTCTCAAATGCTTGCTTTTGTCTCCGTAGTTTTACTGCTAGCACTTTTAAAGTATGGTTTTTTTTTTTTTTATGATGAAAAATGCAGGCAACACCTCCTGGGTAAACTTATTATTTGAGACTTATTCTTACTACCCAACTGACCTTGAACTCAGTATGTAGTCTAGGCTGGCCTCTTCTAACTGTTGTTCCTCTCATCTAAGCATCCTGAGGTACACGCCTTAGTTTCCAAACACTGTTATTAGGCATTTAAAATGAAGGTCCAGATAGTTATATTTATGTACATATGTTTACAGCTACAGAATTGTAATTTAAATGAATCACGGTAGTATAAATAACCACACTCTAAGTATGCATGTGTAAACAATTTCTAGAAAGGGGAAAAAAGGAAAAGAAGAAGAAAAAAAGGAGGAGGGGAAATCCAGTTCCTTTGAGGTCTGCTCCACAGGGGATGAATCTTTTATATATATATATAAAACCTCAATTGTTATCCCATCTCTTGTATCCTCCCATTCCTCCCTCCCTCCCACTTTCCCCCTACTCCCCTCCCCTATGACTGTGACTGAGGGGGACCTCATCTCCCCCTGTATATGCTCATAAGGTATCAAGTCTCTTCTTAGTAGCCTGATATCCTTCTTCTGAGTGCCACCAGGCCTCCCCATCCAGGGGACGTGGTCAAATATGGGGCACCAGAGTTTGTGTGAAAGTCAGTCCCCACTCTCCACTCAACTGTGGAGAATATCCTGTCCATTGGCTAGATCTGAGTAGGGGTTTGAAGTTTACTGCACGTATTGTTTTTGGCTGGTGCCATAGTTTGAGCAGGACCCATAGGCCCAGATATGCCCATCATAATGTTATTCTTGTAAGTTTGTAGGACCCTCTGGATCCTTCTATTTCCCCATTCTCCCATGCTTCTCTCACCTAGAGTCCAAATAGGATGTCCTCCCCTCTGATCCACTTTCCTTGTTAGTGAAGACTTTTATGGGACATGCCCCATGGGCTAGTGTCCATATATAAGTGAATATATACCATTTGACTCTTTCTGCTTCTGGGTTAACTCACTCATTATGGTTATTCCTAGTTCAATCCATTTGTCCACAAATTTCGGGAATTCTTTGTTTTTAATAGCTGAGTAGTATTCCATAGTGTAAATGTATATCCAAAATATATAAAGAACTCAAGAAATTGAATACCATCCAACCAAATAACCCAATTGAGAAATAGGGTTCATAACTAAACAGAATTCTCAACAGAGGAATATCAAATGACTGAGAAACACTTAAAGAAATGCTTGAAGTTCTTAGTCCTCAGCGAATATAAATCAAAACAACTCGGAGATTCCATCTTACACCCATCAGAATGGCTAAGATAAAAAATTCAGACTAGCTGATGGACAGGACATTCTCCACCGTTAAGTGGAAAAGGAGATCTGACTTTCACACAAACTCTGGTGCCCCATATTTGACCATGTCCCTTGGATGTGGACGCCTGGTGGCACTCAGAGGAAGGATAATAGGTCACCAAGAAGAGACTCGATACCCTATGAGCATATACGGGGGGAGGAGGTCCCCCTCAGTCACAGACATAAGGGAGGGGATGGGAGGGAATGGGAGGATACAAGGGATGGGCTAACAACTGAGATATAATTTGAATAAATTAATAATAAAAAGGAAAAAATCCTTTCAACAACAACAACAACAACAACAACAACAACAACAACAAAGAAATGAGGCCGACAGACTCCAAGGTACAGAAGAATATAATAATTTGTTAGACACTGCAGTGTGTGCAAATGCTTTTATTATAAGCCTTTTTATACTTTGCAGTTTCTATTTTATTAATATATTATTCACAAACCTAGAGATATGATCATAACATTTCTGTCCTTATCTATGCAGTTGGGTATTATATAAAGTATAATAATGATGTTAGGTTAATAAAAAAAAAAAAAACAGCAAGGTTAGCTGCAAATTGGCCTAAACACAGATGTCTGTTGCATAAACAGTCTGTTCTAGGTTTGTGATGTGAATTAAATAAAAACATTCGGGATCATTAAAAAATGAAGCACGAGTATTACCAGGATTCAGATACTGATTTTGTGCTTCCCTTTGAACACAGTCTTGCAAACAAGCATCTATGGGCAGTCATAGATAACATTTGTGATGCCCTTGGTGGTTTTCAATGAGGTCAGCATTCTGAAATCCCAGAGGAGTCTTTCTTTTTGCTGTCCATAGGGCAAGGATTATTTCTTCCTGGTTGCACTTCTCTCCTCTTTAATGTCCCTCTCTATATGCAGCTTCCATCTTCCAAATTCTGTGTGTGGTCAGAGCCCATGGCTTTCTTCTGAGACCAGATACTATTTGTTGTTCAGCAGGTATTTGGGCTGAGGAGTCCACAAGACCTGCTTAAAACCATGTGGAAAAGGCTACTGGCATCAGAATGTTTGTTGATACTGAGAACTCAAAGAGAATGGGAGCATCCTTCAAGAGAGAAGTTGGCTGTCTGGTCAAAGGCATGTTGGGAAGGAGGAGGCAGAGGCAGGCAAGATTAGGAGTTATATTGTATACTTATCACAGCAGGGATGTCATTGAAAATTGGAGAATGACATGGCCAGCCTCCTGGTTCACAAAGATCACTCTGGCTGTTTACTAGGGAATGGATTTTTAATAGGCAACAAAAGGTAGGCAGAGAAAACTAGTTGAGGGAGATTCATTGTCAAGGTGAAAGAAGGTAATGGCTTGGAACAATGTTCATAACTACCAGGAGGAGACGGAAAGGCTGGGTGTGGATTCTATGTTGAGCCATTAGATTCTGTTGAGAAGGAGGCATGTAGTCCTCTGATGCTGAGAACACTAAATGCTACCCTAAGCAGAGCCTACTTCTAAGATGGTGATATCCCTGGATATCCCTGGATTGACCACTCCTAGCAACTGAGAGTAGGTGCACTGAGCTCTTGTCTTAATGAGATAAATCAAAAGAACCCTGACTCTCTTGTGGGAACAGCTCAGATCTCTTTTATAGCCGCTTTGCTGTTTCACTTCCCCAACCCCCACCTTGCCTTCCTGTTCCATAAGCAAGTCTGTTCCATGAGCATGGGACATCTTAAGCCCTTTCACATTCTTCAGCTAGGGCAACAAGATAAAGTTTCTTTATGCTTGAAATATTTTTGTGGTTTTCCACTGTCCAGAGGATAAAATCAAGGCCCTGTGATTTGGATTGTAGGATCCTGTTTACATGATGAGCCTACTAACCTCTTGTTCTTCCCATTCATATCACTGGAATATTCTAACCATGTAAGCATTCTACTTTGTCTGATTTCAGGGCCTTTGCATATGGTCTGTTCTCTGCCCAGGACCATGGCCTCCATCTGCCTGTTTTCCATGAAAAGAGCTCATTCTGCTAATCTCTCAGGACCTCCTCTACTCTGGCCTTCACAATGAGGACTCTCTAGTGGAAGTCTACTCTTGCTGTATCTGTGGATCCCACTGTACTTTTATTTTCATATTTATTACACTAATTTTTTGATATTTTTTGAGGCAGGATTTCTTTGTGTAACCTTGGCTATTCTGTTTTGTATACCAGGTAGATCCCCCTGCCTCTGCCTCCCTGAGTGCTGTGATTACAGGTGTACACCATCGCACTTGACTTTATACTTTATATATGTTTTAACAAGGTTCTTGAGAATATACGTCTATATTCAAGGAAAGGAGAGTCTGGTGTAAAAATCACATAAAATTATGTCTTATTTTTTCAAAGAGTCCTGTTCTTCTTCTGGTTTTCTTTTATCACCAAGTCAAAAAGTACTTAAAAGTACTGACAATTCTCCATCTAAGAGGCTGCTGAGCACATTTTCATTAAAGTCAGCTCTAGGTCATATAAAACTTAACAAATTTGTCTTTTTACAACTCACTATGCAGTCACCTCACAGGTATGGTGGAACTGGGGATCCTGGTAGCAATACAGAATTTTCCTTTCTGTCATCTAAAGTACCCTGGAAAGAAGGGGGTCTCTAGCATCTGGCTACTTTGCTCTCCTTTGCTGAGCTTTGCTCTATGTGAAAATATTATTCTGGCTGTAAGTTACCCCAAAGCCATTTCCACTTGTGTTTTAAGGCACAGTTTCCCTTCTTTCTGTATAAGCAACTCTGCTCTCTTAGCTTATATGGGTTTATTTTTGTTTTTGAAACCTGGAACTTTTCTCCTCAGGTATTCAGTATCAGAGATCTGTTTCTGCTGTGCTATGAGAGATGGGGATAAAGGCAGATTCTCAGGAGCTGTGGTTGTGGGACTGCACATGAGCATGGTTTTCTCAGTCTCTAGAGTTCCTTGTAGGTGATATAGGGTGAAAAAAAAAGCTTGGTATTCATGCCCTTAACTTTCAACACAGACTATGCTGTGGGCTATTTGGTACAGTATTGAAGTACACTCCTTTCCAATGTCAGCATGCATTAAAAGCACAGTACCTAGAATATATGTTTAGGCCCTGCCTTTTGTCACCAGTGTCTGTTAAGAATGGGCTTTGTAAGCTCAAATTTGCAATCATGTGCATACTGTGAAGACTTTTAACTTACATCCAAAAAGAACTAAACTTGACAGTTGATGTTGTGGGTGATTTCCCTAGAAATGTGGGGTTTCATTAGCTGAGAAGTTGACAATTAACTGGCAGACTGTAGATTTCACTCACTGACTGCTTGGACACAAAGAGACCATCCTGCTGGATGGAAGGTGTATGTGAAGGTGCTATTGGGATGCCAGATCTTTCCTAGGAATCCCTGAACACACTGCTCACTCAGTGCCCATTCCATCTTGGGAGTGGGAGTATAACAATCATATATTTTTATTGTTAACCCGTGAAAATTCACTGCTTTTGCTGGAAATGCCATGGCCAATGTGAAGCAGTTACCTTTCTGTTGGGAAGTGAGAAGCTGAGACAGAGGTTGCATCTGTTATTTACTTAGTACTCCTAGTGCCCAGCAGGGTATCTGGTCCCTAGAAGTCATTCAGTTGAATATCCATGTTTCCAACAGTAGATTTCTGACCTGATTTTCATCAGGCGGCTCTGTATTTGTTGTGTCTGCACTGGAATTGGACATTTTTTTTCACTTATTTCTCCTTCTTGCTCCTGGGAAGTGTTGTTCTAACCAGGTCTGTCCATGACACAGAAGAGGTTATCAACTCTGGATCAGAGAGGCTATGATATGTCTGGTCTGGTGCTCATAAAGGTCAAAGGAGGGCATCAGATACCCTAGGTCTAGAGTTATGGATGGTTGTGAGCCACCATATAGCTCCTGGGAACTGAACTTATATATCATTTGCAACAACTGCTCTTAACTGCTAAACCATCTTTCAAGCAAGTGAGTTTTTAAAATATAAATATATTTAATGTAAATTTCCAGTATGGTTCCTTTTAGAGTATAGACTGGGCAAAACTATTCCTTCTTTGACCTACATATTACTTTATTTCTCAATATCTTTCTGCAAGGATTATACTCCTGCTGAAGGCATGCACATGACCTGCTGTAGGCTGGATAGAAAGTCTACCCCATCCCACCTCCATTAGAGGTTTCAAGGGTTGAAAGATTGATCTGTAGTTGGCGAGCCCAATCTCTGAGAGGAGATTGGATCACAAAAGTTCTGACTTAATGTATCAAGTGATTATAGATATATATTTCAATGACATTATTGAAAGGTATTGGACAACTTCAGGGATGTATTAGAGGAAGTAGTTTTGCTGTGGTGTGACTTGTTCCTTGCCCCTTCTATTACTCTGCTTCCTGACCCCTATAATGTTATCAGCTTCCACATATTTCTTCTCCAGTGATAGATACCCTGCCCTGCCTTGGTTCACAGCAATGGATATAGACAATTTTCCACCAAAACCTAAGAAACTAATATTTCCTTCTTTTGGTTAGTCTGTCAGGCATTTTGCTACAGTTAAAGAAAGCTGGTGTAAATCTTGCAGATTTCTGGCATATAGTAAGAACAATGGAGATCTTAAATCTTGAAGACCTTAAATGGAGACACTGTTTCTGGAAAGCTAATTGAATGATGTTGGGAGCGTCTCTTTACCATTTGGTTCCTATTTTCTCATCATGAAAAGGAGAGGACAAACTCTTGCTGCTGAGATTTGATTGGAACGGTAGAAAACCAACAGTTGCCTCAAAGGAAATCACTTCAGATCACTTGAGCTTCTCTCAATGCCTTTGTTATTAATCAACAGGGTTGGTAAGGCAAGAAGAGATAGACGGTACTAATCTTAAAGGGGGCACTTAAATATGTATCCCCAAATTTCATCTTCCTCTCTTTTGTCTAAGGGATTGACAGATGCTGCCTGTCTTTGTGTTTTTGAATATTGAATATTGAATTAGCCATTATCATTATTTTTTTAGCTATCACTGTAGGCCTTTGAAATTCTGGGTACTTTGAAACTTTGAATTCAGCTGTTCTGACAACCATATTTGAAAAATTATTGGCATTCTTCATATGTGTCAAGTACCAGACATATTTTTAAGGTGTATCTTATTTTATGTGTTTTAATGTTTTGCCTATGTATATGGCTGTGCATTATGAGCCTTCAGATCCTCTAGAATTTGAGCTATAGATGTTTGTGAGGTACCATGTGGGTACTAGGATCTGAATTTGAATCTTTTGCAAAAGCAACACATGCTCTTAACCAATGAGCTGTCTCTCCAGCAAGTCAATTTTAAAAACATGAATACTTACTTTTGATGTAAAATTCCATTATGGCTTTCCGTTATAAGGTTGTTTTATGTTTATAGATATTGTAGTTATTTTATTCGATGCTAACTTAAGTTGATTTAACTTTTGCTTCATTCATAGATTTCTAGTGGATGATTCAAGAATACAACTATCTCCCCATTCTGCGTTTAATAAAATTCTAAATAAACTTCACAATTATTGGAAAGTAAAATCCTCTTCTAAATCCTCAACTAAATTCAGTAGTTGGATACAATTTCTGGCAAAATTCATCTTGTACTACTTTTTCTTCTCTACCAATGAGATGATTTTGCTCATAAGGACATTTCTTTTTGACATCCAAAAATGTGTATAGATACCAGACACATGAGGCAAATCCATTGCTATTAGTATTTTATCACCCTAGATCCTCACCTGCCAGTTTGTATATGGAGACAGTGGGATGAATGGAAATACGTCCAGAGTGGCACATAAACTCTTTGGTGTTCTATGAATCCAGAACAACATTAAGAACAGATAAGAACTTTTCCCTAGAAAGGAAACTGATTGGGGGGGTGTTAGGGGCATCTCTGAGACAAACTGGAGAGCTGCAATAGGGTATGCTCCTGGGAGCATATGGGGGTGACTCTAGTGGAGACTCCTAGCAGTGGGGAGTATGGAGAAGGAAGTCGCTACCTCCTAGTCTGGCAGGACGTCCAGTGGAGGGAGGGGGACACCAACTCACCTATATAACCTTTCATCCCAAATTTATCCTGCCTACAAAATGTACAGGAATAAAGATGGAACAGAGATTGAAGGAATGGCCGCCAACAACGAGCCCAACTTGAAACCCACCCCATGGGAAAGAGACAACTCCTGACACTATTAATGATACTTTTCCAAGTTTGCAGAAAGGAGCCTAGCACAACTGTCCTCTGAGAGGCTCCACCCAGCTTTGACTGAAAGAAATGCTGAGAGCCACAGGCAAACATTAGGTGGAGCCTGAGGAATCTTCCAGAAGAAAAGTAGGAAGGATAGAGGGAACTGGAGGGGACAATAACTCCACAATAATACAGAGTCAGCTAACCTAGGCCAGTGGGGGCTTACAGAAACTGAAGCAGGAGCCAAAGAACATGCGTGGACTGGATCTAGGCCCCCTACACATATATAGCTGATGGGCAGCTTAGGCTTCATGTGGGACCCTAGCAAGTGGAGTTAGGGCTGTCTCTGACATAGACTCTGTTGCCTGCTGGTGGATCACTTTCTCCTAGCTGGGCTGTCTTGTCTGGCATCAGTAGAAGAGGATGCACACAGTCCTGATGAGACTTGATGTGCTGGAGTGGGTTGTTGGGGCTGGTCCTCTTTTCTGAAGAGAAGGGGAGGGGAAAGGGGGAGGAGTGTGAGAGGGTGAGAATGGTAGGAGAGGAGGGAGGGGCCTGCAATTGGGATCTAAAGTGAATAAATAAATGAATTTTTTTCTCTTTTTTAATTAATTTATTCTTGTTACATCTCAATGTTAATCCCATCCCTTGTATCCTCCCATTCTCCCCCCCCCCCATTTTCCCATTATTCCCCTCCCCTATGACTGTTCCTGAGGGGGATTACCTCCCCCTGTATATGCTCATAGGATATCAAGTCTCTTCTTGGCAACCTGCTGTCCTTCCTCTGAGTGCCACCAGGTCTCCCCCTCCAGGGGACATGGTCAAATGTGCCCTCCAGTTTATACAGATGCATTGCATTTGTTCTTCTCAAGGCACTCCCTTGTATGTACACGTTCACTATAGAGTGCTGGTGGCTGTTCGCTTTCAGTGGCTGCTCAGTGCTTGCTTTTGAAATTGTTTCCTTCTTATTTGAAAAATCCTTAGTACATGAAAGATTTTTAAAACTTTTCTTTCCTCCTTTTTAAAAATGTTTTTCATTGTATTGGTATAAAATTGTGCTTAGATAGTATCCAAGCAGGAGGAAAATTTTCTGTCTTGTGAGTAGATATAATAAAAGCCCAAGTAGTCAGATCTTTGGGGGTATATAACAAAAATTCAGATACACTATTACAGCTCAAGCAGTTGCACAGATATGGAGGAATATGGGAGCTACGGCGCAAAGAAGCCAAGTGTTCTTTCAGATGCCAATAGTAAGATGTGAATAAAACAGGATTAGCAGTGGGATGAGTTTTACCATGTGCACCACCAGTGCACCATGAGCCCATGAAGATTCCTTGCTCTCGGGTGTGTGGTGCTTTGAGTGCTGGAAGAGGCAAGCTGCTTCAGGGGCCTCATTAGCATCAGAGTCTTGAGGACCTGTCATAATGCCAAATGCAGCCTAGTGCTGCTGTGGGCTCAGCACCTGCCATGTGTGGATCACTGATCAGAGCAGAGCTTTCACTGCCTTTGAATGCCTACCTATCAGTTCAGCTTGGGAAGAGAAGTGAAGTACACAGAAGCAAAGACAGCAAATAGTGTTCACAGGAAGTGTTGGATCAAAAGTCCTGTCTTTTCCTTTGTCTTCACAGTGCTTGAATGACAAGGGCATGCTTCATGTAGGTTTCCATGAATCCCCACTAGAGGAATGAGCTAGCTGCTTGTGCTCATGGGGATTAAAGGTGCAGATTCTCCAGAGCCTTCCCTGCCTGTCTGCACTGTCACCAATACACCAATTACTGTCAGTTTTAATGATGGTTCTTGAGACCCAAAGGGGAATAGTGTTCTGGATACTGAAATAGGATTTTGGTTTTCTATTCAAATCTCAATAAAAATAAATAATTTTGGTGGGTCTATAGATGTAGATAAGATGTAAGTTATTTGACAAGCATTCACAATATTTTTGCCCACATGTGATCAACAATAATTGTTTAAGGAGGTGTTTTGGGCATATAGGCTTCCATGATATGAATATGCGTTTGGAATAAGGATTTCCCTGAGTATGGTGTTTTTCTATTTTGGCATACATGATGGCACATTCTTGAAGTAAAATTTCCAAGAGTGATGCTTTATTGTGCGGAGCTCTTAACTTTCCCATTACACAGATTGCTTGAATTCTCATCTTGTCTATAGTAAGTCCTTATGCAGCTTCAAGGCAATGGCAAAAAATTTCAGAGTTTGCATGTTTAAATTGTGTTTCCTTAGGATATGATTCTAAATCACTGAGTTGACTGATATGTTCTTAGTAGCATCTAATCTTGGTGAGAGGTGTTTGCCCTGGTCATGCTTCTTTCTTGCTTGCTTTTCTTTTATTATCCTTTTATTTAGGAACGGAACTGGACTGTTCACATGGCCAAAGCCAGGGACATTATTTGTACGCAGCACAAATTTCCTGTCTGTGTTGATAATACAGTAGTTGAAATAGAGACAGTTAAAACTGAGCACAGAAAAACACTTTGTGAGCAAACAATCAACCCTGGGAAAGGGAACTAGCTCGATATGTGAAAGAGTTGGAACCCTTGCAAGCCTACCTTATGTAGGGTAGGTATGAAAAGACACGTAGATAAAGAGGAAGGTCTCTGAAGGACAAATCACAATAGGATCCATTGTGTTTATAGAAATGTTTTATAGTAGCAACCACATGGCTATACTTTGCTGTAGAGATAAAATGGATGATGCTTATGGTTTGTCAAAATGAGTTGAGACACATTTCTGTGTTGTTTTCCAGTGATTCCATCCTCTCTACATCACGGCAGAATCCAATAGGACTTGTTGGGCTATCTTAGAATCACACACTTCGCTTCTTTCACTGTTTTGTCCTAAGAAGGGCAGGCTTCTGAGGGCTCAGTGAGGAGTGGAATGTAGGACCAGGAGGCATGTTATGATTTGATCTGTAAAAAATATGACACATCAAAGCTTCCTATGAGCATAACAGTAAAATATTCATTAGTAATTGGAAGCAGAATATAAAGGCTATATTGAGGAAATAGATTATATTAGAGATATATCTTGAAGTTTTGATCTTGATTTGAGTCACACAGTGATCCATATCATATCCTGCTGCTATAGATTTTTTTTTCTGATGGATTCTGGCTAAATGGCAGGGCGAGCCAGGTAGGATTCAGGGCAGGAAGGAAGTGAGAATAATGGGACAGTAACCATTTCCCCCTTGGTGCAGGGGTCTAAAATTTGATCTCTTGAAGGGCAGGTTACAGAACAGATAGAGAGAACCATGTGAAGAGATTTGAAGAAATTCTGGGTATAGGAAGGATTTTGTGGGGGACAGATATTACAAATAGTATGTTGTATGCACAGGTGGGCTCAGTTAGGGCAGAAAACTCTCTGCACCATTACTGAAGCAAGAACAGCATACCTGGTGTGCTCCATCAGCCCTGAGCTTTCTGCATTGACTGTTGGAATCATGAAGCTTATTGTCCTTTTTCACCTGGATGCTAACTATCCTGGCTTCCCTGTCTTCGCAGCTCTGCTGAGAAGGTAGCCCACACATCTCTTTGTGGATTCTCTTCCTTGCAGCCTAGATGCTCTTCCTGGGCATTATTTTCCTCTTGCTTAGAGAGTACAGTCTTATATAACCTCATGTCCAATGTCGAACAGCCATTGCTTATATATATATATATATATATATATATATATATATATATATATATATATATATTTCACTGTTCTAAGCATGGGGACAATTAGGCCTCTCTCTCCATCGTAGGTAGATGGAGAAAGCCATAGGTACTCTTTCCTCTTTCTTATCTTATTTTTTTTGTTCTTATCCAACTTAGTGGAAAAAACTTTAAAGGGTCTGAGACTTTGCTTTGTGTCTAACACAGCAAGTAAGCCTGCCAGTTTAGTGTACAGACAGAAGACTTGAGAGTCTTATCAACTTGAACTTGCAGCTGTCATCATTTTCCTTTCTTTTGCTTCATATGGGGATATGTGTAGTGATATATATATGAATGGTGTGCCCACAGTGGACCTGTGCCACAGCTGAGGGATCTGGAGCTTATAAAAGAGGCTGCCAGCTAATTTGTCAAACTTTGTCCTAGAAGGATACATTGTAAAAGTACTTTGGTTGTTACATAAACCTGCTGGTTCCCCAGAGAGACACTTTATTTTTATATTTCCAGGACTATTTGACATGCAATCATTCTTGGAAAGATAGTCAGGGCAAAAGTTGTCACAATGCTATGGTATAGTTGTCATAACTATCCCTGGGACATCCTCCTAGCAGATGACCTTGCCAACAGCTTTCTATATTATGGTTATTTCAACTCCATTTTAAAAATCAGATATTATGATATACAAGTACTTGTGCTGGATGACCTAAAAGTAAGTAAACATATGAGTCAGTCTGATAATGAACCTTTAGCACGTGCATTGATTATTTAGCATTGTCCGCCAAAATAGGATTTTACCTAAATACCAAAAGGCACTCAAATTTCTTACTTGGTCAAAGCAAATTATGAAACAAAGTTGAGTGCTGCTTTTTTCTGAGGATTATTTAGGATCTTAACATTGGCACATGTTTATTGTGTTGATTCAAATGCAATGCCTTATTGCTGAACTTTAAAAAGATGCAATGGTATAATTGTGTACATCCACGATGATTTCCAGTTTAACCTGCATTTGTCTCACCATTAACTTGGACATTTGATCAACTAGAAAGGAAACACTGAAAGAGAGAAGCCTGCCATAGTTCCGTGAGCACACTCTCTTTACACTGGAGACATTTTTGGTCTTTGATGAGCCTTCACCTGCCATGTGAAAGAAGAGAGTCTAACAGAATATAGATGTGTCATGGTTAGATTCAGTCAGAGCTGACTTATTGTCTCCATTGTTTCCAACGCACCATAGGAAATCAGAACTATTGGTAATACTATCCTGACACGTCCACATGCAAGTTTACAAAAGTTATTCAAAGACTTATGTGGTTTATATAACAACTTAAAAGATATTTTATTCTCTAAAGAGTCAGAGGCGTTAAAAATCATGTTTCAAAATGGAGTCATAGTAAATAGAAATACATCATTCTTGCAGCATTTTTATCTGGGAGCAGAAAAAGAAGGGCCTAACATCTATAAATGTTTAGAGAATAAATTTGTGTCTATCTAATGTTATGGTTTTGATGCTGGTTGTGGGTGTTTTGGAAAAGTATGTGATTCTGTGACAACTCAGGCCTCTTACTTGAATAAAAGGATGCCATTGGATGTTTCATATAGCTAAATTTGTAAAATTTGGTGAGTGTGTTGCTGGTTTTTTTCCTTTCTTTTTTATGAGAGACTCAGTAATTCTTATCAGCTTCAGAACTAATCAAGGTTCTAGATTTATAAAAGAATACATCAGAGATAATATGCAGAACACTTAGACTTTCATAGTTATTTTGAATGAAAAATGTCCATCCAAATATTACTGATTGTACCAATGAGATGACTCAGTAGGTAAAGGTGCTTGCCATCAAATCCAAGAACCGGAGTTTGATCCCTGGGACTCACTGTATAAGGAGAGAAAAGGAGAAAATTGATTCTGCAAATTGTCCTCTGGCTCTATCTATATACACATAGTGGTATATGTGCTTCACCCACAATAAACAAACAAACAAAGCAATGTTAAAAGAAAAAAAATGTTAGTAGTTGAATTAGTCCCATGGAGTCAAGGGACAAAGCTAAGAATTGCACTGAGAGAGAAAGGGGTAAGTGAGATTAAAAGAACTATATTAATTTCAGAGCAGAAAATAACACTTGCACATTTCAGAGCAAGCAAATTTTTGGTGGCTAATGTATAGCCCAGTCTGTAGTTCCCCCTTTTGAAGTAACCACCGAGGACCAAGGAAAGCATTTTTTTTTCAGTTGCTGAAAAATTCTCTAGAAAATCTTGAGAGTCTAGCTGAGTGCTATATAAGATAGGCCTTCTCTTCACCCATCAGTAACACTTGCTGACCACACCAAACAACATTTCAAGGGAAGAATGTATGGCCACAGATTCCCCCTGTGCATTGCTATCTGATCATCATTGAACTCTGAACTTGAATTAAGCTTAATTTTATGCCTATCTCAGAATGAGGATCCCTTTATTACAAATTCTGTTAGCTTAGAAGTGTTGACTCATCATTTCCCATTTTGCATTTTAAATGAAAACCTGGGTTTAAGAACACATATTTTTATTATTAATCATTACACAAAGCAATTTTATATTAATTACGAAAGTGTCAAAAATAATTTGAGGTTATATAATGATTGATTGGTCTATAAAAAGTCCCTTCTGAGACATTTAGGAAACCATATATTGACCTAATTCTAGCCAAGGTTTCAATTCTAGACTATCGTTATTTGTTTCAGCCAGTTTAAAAATATTATTGCTAAGCCAAAATAAAGACATAAGACTGTACGGAACTCTGTTTTTAGTTCTCATTTGTTTTATAATTAGCATTTTTTTCTAATTTTTAACCTCAGAATTTAAAAAGATTTCTCCTTTTACACACACACACACACACACACACACACACACACACACACACACACACACACACGTTCATAGACATGAATTTTGATAGTATAAACCCCAACATGCTCCTTCTCCACTTCATATCCTCTTCTATTTGTTATTTCATAAATAACCCATTGAGTCCAATTGGTGCTTCCTATATGTGCCTAGTTTTGGAGCCATACTGAAACATAGGCAACCTACTAGGAGCCACATCCCTATAGGGATTCATGTGCTTTTTCCCCACCATGCTGGACGGGTGACTGGTTTGATCTTGTGCAGGTCATATACAGATAGCCAAGGCTTCTTTGAGTTCATGTGTACAACGTCACTGTCATGTGTAGAAGGCACTGCACTGCAGCAGGCCTCTTCAACCTCTGGCTGTTACACTCCCTTTCCTCTGTGTGCTTCTGGGCCTCCCCACTTTCCGTAAGAGAACGTGATCAAATTAGAGGCACCGGTTTTCTGAGCAAGAATCAAATTGATTTCCATAGTGATTATACAAGTTTACACTTCCACCAGCAATGAAGGAGTGTTCCCCTTTCTCCACATCTTCTCTAGCATGTTTCTGTCACTTGAATTTTTGGTCTTAGCCATTCTGATGGGTGCAAGATGGAATCTCAGAGTCGTTTTGATTTGTATTTCTCTGATGACTAAAGACGTTGAACATTTCTTTAAGTGTTTCTCAGCTATTCGATATTCCTCTGTTTAGAATTCTCTGTTTAATTCTGAACCCCATTTCTTAATTGGGTTATTTGGTGGTATTTAATTTCTTGAGCTCTTCATATATTTTGGATATTAGTCCTGTGTCAGATGTAGGGTTGGTGAAGATCTTTTCCCAGTCTGTAGGCTGTTGCTTTGTTCTGTTGACAGTGTCTTCTGCCTTACAAAAGCTTCTCAGTCTCATGAGTTCCTGTTTATTAATTGTTGACCTTAGAGCCTGGGCTGTTGGTGTTCTGTTCAGGGACTTCCTTGTGGGACTTCAGGTGAGAGAGGTATGGGAGAATGGGGAAATATAAGGATCTAGAGGGGCCTAGAAACCTACAAGAAGACCATCAAGGGTAGTGGATCTGAACCCAGGGGGGTCTGCTCAGCTCAAACTGCTGTACTAACCAAGGACAATGCATTCAGTCAACCTAGAATCCCTATTCAGATCTAGTCAATGGACAACACATTCTCAACAGTTGTCTGGAGAGTGGGGACTGACTCTGACATGAATACTAGTGCACCCCATATGACCACTTCCCCTTGGTGGGGAGGCCTGGTGGCACTCAGAGGAATGGTAAGAGGCTACCATGATGAGACCTGATAGGCTGTGGGTCATATGGTAGAGGAGGTCAAAGACCTAAGGGAGAGTACTAGAGTGAAAGAGGGAAGGAGGGGGCAATCAGAAGATGCAAGTGAGGGAATAACAATTGAGATGTAATCTGAATAAATTACTTAAATAAAAAAAAGAAGAAAAAGTGCAGGCACCAGAGTTCATGTCAGAGGTAGTCCCTGCTCTCCTTATAACCATGGAGAATGCATATCTATTGGCTAGATCTGAACAGGGAGTCACATTGTCCTTGGTTGATACAACAGTTTGTGTAGGCCCCTCTGGGTCCAGAGCCTCTGGCCTTGATGGTCTCCTTATGAGGGGCTTTTACACTTTTTCCGCCCCTTCTTCCATAATGGAATATACTGACCTATCTGCTGGGTATATTCGGGCTGTTGTTCCAATACTTTCTCCTTCTATATGGATACCTTGGAAAACAGTTGCCTAAATTACCTCAAGTTTGATGACACCTTGTTGCATTCTATAAGGCATAGGCATTGACTTGATTAGGGTGAAGAAAGAATGAAGAAATGACAGGCACATAGATACATACAGAAAAGTCACAAAAAGGTGGCACATGTGCTGTGATGGAAAGTCACTAGCACCCACAGAAACTCTAAACACACAGTGTGTTTATTTTTCTCAGTGCTGTGAATAAATACCAGGAAAGAAGCAACCTGAAGGAAGAAATAGCTTACAGGTGAAGAGATAACAGCCTGTAATGCAGAAAAGGAATTATGAGATGGGGCAGGGGGAGGAGGATGGTCATATCATACTCACAGCAGTCAGAATGCATTTAACTCACTTCCTCCTTTCTATTCAGATCCCTCTTCCCCAACCATGGACTAGTACCATCCATATGGACTCTTCTATAGCCATTACCCTAATCTAGAAACCCAATCACAGACATGCCCAGTAACTTGTTTTTGTGGTGACCATCAAGGTGAACTATCCCATTATTGTTACTCATGTAGCCCTCAAACTGAGAGAGATAAAGAATAATTCATAAAAAAGAAGAAATAAGGATCTATAGGAAAATTGAAAGGATAAAAAGAGCAGTTAGAGATGAAAGTTACTGCATTGATGTTTTATTCTTTATTCTAGTAATTCAACAGCTAAATTTAGAAATCAAGGCATTGAGCTTATGTGTTATTAACAGTGGTACTTGACATGTGTCCTGTACATGGCCTGTCTCACTTTTTTCCCTAGCTATGATATTTTGCATTCTGTGGCACTATTTAAATTACCATAAGATTTATTTGAAACAAAGAGGGCAGAATGTCAATTAATAAAAAGCACGAGTACAGTCTCAGTGGAGCTATGTGTATAATTTTGAATTGCATATTTTAATGTTTACAGTGATGAACTATAGACTGATTTATGAGTATCTCAACTGTGAAAATGAATCAGCAGCTTTGCAATATCGGGTCGTAACAATTTTATTGCCATTTTTAATATAAATGCCTCAGTTGTAGAAAAGAGTTTTACAAATCATCAACAACTATCGTTCTTGAAGAAAGGGGGTAAAACTTGCAAAAGAAAATAATTGAGTAAACAGTTCAAAATGGCTCAGTCTTACCTGTCTAAATGGTCTTAGCTTGCTATCAAGGTTTCCTGCTGAATGTTTTCCTATTAGCTGTCATCGAGAAGTAGAGAAATATGGTTCCTATAAATTATGTTGCAGAGCAATTGCAGTAGAAAAATGGTAGCCATTATTTTATCAAATTACTTTTTATCTATAGGACGGCTCTCCTTGCTGCCACTGTGCTGTAAATTAGGTGTAATGTTTGAAAAGAGGAGTTGTTACTTTGTTCCTAATCTCTGCTTCTATTTCTGACAAAATAACTGTCTCTTAAGTAAAGACTCATAACATTCTCACTGATCCTTTGCAGTCCTGGCTCTTGCCCTTGTTTGGTGCTGATACATTCATAAGATAAGTATCAGGCTAAAGGAAGTATTTTATTTTGCTAGTATGTGGAACTATGACTTGGCCAAGATGTATTGTCAACTTAAAGAACAGTTAATTAAGCACTGGGTTCTATGTCTCTTGATAGTCTAACTTTTAACAGCATTTACTTCAATGAATGATAATTATAAGCTCCAACTTGATAGTTCTTCATAAAGATTATTTATTTGTAAGTAGAGGTGTCATTTAGAGGGAAAGAGAAAAATCCCAATACTTTTTCAGTGTCTATGATGTATTAGTGCTTTATCTCCTTCAGCATCCACAGATCTATACCTTCTAGATATCCAGTAACTGTATCAGTACATTCTTATTTTAGATGACCGAATTATTTCAAGACAAAATCATATAGCTACAAACAAGCAGACTCAAGGCGTCTCAGAGCTAAGGCTATGATTTTACACAACCTGTCTTAGCCACCTTGCCCTGCTATAAAGAAGTATTATAGACTGATAAGTTTAAGCAGCTGGAATTTGTTTCTCAGAAATTTGGAGGCTTCATGGTGCCAATGAAATAAGGTTTTGGTGAGGCCAATATTCTGGATTTCAAACTGTTGCCTTCTTGTGGTATCATCACATGGTAGAAAGAAGCACAGGCATCCATTCATCAGGATTCTGAGTCACTCCCATTCATTAAAAAACTTACCCTAATGACCTAATACCTACAAAAGACCCATCTTCTAATGCTACAAAATTGATGGGTGGGACTTTGGCATATGAGTGAAAATAGAACATAGAGATTCTTTCGTTGTTCCATCCAATATCATCTTCACACATTTTGCATAATAGGAAGCATGGGAAGGATTAGGATAGTTTTGCCTTTCACATCATCTAAGCAGTTTTAATGATTAAGGTGAATGGGTTGATATGGGAGTAGTTTTAGGTACCCAGCTCCTTTTTAGGCACTGAAAACCTATGGGCAAATAAACAACACAGTGGGAGCACATGTGGTTCTCTTAAAAAATGGAGCACTAGATTTTAATATCTCCCAGCCTTACTTGCTTTGATTCTGTGATAGTGAAGGACTTCTTATTGAATTACTATTGTGATTTTTAGATACAAGAGGAAAATGATTAAGAAAATATATGTGTACTAAAGGCGGTGTTATTTTTTTTTTTTTTTTTTTTTTTTTTTTTTTTTTTTTTTTTTTTTTTTTTTTTTTTTTGTTTTTTAATTTTTTTTTTTTTAATTTATTCTTGTTACATCTCAATGTTTATCCCATCCCTTGTATCCTCCCATTCCTCCCCCCCCCCATTTTCCCATTATTCCCCTCCACTATGACTGTTCCTGAGGGGGATTACGTCCCCCTATATATTTTCATAGGGTATCAAGTCTCTTCTTGGCTACTTGCTGTCCTTCTCTGAGTGCCACCAGGTCTCCCCCTCCAGGGGACATGGTCAAATGTGAGGCACCAGAGTATGTGAGAAAGTCGTATCACACTCTCCACTCAACTGTGGAGAATATTCTGACCATTGGCTAGATCTGGGAAGGGGTTTAAAGTTTACCTCCTGTATTGTCCTTGGCTGGTGCCTTAGTTTGAGCGGGACCCCTGGGCCCAAATCTGCCTATCATATTGTTCTACTTGTAGATTTCTAGGACCCTCTGGATCCTTTTATTTTGCTGTTCTCCCATGCGTCTCTCATTTAGAGTCCCAATAGGATGCCTTCCCCTCTGTCCCAGTTTCCTGGTAAGTGAAGGCTTTCGTGGGACATGCCCCTTGGGCTAGTATGCAGATATAAGTGAGTATATACCATTTGATTCTTTCTGCTTCTGGGTTAACTCACTCATTATGATCATTCTAGCTCAATCCATTTATCCACAAATTTCGGGAATTCCTTGTTTTAATAGCTGAGTAGTATTCCATAGTGTATATGTACCACAGTTTCTTTATCCACTCTTCTACTGAGGGACACTTAGGCTGTTTCCATGTTCTGGCTATTATGAATAAGGCTGCTATGAACATGGTTGAGCAAATTTTCTTGTTGTGTGCTGGAGCATCTTCTGGGTATATTCCAAGGAGTGGAATAGCTGGGTCTTGAGGAAGCCCTATTCCCATTTTTCTGAGATAGCACCAGATAGATTTCCAAAGTGGCTGTACTAGTTTGCATTCCCACCAGCAATGAAGAAGTGTTCCTCTCTCCCCACATCCTCGCCAGCATGTGGTGTCGCTTGAATTTTTGATCTTAGCCATTCTGATGGGTGTAAGATGGAATCTCAGAGTTGTTTTGATTTGCATTTCCCTGATGACTAAGGAGGTTGAGCATTTCTTTAAGTGTTTCTCAGCCATTTGATACTCCTCTGTTGAGAATTCTCTGTTTAGTTCCAAGCCCCATTTCTCAATTGGGTTATTCGGTTTGGTGGTGTTTAATTTCTTGAGTTCTTTATATATTTTGGATATTAGACCTTTGTCAGATGTAGGGTTGGTGAAGATTTTTTCCCAGTCTGTAGGCTGTCGCTTTGTTCTCTTGACAGTGTCTCCTGCCTTACAGAAGCTTCTCAGCCTCATGAGGTCCCATTTATTAATGGTTGACATTAAGGCCTGGGCCGTTGGTGTTCTGTTCAGGAAGTTGTCTCCTGTGCCAATATGTTCCAGGCTCTTTCCCACTTTTTCTTCTAAGTGAGTTAGTGTCTCTGGTTTTATGTTGAGGTCTTTAATCCACTTGGATTTGAGTTTTGTGCAAGGTGACAAATATGGGTCCAGTTTCATTTTTTTACACATAGACCTCCAGTTAGACCAGCACCATTTGTTGAAGATGCTATCCTTTTTCCATTGAATGGATTTGGCTTCTTTGTCAAAAATCAAAGGCGGTGTTATAATCAGAGGCATTAGAAAAACTTTTCTTGCTGCCTCTCATCCATCCAATTCTTTATCTATGACATATTCTGGTCATGAATTGGACCTTTTCCAGTCCTTGAAAAATCATGGTTTTCTCAAGTTTCTGAGTTTCATTCTCCATCTCGTGTTTCAGCACCTGTCAAAGGTAAGGGTAGTTGCCATTATCATATACCTTGGGATCCAGTCTTTGCCTATAAAGCCATGCAGTGTCTTGAGGCCATCAAGCTGATATAGTATATACCTCCCCTCAGATCTTGAAATTGCCTTCACTTTTTAAAAATCTAGGTGTATAACTGTGCTGGGGATGAGAATCAATTTCCTGTTTGATACTCTTTTAGACTACTATACAGATATCCTCACTTTATTAGGCTTAGAAAGTTTGGTGTTCTGGGTGACAAAATGAGGTTCTTTCCATTTTTATTCTCTTTTAATGTTTGTGTGTGCATATGTGGTATAGTCTTGTTAGTGTGAGATTGTGCTCAGGTGTGCTTATGTCTGTGGACATGTACTTGAAGGTCCAAGGTTGATGTCAGAGTCTTTCCTTCAGCATTCTCTGCTTCTCAATGTGAAGCTCATTGCTTTGGGTTGCCTGGATGGCCAATGAATGTCACAGAACTGTTTGACAATGCTCTCTAGTACTGATATTATAGGCAAGTGTCACCATACCTGGCTTTTTAATGTGGAATCTGGGGAATTCAAACTCAGCTATTTGTTCTTGTCCTAGGTGACGTTTTCCTACTGAACTGATTTCTCTTTCTCCTTTTTGAGACAAGGTCTTGCTATGTATCCCAGGCCGGCCAAACATTGCCAATCCTCCTCTTTTCTCTTGCATATTGGGCTACAAGTGTGCACCATAATGCTTGGCACAAAATTGTCCCTAAACTTCATCATACACGACGCTGACATTGGGGTTATTGTCATGGTAATTCTCGTAATGTTGTTCCTCTATACTCCAGTGTGACTGAATTTTGTTTTATGGTTGAAAATGTCTTCAGTCTAGCTTTTGTAGGTGAATGTGTCCTTTTGTGTCAGATCTATACTGACTTTCAATCTAGTGTATCATAGATATATCACCTAAACCTATCCTGTCAGTTCGTATCCTACAAAATGTAACCTTATGAAACTTATCCATGTGTCACCATCTGAGAACTTGGTACAGAGAACCAGCTGTAACCATTAAAGCTCCACAGCCGTCTATAATCATTTATCTGCATTTATCAAGCATCACAAAATAGAATCAACTCATGAACATATTTTCCTGTCACCTTTCACATCCTCTAGATTTTTTTATATGATTTTGTGAGAATTTATTAATTATAAAAACACATAATGTTATGATTATTTACACTGGTGCTTTTTAAAAATTAATTTATTCTTGTTACATCTCAATGGTTATTCCATTGTATCCTCCTATTCTTCCCTCCCTCCCATTTTCCCATTATTCCCCTCCCCTATGACTGTTCCTGAGGGGGATTACCTCTCCCTGTATATGCTTATAGGGTATCAAGTCTCTTCTTGGTAACCTGCTGTCCTTCCTCTGAGTGCCACCAGGTCTCCCCCTCCTGGGGACATGGTCAAATGTGAGACACCACAGTACGTGAGAAAGTCATATCACACTCTCCACTCAACTGTGGAGAATGTTCTGACCATTGGCTAGATCTGGGAAGGGGTTTAAAGTTTACCTCCTGTATTGTCCTTGGCTGGTGCCTTAGTTTGAGCGGGACCCCTGGGCCCAAATCTGCCTATCCTAATGCTCTACTTGTAGGTTTCTAGCACCCTCTGGATCCTTCTACTTTGCTATTATCCCATGCTTCTCTCATCTAGAGTCCCAATAGGAGGTCTTCCCCTCTGTTCCAGTTTCCTGGTAAGTGAAGGCTTTTGTGGAACATTCCCCTTGGGCTGGTATGCAGATATAAGTGAGTATATACCATTTGAGTCTTTGTGCTTCTGGGTTAACTCACTCATTATGATAATTTCTAGCTCAATCCATTTATCCACAAATTTCGGGAATTCCTTGTTTTTAATAGCTGAGTAGTATTCCATAGTGTATATGTACCACAGTTTCTTTATCCATTCTTCTACTGAGGGACACTTAGGCTGTTTCCATGTTCTGGCTATTATGAATAAGGCTGCTATGAACATGGTTGAGCAAATTTTCTTGTTGTGTGCTGGAGCATCTTCTGGGTATATTCCAAGGAGTGGAATAGTTGGGTCTTGAGGAAGCCCTATTCCCATTTTTCTGAGATAGCACTAGTTTGCATTCCCACCAGCAATGAAGGAGTGTTCCTTTCTCTCCACATCCTTGCCAGCACGTGGTGTCGCTTGAATTTTTGATCTTAGCCATTCTGATGGGTGTAAGATGGAATCTCAGAGTTGTTTTGATTTGCATTTCCCTGATGACTAAGAAGGTTGAACATTTCTTTCAGTGTCTCTCAGCCATTTGATATTCCTCTGTTGAGAATTCTCTGTTTAGTTCCAAGCCCCATTTCTCAATTGGGTTATTTGGTTTGGTGGTGTTTAATTTCTTGAGTTCTTTATATATTTTGGATATTAGACCTTTGTCAGAGGTAGGGTTGGTGAAGATCTTTTCCCAGTCTGTAGGCTGTCGCTTTGTTCTCTTGACAGTGTCTCCTGCCTTACAGAAGCTTCTCAGCCTCATGAGGTCCCATTTATTAATGGTTGACATTAAGGCTTGGGCCGTTGGTGTTCTGTTCAGGAAGTTGTCTCCTGTGCCAATATGTTCCAGGCTCTTTCCCACTTTTTCTTCTAAGTGACTTAGTGTTTCTGGTTTTATGTTGAGGTCTTTAATCCACTTGGATTTGAGTTTTGTGCAAGGTGACAAATATGGGTCCAGTTGCATTTTTTTACACATAGACCTCCAGTTAGACCAGGACCATTTGTTGAAGATGCTATCCTTTTTCCATTGAATGGATTTGGCTTCTTTGTCAAAAATCAAGTGACCACATGTGTGTGGATTCATATCTGGGTCTTCGATTCAATTCCACTGATCAACTAGCCTGTTGCTGTGCCAGTACCATGCTGTTTTAATTACTATTGCTTTATAGTACAGTTTGAGATCAGGTATGGAGATTCCCCCGGAGAATCTTTTATTGTACAAGATTGTTTTAGCTATTCTGGGTTTTTTGTTTTTCCATATGAAGTTCAGAATTGAACTTTCAATGTCTTTAAAAAATTGTGTAGGTATTTTGATAGGGATTGCATTGAATCTGTAGATTGCTTTTGGTAGGATGGCCATTTTTACTATGTTAATTCTCCCGATCCATGAGCAAGGAAGATCATTCCATCTTCTTAGGTCATCTTCAGTCTCTCTCTTCCGAGTTTTGAAATTTTTTTCAAACAAGTCTTTCACTTGCTTAGTTAGAATAACTCCTAGATATTTTATATTGCTTGTGGCTAATGTGAAGGGTGTGGTTTTCCTAATTTCTTCCTCTGCAAGCTTGTCATTTGTGTATAAGAAAGCTATAGACTTTTTTGAGTTAATTTTGTATCCAGCTAATTTGCTGAAAGTGTTTATCAGCTTTAGGAGTTCTCTGGTGAAATTTTGAGGGTCACTTATGTACACTATCATATCATCTGCAAATAGGGATAATTTGACTTTCTCTTTTCCCATTTGGATACTCTTGATCTCCTTTTGTTGTCTTATTGCTCTGGCTAGAAGTTCGAGTACTCTATTGAAGAGATATGGAGAGAGTGGGCAGCCTTGCCTTGTTCCCGATTTTAGGGAATAGGAACTAATTCTGACATAGACTCTGGTCCCCCAATGTTGACCACTTCCCCCTGGCTAGGGGGCCTTGCCATGCCACAGAGGAAGAGGAAACAGGTAGTATAGATGAGACTTGATGGGCTGAAATCAGGTATTAGGGTAGGAAACTCTTCTTTCTGAGGACTAGGGGCCAGAGGGAGAGGGACTGAGGGAGGAAAGGTGAGTTCAGAGGTGATGAGGGAGGGGGCTACCATTGGTATGTAAAGAGTTTAAACTGCAGACTATGAAGGGAACTTATATTGCTAGTTCCACTACATAGGAATAGCTCTGAGAATGGCTGAGACATGAATGTTTGTGAATAGACAATGCTCTTGTTGGTGCAGAATCCCTGTGATTTAGGATTAGATGTCATTCTTTGTATGGCATGAATGAAATTTACAGATGTCTTTTTTTCTGCTCATACAAAGAGCAGAGAACTAGTCTTAATTGTTCTATGCACCCTGCACACCTCATACACCTATAATTTTAGGACTGTATAATGCTTGTGAGAAATTATGTTTCCAGAACAAAAGAATCAGACATTGAAGCTGGATCAAATCTGACAGGATTTATTCCTCTCAGCATGCTAGATGCTGACATCCTGTATCCTTTATATTCTAGCACCAAGTGCTTCAATTCCTGTTCCTCATCAGAACAGGACAGCACCCAAGACAGCTTCAAATAAAACTTCCATTCCCAATTGGTCCAGCATTTCAAACTGTCACACACAGGACTTCTATTAAGCCTGGAATTTCTCAACATTTAGAAACTGAACCATATATGCTATTTCTAGCCCGTTTAACCACTTTCCCCAATTTTATTGGTCCCCCCTACAAAAGAATTATTTGTCTTAAATCAGCCAGAAGAAACCTTAAGAGAACGATGCTCTTAAGGGGAGTTAGGTAGTTTTTTGGTTGCTTTCATAGGCTACAGATTTTCATTGGGAATTGGTTATAAGTTACTATTAGTCTTATTAAGAAAGAAAATGAGGTTGAACTAAGAAATGTCTCTCTTTTCCTTTATCTTTCTTTCTTAGGTTTGGAGATAGGGGCTGAAAAGAAAGAAGGGGGGATATAGAAATATATAGGGATGATAGGGCAAGAAGTAGATTATTGAATGTACTCCTCAACTTAAGGCCTGAATTGTTGTCCACAAGCTTAATTTTAATTCATTGGTATATAATTTTGTATATTGATGCAAAATAAATTTAAATTTGATATATCGGTATAAAATTCAATTTCAAGAGTATTCTTCACACACATTATACATATTTTTACTCTACCATGAGTTATTGTACCAATACAACTCAAGTATAATACAAGGTTTACATCCAATACTTTGAAAGTGCTATTGCAGGCTATTTAGCATAGTAAATTATACAAGTTAATTGTTAGTTGATCAAATCATGGTCACATCAATTATTAGTCTATTTTTATCACAAGAATATACATCCTAGGTGTAACAGATAGATATGATTCTATAGATAAGTAAGGTAAAATATTTAGATAAAATATTCAAAAACCTCAGAATTCTACAGACTATGGCATTTAAGATTTTTAAAAATTGTTTTAAGGATTCTTTAACAGGTTAACTCCTGGCAACACCCAGCCTACCTAAAAAAATGATAAACATCAAAGAACCTCCATATGGAGATGGCTTCAAATGTGACAAACAAGCCACTGGGCAAAATGTCCTTGTTTTGGCCTCAGACAGAATTCTGCCTAAAAATAATCAAGCTTGGATGCAGGCAGAGTCAATGGACAAACTTTGCCAAGACATGGTAAGCAAGTCCTCAATATTTCCTGCCTCACAAATATGTCTGTCAGATAACTGGGTCAGAAGGCTGAAGATGATGCTCCAATGTTATAGAGAGTTTTGGGTGACTGTTCAGGTAGCAAACTGCTTCTGTCATTTTTCGTTTTGGAAGCTGCTAACCAGCACTTCCTGTTGACTCAGGTAATTAATTTTATTTCTTCTCAAATCTATGACGGGGTTGAAGACCAGATAGTTTTAGTTTTACAATTAATCTTAGTTCTTTAGGGGTTAAGATATTTTTAGGTCTAGATAGATGTTTTACACAGATAGTGATGAGGTATGTTAGATATTGATTTATATTCAGAATTTTAGACTCACCAAGATAGGAAATATGTTTTCTTTAAGGCTGTCAAATACAAATAGCCAAATCACTAAGAATGTAATATTATTATAATTTCTGAGTTTTCATGTTTTTTCTTGCTGTATGTAGTTTATTTTATATATGTGTAATAATATAAATGTATATATAAAAATAAAAATGTGATAAGCAAGAAGGCAAGTAGATATGAAACTGGCAAGGGTTGCAACCCATCCCAAAACATTTCAGATAGGGAAAAAAGAATTTTGTTCTAAATGTGGTTCGAAGCTCTTAGAATATTCAGAGCAGACGTGTGAGGTTGACACCCTCTGGCTTCAGTTTTTAAGAGATGATGTGATTTTGTTCTTTTTTTCAGTTTATGTAATATAGAGTGAATTTAGCTTGGGTGGTCAGGGAAGGTGTATCAAGTAGATTAGGGTTACATTTCACAGTTAATAGCTAAGGGGCAAGACTTGCTTATATGTGCACTCAGGGAAGCCAGTATGTCCTCTGTCGACACGTTAGCAAGAGTTCTGGTCTGAAGGTGAGGTATGCATACCCTCATGACAGAGGTGAAGTCCAGTGTGCAAACGCAGGACTGTGACACAGGAGGTTGAAAATGTAGATCTGTGAGGAAGTTGGGACTTTATCCTGAAGGCATAGAACATGTTTGCAGGACTTTAGCTAACAGAGTATTAGAAGAGCCCTCCATGTTAACTGCTTAAGGCTGGGGAAAAGAAGATATAGGAGGAAAAGAAGATACAGTTATAGGCAACTTAGTGTATAGTCAGATTTTAAATATCTCCATGATTAAATTTGTATTAACTTGGGTGCAGTGGCTGTTTAATAGCCAGTTCTTTATTTATTAGAATCATCTTGAAAACTTACCAATATATTTTAGCTTTTATCCTCATGTCACATAGAAGAAATTCAGTTAGATTTCTATATAATAATACTTTTTATCACTGTCAAAGATGTCTTATAGAATATTCTCTTTAACTTGAGTCTTTCTCAACTGATGCGACCCACTCAACATTCAGCTAATTTTCAGCTTGTTCAAGTTTCCTTAACTCAATGTCTTTCTCGTGCCATTCTATCTGATTTTTACTAGCATCATGATGAGGCCATTTATTTATTTATTCTCTGTAAATACCCTTTATAGATCATTTTCTTAATTCCCCAAAACATTTTTAGTAGGTTTGCAACATTATCATGTGTACGGTCTTCAAAATCTCTGGTTTTCTTTTCAGGTACATCGCTGCTAAGTCCCTTTGTACATTTAATTGACAAATTTACAATAATTAAGTTCTGTCTATTGTCCTATTTACTTGGATTCTGATTTTGTCACCAAATATTTTTATTTTTCCTTCCAGGTCATGGTATCTACAGTCATGTTCATGCCATAAATGTTAGTGGTTTGTGTAGCTTTGTTGTTTCCCTTCATTTGGAAGCTCCATACTCTATAGATCTTTTTCTTAACAAGTAAACCCATTCAGCATGGACTATACTAGAAGCTTCTAGCCTTTCTGCTCCCTCCATATTATCCTTACTACAGAGAAGAATACACTGTGTGATATATATTCTATGTTCTATGTAATTAGATACATGTACTTCTGATATTGTTTTTACTTGTTAAAATACCTTCTCCCTTAATGAGGACTTTAATGATAGACTTTTAAAGGGGGGAGATTATTGTAGATGTTTAAGTTACATCCATGTGTAAGCCAGGTCTTTTTTTTCCTCAGATCTAGGAGTTGAATTCATTTATTCAATAATTTTTTATTGAGTATATGTTCAATGTTAAGAAAGGCTCTCAACATGGTCATATGTCAAGAACAAGGCCTTCCATCATCATGAAGTTTATATGTTAGTGGTTGGGAGAGGTTATATGTAGACAAATGCTGTATATCAGAGAGTAAGAAATACAAAGAAGAAAATGCAAGCTAAGGAGAAAAATGGGACTCTGAATGCTTAGTGTTTTATAATGGTGGTCAGGGAAGGCTGATCTGCAAGCTGAGCTGATGTTTATATGGAAACAAGAGGGGTCAAGCTCCATGGACATCAGGGCAAAGAGCTTTCTGGGTAGAAGTGACAGCATGTGCAAAGGCTTGAGATTGAGGTATGTTTAAGGATTTTTATCTGTCTCTGAGCAAAGAAAGCAAGTGGGGAACACTGAAGGAATGATTATGGGCCATTGAGAGGAGGGAAGACATGGGTCTGTGGGGCTGAGGTTTTCAGACATGAGCCTGCTTAGGGAGGGAAACTGAAAACATGCATCTGGTCCCAAAATTTTATAATTTTGTAATTATGGGGAGAAGCCTAAGGATTTGCATATCCAACAAACATTCAAATGACTTTAGTACTGTCATTTTTGGGCACTGAATCTGAGGCAAGGCAGAACCTCTGTTGACTACTATGAGAAGCACTGGGTGAGAAAGAGTGGAGGAGACGCCTAAATTGTAAAAAGCATGATTTCATATACTAGGCAGAGAAAAAGGATGGAGAAGACTTAGGAAAAATTCAAGTGTCTAAATAGGAGCTATTGTAATAATCTGATAAGACGAAATTGTGACTTTTGTCTAGGGTAGAGGTAGTAAAAGTGGAGAAAAAGTGTCTGAGTTCTGAGTAAATTTTGAAGGAAAACTCACTCTATTTAAAAGAAAACACATAGGTAAATGCTAGTAAGCAATGGCAAGAAGAATATGTTTGCTACACTGTCTTGCATGACTACTTTATGTTAAACCTCTGCTACATGACTCAAGCCAAAGCTTTTGTTTGGCTCCCATTTCTCCTTCACTAATATAAACAGAACATATCAGAGTCATTGTGCTCCACTGATCAGTTTTAACTATGCTAATTTAAGTACTAGGCATGTACTGTGGATTTTTATTTTGTTTCACCTTTGCTATTTTGGCCTACTTTATCTTTTGTATTCATGTTATGATACTATGGCTGCAAACCTCAAATTCCACTAAGTCACTTATATTAGAGTAGAAGGCAACTACAGGGGGCTGGTTGTCGTTTGTGTCTTATATGGGATTCCTAAGAATGTCATTATGATTATAGACTTTTGCTAAACATGATTGTAAAAGCTCCTGTATATTTACAGAAGAGATAAGAGCCCCTCCTTTCCCAAACTTAGCTTACTGCTTATGAATCCTAATGCATTTGCTATGGGTGCTCATTTCCATAGACTATGGTGCTCTTAGCCTATCTGTTCTAGCTATAGTCCCAGAGCTCAAGACAGCTTGTCTTGTGCCACACCCATCCATACTTTGAACCTATTGTTCAATGCTACAGTTATCTCTAAACAGCCATGCAGGATGGACATTGCACTGCTTAGTTTAGCCAACTTAAACCCTTAGTATGTGTTCACATCATGGATTTCTAAAGCTGAAAGAACATCACAAATTGTCTTGTCTGTTCTCTCATCGTAGGGAAGTGGAAAAGAAGGCTAAGAGTGGCTAAGATGAAAACATTTTTTTCTTAGTTTTACCATTACCAGCAACAGGAGGTTTGCATTAAAAAAGCTATTATCTGGGTTGAAGAGCAGACACTAGTATGACATCTTGAGAAAATGTCATAGCAATCACTCTGGGGTCAAAGCCATGGTGCTATAATGTGCTGTGAAATTACCACTGAAACAACAGCACAGAGGAGGTAACTATGAGATGTGCCTCAATCTCCCTCTGTACAAAATGGTACTTTGTTTCTTCTTTGAGATCAATTTTCTTTTTGAGCTCTTCCACATTAATTCTAAAGGGCTGTTTTTATTAATAACAGCCAAAACAACTCTAGGGGATAAGAGCAAGATTAGTGTTCTGTAATGCAAAAGGAGAAATAATGTGGGCTATTTCCTCAAGCTCATATCACGTCTTAAGGCATTTCATAGTTGTCCTCCGTTTAGCCATCAGTCCAGTGCTGATTTCATTTTCTCAGATATGTCTAAGCTGTGAGAGATGGCTGCCTAAAAGGCAATCTGGGGAATGTCCCTAGAATAAGGTGAAAATTGATTCTGGGATGGAAAAACAACAGAAATTCCCTACAGAGGGGGTACAGAGAGGGGGCTTCCTCTGACTACTCTTTCAATGTAGAACTGAAGCTTATCCACAGGCTAGATTTGACTTCTAATACAGATACTTGAGAGAGAAAGTAGGACATAAAGGATCTCTCCATCCCCTTCCATGAACTCAGTCAAGGCTGGATTCCTTGCATTTCATTTCTTAAAACTCATTTCTTGGGTAAGGTTTGCTATGATTTGGATCAGTGTCCATGAAAGGCTTATGGACTAAAGACTTCATTGTGATTCTACTGGAAGGTGATGGAGCTAAAGAGGTAGAGCTTATTGGGAGATTAGGCCTGGGTTACTCTGGAAAGGGGTCCTGAGGCCACAGTCCCTTTTCTCTCTCTACTTTCTGGCTGCCATAATGTGGGCAATTTCCTCTGCTCTTTGCTCTTACTCCCTCCCCTGAGACAAAAATCAACTGGACAATTGTCTCTGCTCTGAAACAGCTAAAACTGCAAGGCCAAACAAAACTTTTTGTGCCAAATTTATGTATCTCAGATATTTGTTGTAGCAAAGGAAAGCCTACAACTCCTTCCTCTATCTTGAACAATCCTTCCCACCTCTCTCTATCCTTTTGTACTTGCAGTATGGCCCTCCTGTCATGAACCATGTAGAGTCTCTGCATCCTTATTCTACTTCTAGCTGAAGAGAAAGGCTTAGAGAATGAGAGTAGGAGGAGGAGGGGATACTAAAGCAGTCATCGTTCCTTTGACTTGATACTAGGTGAGAGACAACAGACAGATGAGAGGTTAGAGGAGTGTTTGGTTGTTGTACTCCAGAGTGCAGAGTGAGAGAGAAAGAGAGAGAGAGAGAGAGAGAGAGAGAGAGAGAGAGAGAGAGAGAGAGAGAGAGAGAGAGAGGAGAGAGAGAGAGAGACAGTATAAAGGAGTCTAGGATAATTTTCAGTTGCTTGCATAGTTTGTAGATAATATCAAAATCACTAAGAAGTTTTCAATCTTAAAAAAATCAAGTACATTTGACAATTGAAAAAAAAGAGTTGAGCTTTGATTATGAGTTTGAAGTGTTTACGAGACAATTTAAGAGATTTTTGCAACAGTGCAATCTATACACACAGTTAGCACAAAGGAATATTACACATTATTATCTTAGTTACTTTTCTACTGCATGACAAAACACCATAACCAAGGCATCCTATAAAAGAGTTTATTGGAGTCTTACAGTTTCAGAAGGTGAATTCATAACCATCAGGGCACCAGGCAAGCAGGCATGGCTCTGGAGCAATAAATGAGAATGTACATTCTTATCCACACATGCAGTAAATAGATATATAGCTACGTGGGAATGGCATGGCCTTTTGAACCTCAGAGCCTACTCCCAGCGACATACCTGCTCCAACAAGGCCACATATCCACCCACCCAAAAACAGTTAACACCATCTGGGCACCAAGTATTCAAGTATATGACTCTTGTAGAAAATCTTGGTTATTAATATTTACTATTAATGTCTAAAATTATTATAGTGGTTATTTATTAAACCTGTTATCATAGACACAGACACCTGTTAGATTTTTAAAAATATATTTTATTGATTTATTCATATTACATCTCAGTTGTTGTCCCATCTCTTGTATCCTCCCATTACTCCCTCCCTCCCATTTTCCCATTACTCCCTTCCCCTATGACTGTGAAAATTTTTAATATACCTATACACTGGAGCTGGGCAGAAACTACCTCCCCCAGGCTACCTTTTACCTCCCAGCCCCACATCCCATGCCAATTGCTCTAATAATTTCTAGCTGGGCTACTTCCCATCCAATAGCCCATAAATACTTGCACATGTTTCTCATCTAGGCTACTTTTCTCCATCACTGATCCTCAGAGTAGGCTTCTCCTGGCCACATGCTATTTGTTCGCTGTAACCCATGGTGGCTCTGTGCCTCTCTCTCTCTCTCTCTCTCTCTCTCTCTCTCTCTCTCTCTCTCTCTCTCTCTCTCTCTCTCTCTCTCTCTCCTTACTCTCTGTCTTTGCCCCCCCATCCCCATTTCTCACCTTCCCATGATCCTTCTGCCTTCCAAGCCCAGGAACCTTAGCTCTGCCTACTCTCTTCTGTCCTGCCCAGCGATGTAGGGCAGTTTATTCAGCCAATCAGGGATCATTTGAAAGGCAAAGTTCAAAATATTATTTTGGGTTCTTGATAGTCTGCTCATAGAACAGTAAAAATATCTTCAGGGTGGGGGCTGTGGGTGGGGAAAACAATTAACTTCTGAATGCAAAGCACCAGACCATGTAACTGCTACAATACTAATTGTCAGAATACATATAAGGAAGTCAAACTAATGGGGCATGACTGGTCCCTCTGGAAGACAAGAAAACGCCCATGTCATCTCTTTCCCCAAATGTACATAGGTCATAAGTACATTCCATTCAGAAGAATTTTAAGAAAATTCCCATCATAAGGAAGACATGTGCTTCCCTTCAAGCTTAGAGAGATGTGGAGAAAAATGAAAAGAACCAAGGACTTAGAAGAGCATTGGCAATAAAATTGAGTGTTCCAGAACTGGCCAGTGTTAAACAAGGAGGTCAGTTGGGGAGACAAGAGCAGCGAAGGTGAGGGAAACTCTGGGATGTGGAAGCAGGAGAAACATGTCCAGAGGGACATGAGGCAAAACCTCTGCCCTGGGGAGCTGGTGGGAAAATACAAAAATTTACAGGGTTATTCAGGAGTGCTGCGCCAGGGCATGTTACACACCGAAAAAGTGGAAATCAAGAAGTGGCTAAGCAGTGACAAAAGAAAGATGATTGTAAGGAGTGAGGCAAAATCAAGCACATGACTTTAATATGAAGCATTTAGAAAACGTCAAGAAATGGTCGGACCTGAAAAACATGCGTATAAGCAACATACGGACTCAACAGGTTATATTTGGGGAAAATATTCAGAAAGTGATGTAATAGGAACACGAGAGTTGTGTCACCATGACAATGATCTAGAAGAGCTTCTAAAATCCTTTGATGAATTTTCTGCTCAGAGTCTTCTGGGCTGCTTTGGAAAATTTGGATGCCCCAGGTCTATGCTTTCAGTGAACCAGATCAGATTACGAGGACAAGATCTTTCCTTTTCCTCTTCCCAATCCGTTGTAGTTTAATCTTACAAACCTACTTCATGTTGATACTACATTTTGCTATACATGGCAGTAAACAGGTTTGTGAATAGCACATATCAAAAAAAAAAAAAAAAGTAACAGCGATCAGATCTCATTTGTAATGTTAAGAAAACATGGATCATTTGTTTAGAAAGTCATGGGAGGTGTTTTATTTGAGAAAGTATGGATGCTGTTGATAATGTATGTTAGGAAATGTATTCTTCTATCTGTAAATAATATTTACCAATAAACTTCTGGTGACCTGCAGTTATTCTATTTGAGTAATTGGAATAAATATACTTAGTATATTATGATTTTAAATAAACTTAATAAACTTTTGGTAGAAATGAAAGTCACATCTGTCATCCCCTAAGCATTATTTTTGTCCAATGTTGAGAAACATCACTAGTATTATTTATCGCACACAGCTAAATTTAGCTACAATAAAACATTTATTTAAGTGGAAAACCATTCATTTTTCTATAATATTGATTTTTCAATTTCTGTGAATTAATAGCAACTGATGTTTAAACTCATAAATAAAACTCTTATAGTGCTTTTATACCAAATAATTATCTTTAGCTTTGCTCTTCTGACTAATGAATTCCTTTCAGTATGGTGGATACTCTTGGGCCACAGAGTAACTTATTTTATGCTGTGTATGTATTTTGTGATCTTTGCAGAAGCTTTGGTGCTGCCTTGCAGACTTCTGCTTACATTCGGATCTCTCAGGAGCTACCTTTAATAACTATCTAATTCTGATCAAGAATTCTTTTTCTCCCTAAAAAATGTCTTCATGTTCCTAGTTTTGGGTGACATAGTGATGATTGCCTTTGTTCCTGCTTCGATGTGTTGAAATTGCTTCAAAGCTTTGAAGTTCAGAGATTTAAGGCAGAGATGAAATGCAAATATGCACATGCTGTTTTCATATGGAAATGATATTCCAAATCAGAAATATACTTCTTTGTTGGCCTACACCAAGCCTTATAGAATAAACTAAAGACACTTATACATCAGGCTTGTGGGTTTTTCTTATTAACTATGCAAAGATATATTATGAAGCAACTAGACTCTTTAACTTCTAGGATTTTAAGGAATGACTGAAAATATTACACATAGATCTGAGGGTTTTACTTGTTTATTTCCACATATGTGCTGTGTCTACTTCAGTGTTTGAATTCTAATGTCTCTCTTTATGGAAACTAGCTTTGTATTTTACCAGTCTTGATTGATCAGGCTGTGACTCTGACTATGAGAAAAAAAATACTCAGTTAATAGGAAAGGTGAAGTAAAAAAGACCTCTAGCCTCTACCTCCAGACTCCATCACTATTAACCACTTAGTTTATCTCCTTCCATACCTTGTTGTCTTATAGATGTGTGAGTGTGTGTGTGTGGATACATGCACACATGTGTAAGAGACAGTGAGAGAGAGAGAGAGAGAGAGAGAGAGAGAGAGAGAGAGAGAGAGAGAGAGAGAGAGAGAAATTCACTGTATGCATCTCATTCTGTATATTCATATTGGACTGGCTCTCTCTTGTTTGAGTATTGTCTTTTTACAAACATTATCTCTATTCTGTCTAAAGAGAATTTCTCCTTTTTTATTTGAGTGTCTCAGCCCTTCATCTTTATTGTCTCCTGTCTGACTACACTTGATATTTTTCTGTTCTTATAGATATTCACACACATGTGTTTAACTTTATATGCATAATATGTAGGAACATATGTATGTTGTATATGTATGTTATATGTTACATATTCAAATTGGGACTGTATATATATATATATAGCACAAATAGGTAGGATGTTTAGTTTTTTCCTCTTCATATAATTATCAGTTCCTTATATGAATATTTGTACATTATTTTCTTCCTTAGTAATGAAGTAAATACTAAAGCAGTTTTCAACAGTTTTTTAAAGGATAGAGTGGTGACATATTTCTTTATATTTGAATTTTGAGTTCTGAGTTGCACATTTTATGTTACTCTTCTGCTGTTTGATGTGAAAGAAAACATCATCTTTTACAGAAACATAGGTAATAATATTTGTCCTCACACAGGCTCACTGTTGGTGTTATCTGTTATGGGAATGGAGCAAGATGCATATACTTTGCTTATTGTGAGTGTTATTTTCCTTTGGTTTTCTGGACAAGGTTTATGGAAGTGAAGCTAAAAGGGAAGGGTGGAATATAGGTGCACTCTAGGTTCACTCAGCTTGACTGTGTGATGGGTAGCATGTACCTGACGGCAGAAGGAAGTGTCACGGATTTTCAGTGATGTCTGAGTCAGGATGGCTCAGAACAAGCCTATTTCACCCAGGCATGTGCTGAAATTAACTAGAAGACACTTTAGGAAAGAAACAATCAATGTTCATAAAGGACAAGATGGGAATCAATATCAAATACATCTAAAAGATATTTTAGGAGATTGTAGGATTAGAGTGGATCAAGAAAGAGACTTTGAGTCTGGAACGTCAGAGGCACAGGAGTCTGTCTCAAGAAAACTCATGTAGTATACAAAACTTAAAAAACAAACAATCTAATAAACCCAAACAGAAACAACAACAGCAAAACTCCCAGGAGAGTTCCTTTCTGAAGTGAAGTTTGATTTGCTTGACTGTCAGCTTAGCTTGGTCTATGTGACAGTGATGCCTGGGCTTTGACACAGGCTTCCACTAACACAGGGCTTATGGCCAAAGTTCCTATTTAAGGAAGAGAATTTGATAGAGTAAAAGCAAAATGACAAAGGGATGGAAAATTATAAGAACACAGTTGAGATCCTTTATAAATGCAAAATATTACAGAGAAAGGCAGGCCATGAAAAGGGAGCAGTCAGTCACAACATATGATGAGAACACCAACAGATAATTGACAAAACAGCCTAAAAGTATCCCACAAACGTGATATTTGTTAATGGCAAGCTAGGCATCACCAGTAGTCTAAGGAGAAAAACCAAGATGGTGAGTATGAATAAGAGACATACAAAGATATAGAGATACTTCAGGCATTGCTAAGGTCAAGAGAATGTGCTAGAAACAAAGCAAGAGTTAGAATATAGGAGAACAACATTGAGTTTTAACACACTAATTGATGAGCATTTGAAAATAGAGTCAATGGGAGGGAAGAATGCACAAAATTCTGAGGAACATTTTTCTGAGCTAAGTAAAGGGTTTATAATGATAATAATGATGATGATAATAAAAATAACTATTATTAATAAAGCCTGCCTCTAGAGGCATTGCAGATGTGGCTTCTGTATCACATGTGCTTCAGTAGGTGACAGAGAGGCCGTGTCTACACTCAATGTTCTGACCTATGAACATCTGAATGATTAGTAGCCTAACATTCCCTGACAAAAGCCAGTCTGAGATGACTGCCAGTCTTGTGCCACATAGGCCCTGATGGACTCCCAGGGCAGGAAGCAAGCTGGAGACTAGAAAAATGCTACATGGGATCACAGGCACCTGTAGAAGTCAGCCCAAGGTAGACAACCCTTTCATGAGACCACTCAGGAGGGCTGGGCAAGGAGGGATCCCAAGGCAACTACCAGCTTGGACAGGGAGCTAGCCTGAGATGATCACCAGTCCAGTGCTGCAAAGGCTTGGGGTGGAAGGGTATGAAGAGTCAAACCATGCCTGTGATGACTCTTGTCCAATGTCATAATACATGAGTACTCCAGGTACTCAGAGAACCTGGGTGACACTTAGAGGAACAAGTAAGTGGTGGAGAAAAGGAAGAGAAAGAAAAACAGAAGGATGCAGGCATGATGAAGAAAGGCAGAACCAGAGACTCCATGGTAGCAAGGAACATCCTGATGTGAATAGCCTGTGTGGATACTGGGAGCCATGGGCCTGCAGCAGCAGGGGCCTGTTACTACCTGTAACTACCAAAAATCAGACAGATGCCCCTGGTATGGGCAGCCGATGAGGGACACGTTGATGTCTGAGGGCTGTACAGAACTGGCTCCACCTTTCATCTGGGCATCATGGGAGAGTTGGGGGTGCGAGAGCAGCAAAGCTGACTGGTGCCTCTAGTCATCTACACTATTCAGGAGAGCAGGCCCAGCACACTCCAGGAGTTGCAAGTGAACAGACCCTGAGGTTAGGAGCATTGAAGAGCTGCCCTCCCCACTCTTCTACTGTGCAGTGGTGTGGGTCAGGGAGAGATACGCCCCTCTGCCTCCTCTCCCCTTATCACCTGTGGCAGATGGGAGACCTGGCCCTTGGTCATGAGAACAGGAGGGCAAATCTTGCCCCTCCCCAGCTGCAGCACTTGGAAATGAGGCCTTGTACCTCACCTGGGCAGCACAGTAGAGCTGACTCTGATGGTGGGGCTATGAACATGGGAGAGCTAGGTGGGCTCTACCACTTCTATACTACTCCATGCCATGCTATGAGCAAAGGAAAGATGTACCACCCCCACCCACCCTACTACTTACAGCAGGCAGAAGAGCTGGCCCTGAGATCATCAGAGCAGGATGACTGGCTTTGTTCCTCACCAGCTGCAACAGTCAGCAGAGTGGGCTCTGCACCTTGGCTGGGCAACAGAGTAGAGCTCGCCCAGGTTGCATGTGTTGCCAGTGAACCAGCCTTGAGGGCATGAGAAAACGAGGAAGGGAGAGCCAGCATACTGACCAGCTTTGCTACTCCAGGGCTTTGACATGGCCCACCCCAACATCTACACTATCTACGAACTGCTGGAGTGCATGAAGTGGCCAGTCCTACAGATCCAAAACTACAGGATCTCCATGACACAGGGCAACAACAGGATATCTGAGAGGAGTCCCGGTGAGGCTCAGGTATTGACAGAATAACAGAAACCAGAGGCCTCATACCAGACCAATAGTCATTGAAGTGAACATGTGTAAGAAAAAAAAAAGTGTGGACTAAGGGATGTGTTGTGGGACACACTGTAACACACTGCAGCTTCCACAATGAGATTGTTTTCTTCTCTGTTGGGGGTAGTATGCAAGGATGAAGGCAAGGTACACAGGGAGAAGTAGATGCGTAGGACTGGAGTACCTGATTTGAAATTCACAAGGAACCAAAAAACAACAACAACAACAACAACAACAACAAACAGGCACAAGGGAAGCATGTCTGGAAAAACATACAATTGGACACTAACTTCTAACTGACAGCAAAAGTTGGTAACATATCCAAAGTGGAAAAAAAAAAAAAAAACCCAAAACAAAAAACAGTGCTATCCTGCAAGAGAATTTAATTAGTCTGATAGAGAATGCTCAAAGAATGTTGCTTTCTAAAGCAAATCTATTTTTAAACTAACCAAAATATTTAGTATTATTATGAAATAAAGCATCACTGGCCATGTAAGCTCTCCAAATATACTTCCATGTTGCCTCTGTAAAGATGTTACCAGATGAAGACTTTTTTTCCACAGTTACTCTGCAGTAGGGTATGGCCATTTAGGCTTTCTTCAGACCTGCCATCCTTCATAGGCTTCACTATAGTTATGCCTTGCTGCCACATATAAAATCCTGATGTTTGTTATAGGCCACAAATACATAAGAAGAGAACATGTAAACATAATTCTATCTTTCTGGCTTACCCTCTAAGAATCCTGCCCCATCTTGTTTCTTTGCGGAGTATCCTCTGAATAGCCTTGGAGTGGTCCTGGTTAATGGGTAGAGAAGTCTGAGCATTTATGTATTACTCCAAATAGTCAGGAGCCACCCAGAGTATTTTTGCTAATGTAAGAAAATAACTTTATGTATCTTTAATACGTTTATATAAAGCATTTAATGATGTAGAATCATTTGATACTATTTTAAATCAGTCTTTCAAATAGGTAAATTTTGCCCATGACTCTATTTTGTTTTGATGACATGATATGGTATTTTAAATATGCAAACCACCCAAACTTAGGGAATTGCACACAAAATTTTGGGGTGTTGGCTTCCTTTGGATGGCTATAATATGGGCAGTGCTGAGTCCATCTCCCATGGTGTTATCAACCTGCTTTCTGGGGGGACATCTGTCTCATTAGATGGGATCTGTATGGTTCTTCTTCAGTACTGCTTTCCCCATACACAAATATTCCCATCTGCATTGCAAATATTTTAGTGTGCCCCATAAATACTATATTAAATTAGATGTTGCAAGATATATAAACATATAATTCGTGGTTAGACTAAGCTTAATATGTTCTTTATGGAGTTATCTTAGGAAAGGGCAAAATTTTTCAACTAATAAAATGTCATAAGATGTTGCTAAACAATTATTGATGAGATATGCTGTTTACTATTATTTTATTGTTGGGTTTTCTCATGGTTGGTACATTCTGAGCTATCTTCTCCATGACCAACAGGGAGCAGGGTTTTGGAAAGTCCATTAGAGCTACATCTGCTGTGTGTGAACGAGATTTATCTCTCTGTTCTAAGCACTCAGATCGATCCTACTCTTTTCTCAGCAACAGCAGGCCCTCTTCTTATGTTTCACTTCTCTATTCTTTGGCTCTTTGTCTAAATAATCTCTAAACTGTTTGAGACAGGGCTCTTGTTTCTACTTTGTTGTTTCGTGAAATGCCATATGCACACATGACATTTTGTAGATAATAAAAGCAGCAGTGATTATAGGCTGTTGGTAGTATTATGTTGACATCCCTGCTGGTAACAAGACACAGACATATCACTTGACATTCCACTGAGTTAACAGAAACTATTGTGATCATTTTTACTGCTGTTAAGAGCAAGAAGAATATTGATTTTAATCAGAAGAAGCAGGGAGAGGATTGCTTTGACATGTGTTTTTCACTTAGTCATTGAGAATGTCATGAAGTAATGAAAAGAATAAATAATAATCTGTATTGGGGTCTTTCAAGAGATCTGTAAGCTATTTGAAAATAGTGACCCAAGGATGAGAATTTTTATTTTGAAATAAGATGTTTAATCAGCCACCTTAGAGTAATCTCTTGCATGACTAATAGAAGCTTCTTACTGGAATATTAAACAATGATGACTTCACACAAACTTATTGAAATAGAAAGGTTTATTTTACATGTATATATTGATTTACTCACTCAGTAAATATGCAATAAACACTTATCATGTAGCTGGTGTTGTCATTAGTCCTGGATTACAATATAGGACAAAGCAAGCAAAGTCCTCACTCAGACTAGGAAGCCCTGAGAGATGAATTTTGGAGTGTTTGAAGAATCACAGGTAAGAAAGATCCACAGTGAAGACCAAGAAGGCCTAAGATGACTGCAGTACAAGAACCATAAAAGAGAATGATGTTTTAGAGGCCAAGTGGTGGAACTCTTCTAGAAAGAGGGAGGTATACACAACCACAAAGCTCTTGGTGGTTTCATAAAAAAGATGTGATCTGACAATGGGGCTTATTGTTGACTATATTGTGACTTACACAGAGGAATAGAGGGGTGAGACCTTTCTGTGATGGATTAAGAAGGGGATAAGAGCAAAAAGTATAAATAGTAAGTTTTGATCAAATCTATTAATGTGGTTTTCTGTAAAAAAGGAAGGTAACATTGTTAAAACAATGGTATGGTTGGAATGGTAACATTGAGTTAATAGTTAAGTAACACACATAGCAAGCCTTCAGTGGCAGTCTCTTGAGGCAGACTCACAATATGAGAAGTGTGAAGTCTCTTTATCTGGAGGATGTTGCTTGATGGAGAGGGCTAAGGTCATATGTGTAAGCCTCTGGGTTTGGTTCCTAACAACAGCACCAAAGATAAATAAGCAGCCAACCAACCATCCAGCCACCACCAACAACAACCAACCAACCAACCAACCAACCAACCAACCAACCAATAAACCAACCATCCAATCAATATGAATCTCAATGTCTATTGAATTTTAGAGCAGTATACAGAGATCTACCCAGTCTGTGAGTGTTGGCTGTACTCAAGGAGCAGCACTGGAACCTGCAGAGACTTATGTGGTCAGAATGCTGCAGTTCGTTGGTCTTGGCTCAGGTTCCTTTACTTGCTTTGATTGACCACAGGTCTGGGGGTTTAAGCCTTTTGCCAAGCAGATGTTAATGATAATGTGCACTTGATCCTGAGTTCTACAAGAGTTCTGGGGTACAGCAAATTCTTCTCTTAGGGATCAGACTAAAGGAAGTTGGTGTGGAAGATATGAGCCTTGTAAAATGAGAGAGGCAAGGAACAGGTTTAAGGGGGCTTCTCTGCACTCTTTTCACCTCTCCTCTTTTTTCCTCCTCCCTCCATCTTTCTTTCTTCTTTGATATGTAATAATGCAAACTTTTCTATGTCGTTAAGAATCTAGTTGAGAAGAAAAGCCAAAGGGGGGGCAGATGTACAGAATGAAATCTGCTGAAGAAAATGGGAGGATTCAGGGTGAGAGGCTTCTGAGAGCAGACTAAACAGTTCCTCTGTATTAGAAAAAAGCCTGAGTTGGCAAGTATTGATGAATGTAAATTGAGATTGAACATTCTTTTAGAACAGGCAAAGTTTCTCAGTGGACTGTGAACTTCCTTTGAGTGCAAAGGAGAGAGAAAGTGGCTTGGGAGTGGTTGTAATGGTCTGTGAGTAACAACTGTGGTTTCTCAGAGAAAGCAAATTTCACCAACCTTGTACCCTTAATAGAGAAACTTCTCTCTTACTGAGCATATGGTTTTGTGGGTTTCTAATGGACAGTCTAGGTTAATCCCATTTAGCTGTTGACTTAATGTTGATTTCTACAGGCCACCCTTTATAGGAAAAAATTTCTTTTTTAAGTGTCTTTTGATTTAATCCATTTCCATTATTCAGTCTATGAGAGAAATGTGAAAAATGTACATTTGGTTATACAAAATGTGTATAGAAACAGCTGTACTTATCAAACACATAAATATGCTTAAAATTCACTAATATTCACTTAGCTCACAGCAGGCAAGTGCATGACACTTGAAATTATATCTTGATTGCATTCTGAGGGCATGGGATGATTGTGCATACTAACCTACTTAGAACTGTGGCATGGAACCAGTTATTCACATCAACTTATATTTTTATACTTTGGCTTTAGACAATTGGATTAAACTATAACAAAATAAATTTCACAAACTCTATATAAATCTATTGGATGGACCAGGAACTTAGCTACTCTAGGAAAATCTAGGCACTTAAAAGTGTCATTATTGCATATGATTCTTGAAAAGTAAGCAAAAATGTCCCATTTTTAAAAAGGTAAATGTCCATTTCAAGATAAATAAAGGCAATAACTGGATTCTCTAGCCATTGATTTACTGAGCTTAACACAGAGGTCAAATTAAGGTTACACTAATTGACTTCTGTAGGACTTTTCAATTATAAAATTTTATGATCACTAAAAGTAGTCTTATTGGGCGACCCATATGCATGTGTTACTAACATACAGGATGTCATATACTATTTTCCCAAACAATCTCTAGCTGTTTTCTTTAAGATGGACTTTCCTTACTTGCTTTAAATTACCTCTTCCTTTCTATGCACTCGAAGGCATGGTGAAGGTTCACAGGAGTTGACATAGTCATGTCTGCCTTAATGATACAGACAGGAGGATCTAACTACTCTGATGTTTAAAACCAAAACATGTAGTGCGTTAACAAGTCGGTAGAAAATAAAGTGTGGTAGATTTCCTGTTTTTTTTATGGTGATGAGGAAGTGAAAATTTGGAGATGATTATAAAATGAGGGAAGGAATCCTAGAAAGGTTTTATTTATATGTATAACCTTTGGTGTGAGGTAGTAGAGCCAACACATTTTGTGATGTACAATAATGATAAAACAACAATCACAACAACAAATTCCACTGTTTTCTTTGCTGGTTCACTTTTGTCTTTTTGGTTAATGATTCCAGGCTATAAAAGACAATAGCCACTGCACTATGGTCCCTAAATCTGCAACATAACCTACAATAACAACAACCTATAATCCTAGTACTCAAGAATTGGAGATAGGCTGGCTAGAATGCACTATATAGCCTAGACTGGCCTTGAACTTGAAGCAATTCTTTGCCTCAACATTGAAAAATCCCTTTGTATTAGTCAGCTTTTAGAAAGGTTTTATTTTTGATTATGGTCTCAGGTCATCATCAACTGTTTCTTGTTTCTTAAAGTCACTGTGATAAGCGTATGAACAGGAAAGGGACTCACTTCAGAGGGAGATGAAGATGGAGAGAGAGAGAAGAAAAGAGAGGAGGGGGAAAGGTAGAGAGAAAGGAGGATAAAAAGAAATGGGAGAAGGTGAAGAGGGAAAGAGAGAGAGAGAGAGAGAGAGAGAGAGAGAGAGAGAGAGAGAGAGAGAGAGAGAGAGAGAATGAATGTACACACAAGGGATCAGAGACAAAATATAGCCTTTAAAGGCATGCTTCCCGTGACCTACTTCACCGGATTGATGAACCAGTGGAATTAAAGCCCTCATGATCCAAGTTACAAACCAGTGGCTCCACCCTGGACATTACTGTCCTTGGGACTGAGGATTTGACACATGAGCCTTTGAAGAATGTTCCAGATTCAAACAATGAAACCTCTGTACTTGCCCCTCATTTACTTCCTATATGTACAGACTTATGCTGGGATTATTTTTGCCTATGGGTATATTTTGGATAGCTGAATTTTAGAAACATAGCCTAATCTGTAAAAACAAATTCATGAAAAATGCATTTAATAATTATACCACACGAATATGTATGTATGTGTGTATGTATGTATGTATGTATAACCCCAAATTAATCTGAAAACCTACAATGTATGGATGTGTACACCACTCTTTGGGAAAGATTATGCTAATTTCCATTCCTAATCCACCACAAGCTCAGCTCACCCTCAGGATGACTGCATACATCAGTCAGTACAAGGTGTGTAGAGGATGCTGGTGACACTCTAGAGGCAGATTTGTTGGTTCCCGTCCTCACCTGTCACTCATGCACTCTATCTTTTTTAAAATTTTATTCATTTATTCATATTACATCTCAATGGTTATCCCCTCCCTTATATCCTCCCATTTCTCCCTCCCTCCCATTTTCTCCTTACTCCCCTCTCCTATGACTGTGACTGAGGGGGACTTTCTCCCCCTGTATATGCTCATAGGATATCAGGTCTCTTCTTGGTAGCCTGCTATCCTTCCTCTGAGTGCCACCAGGTCTCCCCATTCAGGGGACTTGGTCAAATATGAGGCACAAGAGTAGGTGTGAAAGTCATACCCCACTCTCTACTCAACTGTGGAGAATATCCTGTCCATTGGCTAGATCTGGGTAGGGGTTTGAAGTTTACAGCCTGTATTGTCCTCGGCTGGTGCCATAGTTTGAGCGGGACCCCTGGGCCCAAATCTGCCTATCATAATGTTCTTCTTGTAGGTTTCTAGGACCCTCTGGATCCTTCAACTTTGCCATTTTCCCCTAGAGTCCCAATAGGATGTCCTCCCCTCTGTCTCAGTTTCCTGGTTAGTGAAGACTTTCATGGGACATGCCCCTTAGGCTAGTATGCAGATATAAGTGAGTATATACCATTTGACTCTTTCTGCTTCTGGGTTAACTCACTCATTATGATCATTTCTAGCTCAATCCATTTGTCCACAAATTTCTGGAATTCCTTATTTTAATAGCTGAGTAGTATTCCATAGTGTATATGTACCACACTTTCTTTATCCATTCTTCTACTGATGGACACTTAGGCTGTTTCCATGTTCTGGCTATTATGAATAAGGCTGCTATGAACATGGCTGATCAAATTTTCTTGTTGTGTGCTGGAGCATCTTTTGCGTATATTCCAAGGAGTGGAATAGCTGGGTCTTGTGGAAGCCCTGTTCCCAGTTTTCTGAGATAGCACCAGATAGATTTCCAAAGTGGCCAAGACGACATGTACTCTATCTTAAATATACTATTTAACCTTTGGAAGCCACACTTTCTCTTTTGTGGAATGGCCTACCAATGGTTTCTACCTAAAATCACCTCCTGAGAAATATGTATGTAGGCAGAGATAAGTATTTTCTTATGCCTTTAGCCGTCTTCCTGCTCTCCCTAGCATTAGAGACCAATGAACATTTTCTTCAGTCACTTCACTCAAACTATTTCCATCATGAAACAGATGAAAACCAAAAGTAAACGGATCAACTCACGGTGTGCTCTCATGGATGTTTTGTTTTGAAGCAAGTGTGGCAGTATTTAGCGTTCATGGATCTTTAACAACATATTTCAGAGCCATACTGGGGATGTTGACCCTGAACATGCTTTCTTTACCTGTGTAGTCTAATCCCTAGTGTTGTTTAACAAAGTTCCAGTGGAACAGAGATTCAAAGCGTAGAGCCAACCTCATTACCTAGAATGGCCTCCTCCTCAGCCAACCCACTGTCCCAATGAAAACCAGACATGATTGGATATCCATGTCCACCCCAGCATTGGAGAACAGGTACAGAAATTGGCTCTACCTCTAAACCTTCCTAACACTTCCAATACTATCATGTCCGAGAAGGATTCTTTCTTATATGCTTATGTATTCTTGAGTTGTTTTTGGTAGGCCTTTGGGTGTAGAACTGTCCTCTTTCTTTCCTCTTGTGTCCTTTTATTCTTTCTATGAAAATATTGTGGGTTAAAAAACTAAAGGAGGAAGAAAGAAAAATGAAAGTATATGAGAAAGAAAGGACAAAAACAAAACCAAGAGATACTTGAAATTCTGTGTTTTCTTGACATTCAGCTGAAGCATTGGCTTTCTCACTGTGTGAAAATGTCTCTGTATTTCTTAGATAGTAAGTCCCTTGGGCAGAAACCATTTTTCCATTTGCCTTAGTATTGTGCCAAGGACAGTGTGAACATCCCATCAGGAGTTATCTCATATTTTCAATTTTGAATTTAAAGGTTCTTTTTGCAATGTGAATTAGGCAAGAAGAAAAATACCTTCTTTTCAAGTCAGATTCATCCCAGTTATAAGTATTAACTAGAAAAAGACCCAGGATTCAATTATTATTTCCGTGTCAACAAAAAGACAAAGGTGGCTTTCTTTGGAAATGTTTCCCACTTTTTTTTTTTTACTAACAATTATAAAAATACTCTCTTCTGTGTGGCTGCTTAATGAATTTATAGATATAAGACCTTTAATCTTACAACTCTACAGACCTCTAACATTTAACCCACGTGAACTTGATATTTGAGATGAAACAGGTGCTATGACATTGAATTTAAAGGGATACTTGAAAAGCCAAGGCTGTAGTATTCTTCAAAGACCTAGTTTCAAGTTCTTCCCATCCTTTCTGACACATTAGACCTTTTGATCTGAACACAGTTTTTTGTATTTAAAAAACTAATTAGGCTATTTGTCAGTGCTTATTAAATGAGAGGCCATTCTTTTGTCACGAAATATGAATTATGGATGATAAAAGAAAACTTAGTAGAGAATTTAAGTTATATTTTGAAAGAAGTTCATTGGCTAGTTTAGTAAATGAATTTTTTATATTTACTTAAAATTGATCAGTTCTGTTATGATAATGACAATCTGAACACAGAATCAGGTTGCACTCCCTTTGGTATTGATTCAGTTCCTCATAATTTTCACCAAAATTGGTGTATCAAACACAACATTGCTTTTATGCTGCCATAGAACAATTCAGTAGCAATTGTTTTTTTCAAAATGATTAACCTCTCCTAAATACATAGCTTTAGTCTTAAACTATGTACTCTTCATGTCCCATATCCTCATAATAGTGTGTGTGTGTGTGTGTGTGTGTGTGTGTGTGTGTGTGTGTGTGTGTGTGTGTGTTGTGGTAATCATTTGCTAAAAGCATCCAAGCAATTGAAAACAACCTTAAAAGATATCTATCATAAATGTTGGAAGTGACATAGGATATAGGTTGATAACATCTGAGTGGTATTCTGAGGTCAATAAAGTAACTTCTTCCTGTTTAAAACTGTGCTAGAAAAGTATTCCTTATTACATTCCAGTACCATGTGTCCTTTGTTTAAGTAAATACAGAACAAAGCCCTTTGTTCAGGACAGACAACAGAGATAGGTGGACACTACACACACACCAAACAGACAGCAGCCGAGGCGTAGATTACAGAATACAACCATACAGAAGAGACAGGGAGAGTGGAGAACACAAGTTTGGGCTAATTTTTGGTCTAAGCTAGTCTAAGAGGAACAATCTTCTCATTCTTTAATGTGGTGTTGACCCATATTGTGACATACTGAAGTTTTTGAGTGAGTTGGTCTAATGAGGAGTTGAGCTAGAGTTTTTCTATTGTTACTGTTATTTCCTATAGTCTGCTGTCTTCAAGATGCTTTTCGTATTGGGCTGCTTTGGTCTGACACATTGTAGAAGTTTATTCCATGTTTCCGTTCAACTCTACATTTTCAGTCATTTCTGACTTCCTGTGTCACACAAAGTGGGCTGTCTTCCCAAGAGCTTGGCTATGCCAACCAGCCTCCATTTTAGGCTGATCTACTGAGACTTAATCTCAGCTTGGGCCTCTAGGGGGTGTTCCTGTAGCTTTTTCTCTGTGTTAGAAAAGCTTCCTTTCATCTAGAGTCCCAATAGGATGTCCTCCCCTCTGTCTCAGTTTCCTGGTAAGTGAAGGCTTTCGTGGGACATGCCCCTTGGGCTAGTATGCAGATATAAGTGAGTATATACCATTTAAGTCTTTCTGCTTCTGGGTTAACTCACTCATTATGATAATTTCTAGCTCAATCCATTTATCCACAAATTCGAGAATTCCTTGTTTTTAATAGCTGAGTAGTATTCCATAGTGTATCTCAGAGAAAGGACAGCAGGTTACTGAGAAGAGACTTGATACCCTATGAGCATATACAGGGGGAGGTAATCCCCCTCAGGAACAGTCATAGGGGAGGGGAATAAGGGGAAAAGAGGAGAGAGGGAAGAATGGGAGGACACAAGGGATGGGATAACCATTGAGATGTAACAAGAATAAATTAATAATAAAAAATTAAAAAAAAAAAAAGAAAAGCTTCCTTTCATTGTCTCAGGGCCTTGAGACCAAAGGAAATTATTGCTTCTTGATATGTGGATACAAGTTTCCTCTGGCTGGCCATACCACCTTTCCCAGGCAGAGGAAGAGTTTTTCTTGGTATGAGAGAAGGGTGTGGGGAAGCTGTTAGAATTTCAGACTGGTCTATAAAAATTTCTGGCTCCTATGTGCACACCTCTGTCCTCTAGAAGTGCTCTGTCTTTCCTGCCCTTTCTGACATTTGTGTGTTCTAAGCTGTGAATGCATTTCAATTATTCCAAACGCTCACTTTGGTTTTTAATGTGCTGCTATGGTTGTCACTTCTCCAGCTCTGTCAAAGGTGTAACAGCCTCCATGTCATGCTCCCTTCAGAGAGACTTGTCACTGTCTAGGATTCATTTCATCCTTTGGCCTAGTGGCTTCGATTTTCTGGCTGACTCATAAAATGTTATGATTTTGTAAATTTTCTGTTTTTATTTTCTTTTTTGTGTTGACAGAAATGACGGCTTGAAGTGATATTATTTTGTACCTTTCTGCATCCTTGGTGAAAGTCACTTCAATGACTGAGACTTTTTGGAAGTTAAATAAGAGGTAATTAATTCAAGCTTTCCTAGCTAGGAAGTAGTGTGGAGCTTCCAAACTCACTTCCCTCAACTCTCCTTCACTGAATTATTGAGCTGTTCATTGGCCTCGCATGATGCTGGTGAATTATATTTATATAGGCTTTTTCAGTTAGGAACACTTTAGCTTTACACTTAGCAGCTAATTGAATCTTCATAGTGTTATAATTTATATGATATTAAGGTCCCCAGTTTACAGGTGAGAAAATCATGATTTAAAGATTAGGCTGGTAAAGTAATGAGCATAAAAATCAACCCTACTTTCTTGCACCTAGAGCTTTTGAAAATTCCACACCCATGCAGCAATTTAAAGTAGACAAAGCCATGTGCATTTCCTAAGTGTTATACTTATTTCTTAAAATATGAAAATTAGTTAAGGAGAAGTTTAGTTCCACACCTGGAAAGCTAATTAGTGAAAATGATATTTAATACAAAGTATATTAGTTCTAGAGATAGTTATATCTATGGATATGATTATTTTCTTAGATTAAAATGAAAAGAATGATCTTATACTATTATTTTATCAAACAATTTTTGCTGTTTTGTAATAAAAAATAATGCCAAGATATAGGAAATAACCATTGTCTGTCAGTGGGATAACACTTGGAACAGAAATTTCTATTTTATTAATATCACCACATATGCATGCCATTTTAACAACCTGCATACAGTGGTGTGTTATAAAGAAGCATACAACATTCATCTGAAAGACAAAGACAGCATCAATTCTGAACTACATACATTATACTCATGGGATTTAAAGTTGGTGTAAGTGGATGGTTCATTTATGTCAAACATATGAGATGGCACAAGTTTGAGCATGATGTTCTTTCAGTGTACATTTTAAGTAAACTTCAGCTTATTCTTAATTCTGATCCAAAGTCAAGTAAAGAGATGTGGCAAACTATTGTGTTGAGTGTTAAGATTAGAGATTATTTTTCCTAACATGTTAATATGTTAAAATTAATTAATTAATTTACTTTACATCCCTATCATAGCTCCCTCCATCCTTTCCTCCTGGTCCCACCCTCACTCCCTCTTCTACCCTCCACTCTCCCCTATTCTTCAGAAAAGGGGAGCCCTCCTTACCCACCTACCCCAGCACATCAAGTCACATCAGGACTGAGCTTGCCCTCTTCCCCTGTGGCCAGACAAGGCAGTCCCACCAGGAGGAAGTGATAAAAAAGCAGGCAAGAGTCTATATTAGACTCAGTCCCTGCTCCCTTTACTAGGGGACTCAGACTGAAGCCTGCCCATCGCCTACATCTGTGTAGTGGGCTTAGGTCTAGACCATACATGATCCTTGGTTGGCACTTCAGTCCCTGCAAGCCCCTCTGGTCCTGGGTTGACTCTACTGGTCTTCTTGTGAAGTTCAGTTCAAGATCCTAGAAGTAATTAGGATCTGGAAGCATGCATTAAGACCTTAAGTAAATAACAAGCCCTGTTTATCTTGAAATATTTTCTAAAGTATCTAAATTCTTGCTAGTGATGCTCCTTGCAGCTTTAGTGCCTTACTTCTAGATGAAGCCCAGAAAGTTATTTCTTTACTTGGAAAGTAGGGGAAAACACCAGATTAACTAGACTTTACTTTACAAAAATAATAACCTTGCAAAGCTTGCAAAGCTTGTAGTCAGATGAGGATGAATAAGAAATAGACCAGAAAAGATACAGAGGGCCTAACACTTTCTCAAGGAGAAGGTGATCCCTACTAGACATGGCATTAATCATCCAAGAAAGGTGAAAGTACTAAGACTAAAGGATGGCAACTGTTTCAGTGTTCCCTAGAGATGTAGAGAATTCACTCACAAACATTGATAGTACAAACACCAACCAGTGAGTGCATACAATGTACAAAATAGCCACCATGGATGCAGCACTATTCTAGGAACAATGACATGTAAAAGCAAGAATAATTTCTTATTTACATAGCCTTTGTATGATTGGGAATGTTTGGTATGGGGAAGGGGGAGAAAAGACAGATAATAGTAAGCTAAATATCCACTAATGGAACAGAGAATACAACCAAATGATATAGACAAATATAATTTTGATTCTGAGAATCAAATCATTGAGACCAAATTCCAATGAGGCAGAAGGATAGATAGTGGTCCATGATGATCAGAGAAGATATGAAATTGAAGACAGAATAGGATTGTGGCCTCTGTTGCATATCTCTCTTTTTCTATCTTTCAAATGTTAGTATTACCTTGGCCTATAGCCTCAGACTCCTTTTACTTTGCCTAATTTCCCCAGAGACTCTCTCAAGACTTCAGTTATGAAGAATGTGTTGACAGTGTTTTATCTCTAGCTACTTTCCCCCTGCATTGCCTACAGGCTGGCATATCTAACTTCATATCAGATTTCATCATTTGAATATCTTACTACCAAGAATGAGATATTCTAGTCTGAGTTCATAATTCCTCTATAAAAGGTCCTTCCATAATCTTTCCTACTCTACTTTATTACCCAGGGGACACATACATTACTCTGTACTCTGCTGTGTTTGGAAAAGATAAAATATTTTCAGGCGTGTGCTGGTTAGTTTTTTGTCAACTTGACACATGCTGGAGTCATCTAAGAAGGAAACTTAGTTAAGAAAATCGCTGAGACATTTTTTTTTTTTTTTTAAATTGATGACTGGTGTGGGAGGGCCAAGCCCATTGTGGGTGTGCCACCACTGGGTATATGTTCCTGTGTGGTTTAAGAAAGCAAACAGAGAAAACCATGTCCTCATGGCAGGCCAGTCCACAGCTTTTGTTTTCTGGCCTCTGCTCAAGTTTCTGCCTCAGGTTCCTGATTGATTTTCTGCCTCTGCTCCCCTTCACGATAAGCTGTGGTTCATATATATGAGATGATATGAATCTGTTCCTCCCCAAGTTGCTTTTGTGTGTGTGTGTGTGTGTGTGTGTGTGTGTGTGTGTGTGTGTGTGAACAATAGAGTACTAAGTATACAAGGATTTGCCTTAAAACAAAAAGTGAGTCAGTTCACATAGCACTTCCCCTGACTAATCAGATATATAAAGTTTATCCCAACAAGTAGTGGAGATATCAAATATGTGTCTCTCTCTGACCTGCTTTCAGTGTCATCCATATATCAAAATCTTAGTCCAGATATTGTTCATTTTTGGCAGTGGTGTGAAAACTTTAATGAACTGGTAAGCACTCTCCTTAACTACAATTTTAGTTCTTTCTTCTATGACTCCCAAATGGCACTGCTGTGATATTTTGGGGCTACCTGAATGAAATGCTTCTGGGAAGATACATCACACTCATTTTTAAAATTTATTTATTTATTAATTCATTCATATTACATCTCAATTGTTATCCCATTCCTTCTATCCTCCCATTCCTCCCTCCCTCCCTCCCACTTTCACCCTATTCCTCTCCCCTATGACTGTGACTGAGGAGGACTTCCTCCCCCTGTATATGCTCATAGGGATCATAGGCTATCCTTCCCCTGAGTGCTACCAGGCCTCCCTATCCAGGGGACGTGGTCAAATATGGGGCACCAGAGTTCATGTGAGAGTCAGTCCCCACTCTCTACTCCATCACGCTCATAAAGAGACCAGATTCCCTTGACCTAGCATTTCAACTCTCTCCAATGGCTAATTGTTCTATTGCTTTGCTGTGACTCCTGGTACCCCAGTCACATAAGATACTCAACATCCTCTATGTTTTTTGTAGATGGGATTCCTCCCACCCCAAAGGCTGTTGTTTTCATATTATTCTTCCTAAGTATAATGTTTTCCAACCTAGTCTAAATTGGATGATCATTCTAGAGTTGGTAGGAGGCTTAGCCATTGAGGGAATGTACTGCTGCTCCATAGCAAGGACCCCAGCCTGATTTCTAGCTCACAGAATGGGTAGTTGAAACTCATTCATAACTCAAATTTCAAGGGAACCCAGTGTCTCTGGCTCACACTGGCATATGAACTTACATGCACATATACATGCATGAATAAATATATACTTGATTAAAAAAATAAACACCAATCTTTAAAAGAGAAATAAAAGAGTTGGTAGGAAATAACACCGTTAGTAATTTGAGTGGAGTTTATTATTGAGCTTATTTGTAAGATGTATATCAGATTAAGGGGAACCACAAGTAGATTAGGACTCTACCACGAACAATACATAAACACCATTATCCTCCCTTCTCCTGCTGGGGAGTGAGTATAGCATGTGATTTCCCCCTTACAAGAGACATGGCCTGGTATATGACCTACAGTTTCCCCTTAAGGAGGAACTGGGGCTAAATACTCTCTCCCCTTCTTCTCTCACTGTCTGTACTCAGTCTGCAAACACATGTTGAACTCCTGTTACATTTGATTCCTGGGAACACTAAGCACCTGATAACAAATGAAGGGGACTCACCCCCATTCTCCCTTCTGCTGGACTTTAGACCACACCTTGCCTATTTTGCTCCACATATAGTGCTGGTCATAGGTACTTTGTTGTAAGTCAAAGAAGCCTTTGATCACAGAGGCTGACTTTAATTTTTTTAGCATTTTGTCAGAAAAACAATATTTGAGATATTTAAATGAATGAGCGAATGAATGACAAAGTCACAGTGATATCTATACAGAAAAAGTATCAAGTTAATTAGCTATTTTACCTTCAAGAACTCAAGATTTGTGGTTCAAATCTGGAATTTTCTCTTTTTATTTCATCTCCCCTTCTCTTGTGTGTTATATGAAATGACTGCAAGTATACGCATGTGTTGTCTTCTTCATAATTTTTAAAAAAGGACGATGGGTCAGACAAATACCAGACAAATCACAAGCTTTAGATAAATATGAGAAAACAATTTCGCTGAGAAAATGATCTCCATTTAGTCATTTATTCATTCGATTTAACCTCATGCTGCTATTAGTTATGCAGTGAAAATAGTGTTTTAATGACTCCTCAGAAAATGTTCGCCACAGGAAGAAATACTGTGACTGGAATAGACTAAGGAAATATTTGTCTTTCTGTGCATTTTGTGGCTCTTGATGTTATCACACCTATGTGACTCCAAGAAAGACACTGCAGTGGAGCTCAGAATTCATGAAATCATCTAAACAAAAGAGAACTGTCACCATTTACATCTTCTATTAAACAGTATGACTCTGGTTGCAATTAAAGATAACTTAAAATATGAAGAGTTAATAGCACAATTGTGCATCTTGTTTTATTTTTAATGAAAGACTTTCACCAGGGAAGTGTTACACAGTTATGATAATTATGAACAAGGTAAATTCTCTTGTGGCAAGACAAGCATGTTTCTAAAAATTTGGAGGTAGTGTATTTTTTTAAATAAATTAAGAAAACTGATTTTTTTAAAGAGTTAGATGCAGTGTTGGAGCCCAGGTTTAGATTCTTAATCCTGAAATTCTATCGTCACATTGTGTTCTGTCCTTAGTGAAAGTTCTCACAGAAGATGTCATCAGAAATTAACTAAAACTGGTTAGATGGCTCCACAGGTAACATAACTTGTTCTCAAGCTCGATGATCTGAGTTTAATTCCAGAAGCCTGCACTGCAGAAGGAGAGGACAGACACTTACAATTTGTCCTCTGACCTCTGCACATGCCCAGGAGCACCCTAGTCCGACTTTCAGATAGATAGATAGATAGATAGATAGATAGATAGATAGATAGAGTAAAATAGGGAGTTAGATTCTCCATAACTTTCAATGTGGGGTTATGATTTCTGAAGACAGCCAGGGATCCTGCCATAGTGTATAGTAAATTGTTTATTAATAGCTTGAAAATGGATGTCTATCTATTTATAAACCATGATAACAAAAATCCCAGTGAAACATTGTGATTTCATGGTTGTAAGATGGGAATGATCATTATTTCCTTCATCATAGGACAGGAGAAGTGGCTCTACTTCAGTCTCAGGAAAACAATTAATTTCTATAGTCATAAGTAGAAAGGACTACTGTTTTCTACAATACTTCTTACAATGGTAAATTGGTATGGGGATTCTACTTCTACTGGCACTTTTCCTGTTAGTCTGATGGAAAATATGACCCAAATTTGTAAGATGGGGCTAGCAAGAGGTAACTAAAAATGAATGCTGAAACTTGCAGTGAATACCTAGAACCTCAGCCTACATTCTCTCCATAATTTTGTTAATTATGGTGAATCCAGGAAAAATTTTTTGTTTCTCTGTTAGCATTTTATTTGTGAGATCATAATATAATTACAACCTTTCTTCCTTCCCTTTCCTCTTTTCAAGCCCTCCCATATACCCCTCCCTACTCTCCTTCAAATTCATGGCTTCTTTTTTCATTGTACGGCATGCCTGTATGTGTACATACATACACACACACATACATACGTACACACATTGCTAAATATAACCTGTTCAGTCATATAATTTTCCTTGTATATATGTTTTCAGGGTGGGTCATTTGGCGATGGACAGCTAATCAATTAGTATGCTCTTCTCTGGGGAAGACCTTCGCTCTCAGCTTTCCTTTCTTGACCATAGTCCTTTGTGTAGAGTGGAAGTCTCATGGGTTTTCCAGTTTGACATGTCATTGGTGTCATCCTTATTCATCTCAAATTTGGGGAGCCATGTTTATGAGACTTTATAGGTATAGCTTCTGATACTACTAGGAAACACAATCTCATAACCAACTGCTTTGGCCTCACATTCTTTAGGAAGAATTTTAAAGACGAGTCCCCATTCTTGCCTTGAGTTACTACCTACACCTAAATTCAGTTGTCAGGAGAACCGAATCTCTGATGTCATTTGGAAATCATCTTCTGAAGGATGTGTTATGACTTGTATGTGAAAAGATACATAGAAAAACTCAATGTGAATTTGAGATACATATTAAAAATAAAAGTAAACCTCAGGCTGTGATTATAATTCATTTGGTAGAGTGCTTGCTTAGCATGCACCAAGCTCTGAGTTCAGCCCCCAGCATTGCAGAAAACTGAGCGTGAGAGCACATGTCTGTAATTGTAACACTCTAGAGAAAAAGGGAGGAAGATAAAAAATTCAAGGTCACTGTTAGGCTGTATAGCAAACCTGAGGCCAACATGACTTATACAAGATCCTGGCAAGGGCAAACAAACAAATGAAGCAGTTGTAGTCCGTTTTGATGATGATGTATTTTTAAAGGAAGCCCTGGAAACATATTTTTTTCTTTTCTTTTTTTTTATTAATTTAGTCTTGTTACATCTCAATGGTTATTCCATCCCTTGTATCCTCCCATTCTTCCTTCCCTCCCATTTTCCCCTTATTCCCCTCCCCTATGACTGTCCTGAGTAGGATTACCTCCCCCTGTATATGCTCATAGGGTATCAAGTCTCTTCTTGGTAACCTGCTGTCCTTCCTCTGAGTTTGGAAATCTATCTGGTGCTATCTCAGAAAAATGAGAGTAGGGCTTCCTCAAGACCCAGCCATTCCACTCCTTGGAATATACCCAGGAGATGCTCCAGCACACAACAAGAAAATTTGCTCAACCATGTTCATAGCAGCCATATTCATAATAGCCAGAACATGGAAACAGCCTAAGTGTCCCTCAGTAGAAGAGTGGATAAAGAAACTGGTACATATACACTATGGAATACTACTCAGCTATTAAAAACAAGGAATTCCTGAAATTTGTGGATAAATGGATTGAGCTAGAAATTATCATAATGTGTGAGTTAACCCAGAAGCCCTGGAATTATATTAGAGAGAAGATTCTGTTGGCCTTTTTTCTAAGGTGTTTTGTGAAATAACTGGGAATAGAAAGGGGCCTGGCCTTAATAAGGATTGGAAAGCCTTCAGAGCCAACATTTGATGCCTATAATGGGAAAAAGTAGACTGCAAGCCATAAATCATGCCAGTTTATTGAGAGTGGGTGGGATAAATCCTGAAGTACGGGAAGAGAGAATCAGGGAGGGTATACATTTTTCTGAAAGCACTTTATATAAATAAAAGATCTGGCAAGAAGCTCAGGAGTGAGGGTTACCAGCAGGTGTCATGCTCTGGAACTAGGTATTTGCCATCTGCCAAACACTTTGATTTGGGAACTTGGGTTACTTGACATTGCAAAAATAGTGGGTTGTGTATCTGAAGAGATTACACAAAATGACAGCCTGGGAAGTGCCAACTATTGTGTTTAAAAGAATTTAACATGGTCTCCTAGCAGAAGTGAATTGAAGTTGTTTTGAAGACACTGAGAGACTGCAAGAAACAAAAGATACCCCACATGCAAAATGGAAGCCTTTTTACTTGTGATCACAGTCTCCAAACTGATCTGATTTAAGAGTTCTTCGCTACCTTTTAAATAATCAGAAATTTCCTTTTCACTGGCCTGCTAAGAGCATGTCCATATATACAAAGTGCAGTATTTCTTGATCCTCAGCCTTATACTTTGCAATACTCTATAGCTAAATTAGAAAGATACATTGAGGCTCACTACTTCAGGCTTCTTCAACCGCCCCAGGATTTGCACATTCATTGCTGCAGAAGCTCATGTCTTGAAGGTTCTTGATGGCTCTACAGCTGCCATGTCTACTGGTTTCTCAGCTGCCAACCTTCAGGACTCCTGCATGGTATTTACCATTGCAGAGCAGTATATTGCTTCTGTTACTGTCCTCTTCATTCTGTGGCCCATTGTTTATCAATCTCCCTTAGAATTTCTTTACTTTCTGAGGTCTGTAGATGATGGTATTAATCAGAATGATGTCTATTTGCTAGTATCATTTCCTCTCCATTGCTGTGCAGGCAGCCATGTTGATTTCCTCCAACCTCTGTCTACAGCCAGAACTAAGACTAAGCGTCCAATTATTATCCGCATCTCCTTGGCCTTAGGCTGTCTAAGAGGTCACATACCTAGGTCTTGTTAACCATTCTCCTCCTTTGCACTTCTATTTTTTAGTGGGATTGCTTTGCAGTTGTCTCTGGTAGAAATTTAGGCAGCTATAACTTTCATTTCTCACACCCTCACAAATCTGTAAACCATATAGGTGCATATAGACTTGTAGATGGATTGAATTAACTTTCAAGGAGTCTAAGGAGAGAGAGAGAGAGGGAGAAAGAGAGAGAGGGAGAGAGAGAGAGAGAGAGAGAGAGAGAGAGAGAGAGAGAGAGAGAGAGAGAGAGAGAGAGAACCCATAAAACAATGATGTGGTTGTTGGAGCTGGAGCTGTTCTAGTTGTAATGTAAAAGGCCTAACTGGGATACAAGAATAAGAAATATATTCAGAACAGGATACGGAGGCTCAGGTGCAGACCAGTGAACATATGGACAGGCAGGCAGTTTAGTAGGATCATCAATAACTGGGGAATGAGCCAAGCTAGAACCCTAGGAACAGAAGGGGATTCCTTTGCCCTTGATGTACACACCAGGTAGCAGATAAAGGTTGGTGTGGGAGCATACCATCACAGAGTCAGGTGGTGTCCATTGTTTTATGGTGTTAGATGAGGGTATTACACTCTTTCTGTGGTCTGTTGTGCTACATAAATTCTTGGACCTAGTTTTTTTTTCTTAATGTGATTTTAATATTCCCAAGTGACACTAAAGTCTCAATTAATCCAATAAATTTATGGGGTGGTTTCCTTTCTATTCCCAAGAATGAGGAGTTTATCAGTCTTTTGGCTGGTTGGTCCCTGGCAGAAGGTGTTGCTTTGGGTTCACCCAGCTATTGATGTCATCTTCTCCCTCAAAATAGCGTCACAAGCTGCTTGTAAAAATGAGTCTCCTGGGGTAAGGAACTGCTTGAAAAACCACTATTTGCACAATATTGAGTGACTTAGAGTACACCATTGACTCATCTCAACAGGTTATATGAGTTTCTTTCTGGTTACTTAATTTGGTTTTAATAATATCAGAAAGGTCACATGGTCCACATTAACATTTACTATCAAAATTTGAATTTGCTAACCACATAACAAATATTTGAACTCATGCAGAAGATGCAAGACTGAGTTAGATCAAAGAACTTCTGGACGTAGTATAATTATCTGCCAAAGTGCTTCCTACAACATAAGTATGCTAAGAGGGTTTGATACTTTTCTTTTTGCCATGAGAGAACAGATGTGAGAGTGTAGCATAGATTTCACTGTTACTGTTTGTGTTTTTTTTTCTTTCTCAAACTTGTTTCATACAGCAGAACAAAAAAAAAAACCAATGTCTCCAAAGGTCATTCAAAAGAGACATTGTGGGGTGTGGGGGAAATCAGGCTACAACATTTATTGCTTCATTGGTCATCAAAGTTGACTTGTTGATCTGGCTTGCTAGGTGGGTATCTCTTTGCTTTATCATGTGTATAGTCCCAAAGCTGTCTACTTGGTTAAAAGTGTAACAATAGCTGGATTCCCCTGCTAGAACCTCCAAATACGTTCTCAGAAGAACTGTGTATAACTGATTATGTATAGCAGGATGATAAACTCCAAATTACAAAGACAAAGGTCTATGAATATTAGTCATAAAGGATAACTATACTATAATCCACTGATACAGAGAAGCTTAATAAAAAGGAAGGCTCAAGGGGAGATGCATGAGTCTCACTGTGAAAAGGAAATAGAATATACATCACAGGTAGAAAGTGGAGAGGGGATGGAAACAGGAGGGATCAGGTTGGGTGAGGATGGATGGAGAGAATATTGGGAGAGACAACTGGTGGTGGTGGAGGAACATCTCTAGGAAGAGCTAGAATTCTAGTGCAATGGGAACTTCCAGGAATCCATAAGCATGATCCTAGCTAAGACTCCTAGCATTGGGAGATACAGAGAACTGGCCATCTCCTATAACCGGGAAAGACTTCCAATGGAGTGACTGAGACACCAACTCAGCCACAAGCCCTTTGACCTACAATTTGGTCTGCCTACAAGAAGTGCTGTGGTAAAGGTGGCACAGAAAATTTAAGAGTGGCCAACCAAGGACTAGTTTAGCTTGAAACCCATGCCATGAGAGTGAGCTCACCCCTGACACTGGCTAGAGAGTCAGGACCCAGAGGCTTGATAACAGAGAGGGCTAGGATAGAACCAAAAATGCATGGCTGGCAAACCAAACCAAAGCAAGCCAGACCAAACCAGCAACAACCGAACCAAACCAAAAAACCCAAAAGAACCCCCCAAAGCCAGCAAAAGAAATGCCACCCCTAAAGCACCCTCCCAAAACCCCAACTCCCTAAAACTTCAAACAAACAAAAAAGAAAAACAAAACAAAACAATTCATGAAGTGATTCCTAATGATTCTACTATATTCATAGATTGGTACCTAGACCAATTGACATCAAAGATGCTTCACCCAGCAACTGATGGAAACAGATGCAGAGACCCACAACCAAACATTAGGTGGAGTTTGAAGAATCCTGTGGAAGAGGGAAAGGAAAGATTGTAAAAGCCGGAGGGAGCAAGGACACCAAAAACAAACAAACAAACAAACAAACAAACAAAAAACAAAAACCCAATGAAGGGGTGGTAGATACCAACCAAGTCACAAAACCTCTGACCCACAATTTTTCCTAACCATAAGAGGGTCAGAGATAAAAAGAGAACAGAAAATGAGGAAATAACCAACCAATGACTGGCCCACCTTGAGTCTCAGGCCATGAGAGAGAGCCCACACCTGAAACTACTAATATCCTGTTATATTTGCAGACAGGAGGCTAGTAAGACTGTCATCTGAGTGACTTCACCAAGCAGCTGATGAAAACAGAGGCAGAGACCCACAGCTAATTATAGGCAGAGTTGGGGACTCTTATGGAAGAGAGGGAGGAATGATTGAAAGAGCCAGAGAGGTCAAGGACACCACAAGAAAACCTATAGATTAATCTGGGTTCATAGGGGTTCACAGACACTGAACCACCAACCAAAGAACATGCATGGGATGGACCTAGGCCCTCTATACATATGTAATTGATGTATAGCTTGGTCCCCATGTGGTACCTCTAACAGCAGGAGCAGGGGCTGTCTCTGACTACATTGGCTGCCTTTGGATCCCTTTATCTTAAAGGACAGCCTTATCTAGCCTCAGTAGAAGAAGATGTACCCAATCCTACTATAATTTGATATGACAAGATGTGTTGATATACATGAGAGGTCTTCCCTTCTCTGAGGAGAAAGGGGGTTTTAGAGGGAGGGAAGTGAGGTGAGGAGGGAGGAGAGGATAGAGGGAAAGTTTTGATCAGAATATAAAGTAAATTAATTAATTAATTAATTAATTAATCAATCATAAAAAAGAAACATGGAGGGAGAGTGAAAGAGGGGAGTGAGTGGGGAAAATGGATTCGGGGGAAAGGAGGGAGGGAAAATGGTGGCTGTAAAAAAAATTAATTAAAAATGAAGGATTTTTTCTAGGGCAAGAAAATGAGTTTAGAAAGAAAAATAAAATGTGGCTATAATATATGACGGCTTGTTCCTTATCACTTCCCCCCACCCACCCACCGCCTTCATAAAGGAAGAGGTGGACTCTCGAATTTTAGAATCATTGGACATTAGTTCTATTTTGTCCAATCTCCTCTGAGAATTATTTGAAATTGAAAAGCTACCTCAGCCCAGACCTAGCCGATGGACAGGACATACTCTACCGTTGAGTGGAGAGGGAGATCTGACTTTCATACAAACTCTGGTGCCCCACTTTTGACCACGTCCCCTTGATGGGGAGGCCCAGTAGCACTCACAGGAAGGATAACAGGTCACCAAGCAGAGACTCGATACCCTATGAACATATACAGGGGGAGGAAGTCCCCCTCACTCACAGACATAGGGGAGGGGAGTAGGGGGGAAGTGGGAGGGAGGGAGGAATGGGAGGATACAAGGGATGGGCTAACAACTGAGATGTAATATGAATAAATTAATAAAATATTTTTTAAAAAGCTACCTCAAGTCCCTTGCTGAGCTTTTGCTTTTGTGTCTACAGGGCCCAGCCAACTAGCCAGCTGCTTGGTGCACCACAGAAAATTCAGCTAATTTTGAAAAAAACTGATACCTTTCTTTTACCCTCCACTCTCTGCTTAGCTTCTCTGGCACTTTCTAGTTTGGTGATGATATCATTACTTAATTTTATTCTTTGCTAGAAATGTAGGACTCATTTCACATTTTCCATGTCTCTACATTCTGTTACCCACTGGTGAGCAAGGTTGATTCAACATGTTGCTTTAGATATCTACCAGATCCAGTTAAATTTTCTCATTCCATTCTTCAGGCTCAAATCATTTCATCTTTGTCTTGAGAACTGCAACTGTTTTGGCTATCATAATTTATTTCCTTACATGATTATTATACAATGGCTACTTCCTCCCTGCCTTCCTGCTATGTGTACAGAACAGGTAATAAATAAAAGCAAAATTGTCTTTCTGTCATTTGTTCAATGGTCAGATCAGCCTTGCTCTTATTCTTCTGTGTTTGCTTTGCTTGGAGGAATAGTCACATCTTCAGACTCAGACTCTCTTAGCCAGGTCAGTTAGCATGATTCTGAGTGAATACAGTGGGAGCCTAAGGTTTTTTTTTTTTTTTTTCTTTTCTGTATCCTAAAGGAATAAATGCCATTGACACACACGTAGTGCGGCTGTTGTAGGGCTTGAAAGTTCAAGTTCTCCACATGCTGTGCATAGCTGTCTTACTGTGATTTTTGCTTCTCTGCTTGAACTTCTGAGGTTAGAGTTCTACCCTACCTCAGCAGATCAGCTTGCCAGGGACAACTGGGCAACTTGGAAAACTTACAGGATTCTTGTCACTACCAGCTTTATGCTTCCCTTCCCTTTCTTTTAAAATGTTTATGTTTCCTTGGAAAAAGTGAACTTAAATCTCTCTAAGATTAGCAAGATAACTAGAAGCGATATCATGATGATAAAAAATGGACAATTTCCTTGGGCTATACTGTAAGAAGCACCTGAAGCTACATTGCCAACATGGAATAAAACTAGGTTGGTTTTACTTAATCTTCACAGAATGCAGGGAATTCTGTCTTCTAGAAACTTTTATGTGACATTAGCAGGTTTCAGGGAGTCCCTGAGTTATTCTTTAAAGGAGGTGATATTTCTGAAATTCCAATTTGATATTACACTTTCCTCTTAAAAATCTTTCAAAAATGTCTAAGTATGTCTATAGTATAAAATTGATATTAAAAGACTTGCCTTTCACATAATGTGCTGTAAATTTTCACACACTTGTCCTTACCTGCACTCTGTGCCTTTTCCTGAGGTTCTCCTACTCCTGGCATCCTAGAGTCCTCCTACAGCCACTGGCTTCTGTGCCCACCAGTTGTAAGTCAGTGCCAGTGCCACCTGCTTAGGGGAGGCTTTCTCCATGGATAATTTTTTTCCTCTCTACCTATATCATCCCTTGCCCTCACTCATAAAAGTTACATATCCCCTGTCTTTGCCCAAGAACTGTTCTAATTCCTGCTTTTGTTTTTCATCAGACTGAGAATAAGATGATGAATTCTGATTTATTGGGACTTATTTTCTTTTGTGCTTGTGATTTAGAATCATGGAACATTTTCGTTGACTAAAATGAAAATCCAAGAATAAGGGGCTGGCAGTTAAGAACATCAGTGGTTAAGAATGCTTATGACTCTTCCAGAAGATTTGAGTTTAGTATCCAACATCCACATGGAGTCTTACAACCAACAAATGTAGGGCTACGATAGCTTTTTTTGTACAAATCTATATGTGGACATGTGTAGACACATAATCATAACAACAACAGAAACAACACTGAACCCAAATCCCAAGTACAAATCTGTGGAATCCTTTGGAATTATTTTAAATGAAAGCTCTCATTTTCTTAAATCATCTCTACAAACAAGATAGTATTTATAGTGTCATACTCTGTATATGACTCTTTGAATGCTAAAGTTGGCCTAAACACTAATGTAAATTATGTATATATGCTTATAGGTTTCTTTGTAGCTACATAGAAAGTATCCTCACTAAATGTTTCCAGACTGTTACTAGATTAGCTTCTTAGTGAAGGGAAAAGAGTAGAAATACTGTGGCCATACCTTTTAAATTTCACCTGTAATGGGATCAAGACTACATTTTTATGTACCACTTTGGAGAGCATAGAAAAAAAAGTTTGACTTATTTTCTCATCCAGACTGAAATGATGAAGTGATTCTGATGACTTTCTGTCTAGGTGCATGGGAAAAAGCGACAGCAGCACAAAGGTTGGAGGACAGTGTTCTCCCATTTTCAGACAGCCATTTTGTCCTCATTTTGTCAGCCCTGAATCAGTAAATAACTGTGTTTTCTTAGCTGTTATAAAGCATTTCCCATTTTCAGATCCACCAAAAATGTCTGACTTCCATGTTTGTGGAGTATGTTAAAATGGGGGTTTCTCTCTGAGTAAGAGAGCCCAGTGGTGATGAACTGTATCAGCCATAAGATGTCACCAGATTCCCAAACAAATGGCTTTAAATAACCTTGAAGTAAAGCTAACACAGAATTCAAGTTTTCTGTGTTCTTTTCCATATCATCTATGGAGTAAGTAATGGACCTGTCATTCATCCAAACCCATTTTCTTCATTTAGGTTTTGGAAATTATTTTACCTTGTCCAACTATTGCATGGGAAACTGGTTCCAATTCAGGAATGGCACTTTTCATAAAGCAATGCCGATCCTGTCTTCACTTACAAAGATATGGAAACTATTCAGAAGAACAAAACAATATATATTTAATAGCCTTTCCATTACAGAAAACTAATAAAAATTCCACCATGAATAGATTTTACTTAGGAAATTACATTTCCATTTCTCTTGGGAAAATGGGTACTTTATTTTTATGTTCCTCTGTAAATGACTGCAAACTCTCACAACTTCTGCAGCAATTTTATCAACTTTTAGAAAAATTGCTACTAGCTTATTGTCATCAATTACCAACTTTCTTCTGTGAACTCCTGACATTATGTTAGTTACGTTTGATCAAGGGGCTGCATCTGTTTTTCCACAAGAAGAGTAAGATTAAATGTAAGAAAAGATAATCAGTGAAGCACAGCAATCTCGTCCTTGCATATTTTATAATCTCCGATCACAGCAGGGATAATAGTTACCTAGGTGCATATTTAAATAATAAGCTTTAAAAATCGCAAACCAAACAGTGCCATTATGGACTGATGCATGTTTCTCATTTGTGCTTTCTGAAAATATTGTTAATAAGTTGAACTTCTTATAAGAGACTGATCTTTAGCATTGGAAACCTCATTTTCTTCCAGGATCGAATATTTTCTTTCTGTCTATTTCCCTGGCGAGAAATAGACATTTTCAGATTTAAACATGTATAGAGATCCTTCCTTCACTGCCTTCATCCTATTCATCTTATTTATGCACCATTCCTGCAGTACAGGGTTTTTCCTTTCATAGCCAAGTTTTCTTCTATTAAAACCTCTACATACATAAATGGTTGCTGTTACAGGTAGTGTTCTATACCGATGCACAGCTGCTGGTAAAGTTGGATAAATTTCTACTGGGTTAAACACTAATTCAGGCCTATCCTGGAACTGCATACACTTCTGAGGCTGCCTCTACGGGGCTGAAATGACTGGTACTTCCTTCCTACAGTGGCCTCTTCAGAGGAGTCATGAAAGTTGCACCCTGTGGGGGTGACAAATATATGAGGATGGCAATTTTCACCTCTGTCAGGGGGTGGGTGACATGGGTTTCAGCGTGCATGATGATAATCAAGATTATAATACTCTATTGAGAGGATGGTATTATGCACTTGCCACCTCAGCCTCACTGGGTAGTTTGCCATCTTGTTCCCATATGTGTTGGCAACAGAGGCGCTGGACAGGCAGCTAAATTAAAAAAGGGATTTTTAAAAATATGAAGATGTTTCTTTGCTACTATTATAAGGTTTGTATTTCTGTTTATGCAAAATTACACTATGCTTTTAGTAAGAAAATATCTTAGAGAGGTTCAGCTAGGGTCATATGTTTCAGCAACTTCCAGGGCAGTTGATTCCAGTGATGGTTGAGTCATGTTCTCTTGCTCTTCTATGTTGGTTGTCTGCATTGCTTGAAGACTGAAGACTGGCTTGGGGGGCGGGGCACAACACACTTTATTTCACAGTTATATAAAAAGAAAGTCTTAAGAAGGAGAAAAGGGCTGTCAAGGGTAAGGAAGTTTACTGTGGCTGAAAATGTGAAAGTTGTCCCACGGAGAAACATAAGTTAGGGTACCTATAACATAGAAGCCAAGACTAGGGCTTTTGTCTCTTGAGTGCCTGTTTCTGTCCCTGAAATTGTCAGGCACCTCTTGTTTTACATAGGGGAGTGTCACATGATCACATTACTCAGGATCAGGGTGCATTCTTGGAGTTACACGTGATTGTTTTGAACATCTGTTGCTGCCAGAGGGCTATTTCCTTTTGATACTGTACCTCTACTTGCTATGGAAATGTCAAGAAATTGACTGTTGCATCATTTAGACACCCACCTATTTTAGATACAATTTAAGAAAGCTAAGGATGAAAAGTCCATGTGTATTTAAAAACAATTGGTGAAAGAAGAGAACTCCGCCTAGTTAATGCAAGCAGAGCCTCATAGGTGCTTTTCTGTATGTTCACTTATGAGCTGTTTCACTTAGAACAGATGATGACATTTGGGAGTTGTCTGCACACTCATTTCTTTCCACCCCGAACAGCTGTATTATATCCATTTTACAAGTTTCCACTGGTGAAGAATACTGCTGGGCTCCTGGGGTCTACCTTCTGTCATCTGTGTCCCTCCATCACACAGTCAATGATCTCTGTAGTTGACTTGATCTCACTATCACTTTCTTCATGCGATGTAAGCTAGAGACACTAGTCTTACATCAGGTTATAGTGTGACATTTAAACAAACTGATACATACACTTAGAAAAGTGTCAAGTGTACAAAAATACCATGTGATGTTATTGCTATTACTATTGTCACTATGGTATGTTTCTGCCGACTAGTCCTTTTAGAAGAAAAAAAGAAAGGGGGGGGGGTGCATAATTTTCTTCAGCTAAGAAAATTTGAAACCAACCAGTCTTGACTATTATTTTATGAAAATTCTCTTTTACTGCTCTGAGCATTTGGCCTGGTAAAATTGGAATGAGCTCTGCAGGTCAGAGCAATGAAGAGTTGGGTCAGTGTTCAGTGAACCCTGATAAATTGTTCTTTGATGACTTGTCATTTTCTATTCTTAAAAGAGGCATTAAGAATTTATAACAATGTTCTAGTTACATTAGCATTTGGATGGTGTGTTTATGGTAATTTCTACTGCCAATCCTAATTACCAGAAGTTAAATTCATTAAAAAATAATATTTTTCTAGTCTCTTGTCTGATTCACCTTGCTTCCTAGAATATATCATTTTCCTTGTGGTACACTTGCCACAATTACAGAATAATTTATTCACCAAGTAGAATGTATTAGAGGCACTCTGATTTATTCACCAGGCCATTTCCAGGCACTTCTCGATGCATTGTGAGTGTCCACACATTTCCTATAGAATCTGAAGGGTGAACTAGTTCAACAGATCATATATTATTAAGTTACTTTTATGTGCTCAGTGACAGGTAGTTCTTGGTCTATTATTGAAGGAGAGGTTCTAGCCTGGAGATGACATACGCAGTAGTTAGGAAGAACTATCTTACAGCCAAAGTAAAGATATAAACCCTCACTTATTTTAGTCTGATTAGCATATGGATATTACTGAATCGTGTAACTGTGGTGTAGAGGGTTAATGAAGCTTTTTAGATACTGCAGTACTAAAACATACTACCATTATGCTACTTTTCTCAGAGCCATTGCTTCCCATACACAATGACATCAGTGGCAGTTAGATGGTTAGATAGGTTAAAGTCCTAGACTTAAAAAGAGAACATTGGTGGTTAGACACCCTAGGCATGAGGCCAGGATTTGTTACTACAACAGACATATGAGATACAGAAAAATCTCTTTAAGGTCCTCTGTCTTCAAAGTGAAAGAAAGAAGAGCCTAGGCTGTGCTGGTACAGTCTGGGAGCATTCACTTTTCAGAGCTGTACACAATACACATTCTATTCTTGGATGCCCTGACAATATGGCTTTATCTTATAAGAGTTTCATGATAGAAAAAATTCCTTTTTTTTGCCTCCATTCAAGAAAATAGTGGACCTGCTATTCCTTTGGGTGAGAAAGTTTATAAAAAGGCTTTATGGTTTCTGTGGTGAAAACTGAATCTCCATGGGATTTGATGGCCGGTAGTTTCTCCACATTAATAGAGCCCATTAAAGACTGGATGGGGAATAGGGAGAGGACTGTAAAAATCATCATCAACAAAAAGAACAACAAAACAGACAGAAAACTAGAGGTTTGCATGGTCTCACAATTTGGGGGGAGAAGTAGGGGAAATAGGTGATTTGTGTGTAGAGAAAAGGTGAAATGACATAATTTGTTAATTACAGAGGGATTATATTGATGTTAAAGTTTTGAAAGCTGTCTGAGCCAAAAGTGTAAGGTAAGCTCAATGATTATCAACCAAACAAACCAAAGCTCTCATGGTCTCACCAATGTTTCCCATTCTCCACCACACAAAAGCATCTTGCACTCGAAACTCAATTGTACCTCCTTCATTGGCTGCCATGCCTGGGTCTGGTAGTGGGTGCCTTTTGAACGCTGTTGTGTTCTTTATTATTTACCTACATATTTGGAATAGATCTTAGATGTAAGGAAAGTAAAATCATTAAATGCCATTCCTGTACTTGCCATTCTCTTTGGATCAAGTTCTAAGAAGATAGGACCTAGTTAATCCTGGAGACAGGCTACCCACAAATCCATTTTCTAAAAACAATTGTATGAGCATAGACTTAGTAATGTTTTTTAGTCTGAGGGAACATTGAGGATATTGTTCCTCTTTCAAATTTATTTTGTTCAAAGTGCTGAGCTTATGAAAAAATACCAGGACGGCAACACAGTTCTCTGTTTCAATAGTAATGAAGGCAAAGAAATTGTATGGTGAGCCATAAATTCCATCCTTACTGGTGTGTTCCATACACACACAATTTACACATACCTTACCCAGAAAACCAGTCAATGAAAATTTATCCGAACAGTTCATCTTCTAAATGCCCATCTGCCTCTGATTGCAGCAAGCTTGGCTGGTGAGTCTCTCTGCCCTGTGCCACCACCAGAAGCCTTGGCCATGTGGCTTGCTTCCAGGCTTTGCACATTCATGGTTCCAGCTTCTTTCCACTGCCTGGAAATCTGCTCAGATTTTCCTCTGGGAACCCTGAACTTACCCCATTTTCATTGTGTTCTTTGTTACTTGAACTCCAGAATTCTCAGAACTGGCCAAAAAATCATCTTTTGTTTTGAACCAGAGAATGGTGATTTTTCTCTCAATTTCCATGGCACAACTATTTTTCATTCTTCTTCATGATGTCTGGCATCTCTTATCAGCCTGTTTTCCAAAATTCCCTGACACATAACTCAACTCGCAAAGCATTTTTTTTTATGAAGCATACAGTGTCCTCTAAGTGAATGTTTTTTCTGAATTAAAATAACTATTCACAAAACTTTGATTTCTTTTAACTAATTGTATCTGTGGGAAAAAACTCAATTTTGAATAGAAGAGAATAAATCAAGTGAGTGGTTTGGAAACTTTTGATAGCTTTATAAATCAATAGCTGCTGTTCTTTTTGTTTCTTAGATTGGAGCTACTTACTGTGAGATAATAGAGTCCAGGGTACAATGTACAACCTCATCTAGAATCAAGTTCCATGAAAGGACTCAGATTATGTGTCAGGCAGTCCTCAGAATCACTACAAGTAGTGGTCTGATGTGTATCTGCCACTCCTGCCACACTGAGCAAGAAAAGGTTAAACATTAATATCTCTTGCTTCTGTGAGCATACATCTGGTCTGTGAGAAGACCTGCTTTAATATTTTTCTGCAAAGCAAATGTTTAAGACCAAGTATTATCATTATCAGATGGCAGCCAGAACATTGGAAGCACAATGGAACTGTCAGGTTGTCCTGCAGAGGAGATGCAGGAAGATGTAAAAATGCTTATGGGATATTCTGGACCAGTTATGGATTGCACTTTTAAAGACACAGAATTGAAGATGAACTCTAAGCAATTACTGGCTAGAGGTAATCTTTGTATGCATGTCTGATGGCTTGCTCCCTCAATTGCTATTTATTGTAATTAGCATAAAGAATGACTGAGGACCCTGGGAAGCAACATGCCATAATTTTGGCCTGGTCTATTATTTCAGCTTCATTGCAAAACACACTCCCCTTTTCTCAATCCAGCCCTATAAAATTCCATGCATTAGCTTTATGAGACATCTTGTTGTTTGGATGCATAGAACAAAGAGTAATATATCTACACACAAATCCATATGGTATAGTAATAGTAACAAATATATGCAAATCTGAAAACCTAATGTTAGTACCCAGACATGGATTTGTACTGCTTAATTCTACTAGTGTGAAATTCAGGCAGAAGAGATCCATGCTGATATAAATTAGAACAGAATTGGACTATGGTTGGTCAAGACTGACTTAAAGAGGTTACAGGAGCTCTGGGGGAGGCAATAATCTGCATTTTAATTGTAGTATGAGGAAAAGAGGTAAGGAGTTTGCCAAAATTCATTAAGAAATTTTCCATGTTGAAAAATACAATTTTCTCTTTATAATTAGAGAATACCCCTTCAGGAGTCCATGCTTGTGCTAATGTCTGCTGCTAAGAATTCTTACCTGGCAACTCCAGACATATCCCAATGACTAAATTCTCGTTATTCTTGTTTCTATCCTATAAGTAGTCAAGTTACAAGGGCTGTGGGCAACATTCTCACTTTCTTTTCTAACTCAGATGTGGGGATGAGGATGATGAGGATGAATTCTGCTGTCAGAATTCAGGGTCCTTGCTATAATGAAGCAAAAATAAGCACAATACTTATACTCTTTGCTATGAAAATTACAGTGTTCCTTTTAAGCAATATATGCATGTCATCAGCAGTATTGTTAAATCATGGAGGTTTGGCTGGCTTTTTAATTCATACATCAAATAAAGTACCAGGAATACACATTTCCCTAATGATCTAGGACACAGGACATGAGCAAGGTAAAATAAGACATAGAGATAAAAACATTATGTGTGTATTAGTTTCCTTGCTTATTGTTATAAAATACCTGACAAGAAGCAAGCTAACAGAGGAAAAGCTTATTACGAATTATAGCTTGAAACAGTGCAGCCCATTGTGATTGAGAGAACATAATGATGTAAATATGAATTATCTACAGTCAGAAATAGAAAGAGATGTATGTTAGTGCTTAGCCTGCTTTCTCCTTTTTATTCACTATGAGGCCTTAGCCCATGGAATGGTACCACCTACATTCATCATGAGTCTTCCCTCTTCAGGTAAGCCATTCCAGATATACCCAGAGAGATATGTTTCTATGGTGATCCCAAATTCAACCAAGTTGGCAATGGATTTACCATTACCATATGTGTTTTAGATGAGAGAAAGTAAGACATTGGGTTACTGTGTTATGTGTGAGGAGAGCAGAAAGTGGAGGTTATAGAAACTGTCATCTATGCCTTTGAGATGGACGAAATGACTCTGTAGTTGTGCTGTTGGTTCTGAGTAGTGAGCAAGAGGTGGGTTTGCAGCAGCCACAGAGAAGAAGGGGATAAAGACAGAAGCACAAGTCTAGAAAGAAGCTAGTGGACTAGATCACCTACAGGGTTAATGCCTTAAAATTGTGTCTTCTGATGTTCAGACACTGGTGCATTCGCATATGAAGCACAGCTGTCAACGAGTCTCCTTAAGGCACTATTCGGTTACAAGGCTCCATGCCTTGGTCTGTCAGTCCCTGATCCAATCCTAGCTTCTAAAGATACTTCTAGTAAGATTGTGCAAAGATCCACTGATGTGCCCCTGTGTTGTCTGACTTTTCCTGGGGAAATGCCAATGCCTACCCAACGTGGGTGACTTCTCTCAGAAACTACATCGTTGGAGCTCTTGCATGACCTAGAGGCTGCGCCACAGGTCTGAGACTTGTCCTTGCAGTACCTGGGCTAGTCAGAATTTTTAATCTCAGTAATTTCTTACTGCTTCTCTAACTCTGGGGAGAGACCCTATGAGTTTGCAAGATTCAGCCTTCCCAGACATGTCAAGTCTACTTACCCCTGAGTCTCAGGAACTTCTTAACCTCCCCCTGGAAGGAATGTTTAAGTTTGGAGGAAACTGCCATACAATAGTCCATTGGTCTAGATTTACAAACAACATTAAGTAGGATTGAGTAGCTAAGCCTATATTTATGAATTACAAATATTAATAGTATTTAATGTGCTTTATGTCAGTATATGACATAATCCATTGTGACTCACTGTATGAATGGGAACTGATGAGATGGATGCCGAGGAAATGTTCTCTTGTGGATCTGTTGTGAGTTTTCATTGAAATTGTATGGAATAATATTTCATGTTTCCCGTTATCTTTCTTTAGAATGTGTTTGAATCTGTGCTGATTGACTAATAACGAAGAGAGCCCCCCCCACCCCCGCAGACAGCCCAGATCCTCCAAAGACCCCAGTTAATTTGACTAGACCAACTCCATGATGAGCTTCAGGATTTTGCTCTGCCTAAATAGGACAAGTATCTACCAATTTCTGGAAAGCCCACAAGTGATGGACAGCTCACATGCAGCTAATCATCTTATAGAACAAAATGACTAGATACCATGTTTTATTACTTCATGGCCTTGGTAAAGAACACAGCTGATCCCATCCAATCAAATTAAAGGCCAACTACTGAGTAAGAGCCAAACCTCAGAGACTCAAAAGGTCCCCAGTAGCCAAACAAACAGCCAATCCTGAATCTTCTTGTATACTCTGACTCATTTCTGACTAATCAGTTAAAACTTGTCACAAATCCCTCCAACTGTCTATAAATTGAGCCTGTGTGCTCATTCGGGGTCACCCCCAGGCATGCTAGAATAAAAAGACTTTGTTTTTGCATACTGTCTTGGGGACTTTCTTCAGCAGATCACCTGGACCCTAACTATTCTTGGCTGTTTTATTTGTAGATAAGGATTTGCAAACATAGGTTTTCACATTAGCCTTATAACTTCTTAGTTTGAGGTATTATCGGCTCACCCTGAGGATTCTCTCAACAACAGAAATGGTAAGTGGCAATGGCTTCTTATTTTACAGACTCAACTTTAGTGAATAACTTATTTTTTACCAAAGCTCCATGAAGTATTCACCATTTTATTGTTGGGAATATTCCACACTATGCAATGTGTCAATAAACTGAATTAATTTAGGATGTCAGTAAACAAATTTTCATTCTTGCCTGTATATTTTTCATAGTAAATCATTGATTTAATTAAAACACACACACACACACACACACACACACACACACACACACACACACACACTTGTTATCTGGATCCATGGGCCAAAGTACAGTCATAGAATATTGGTATGGCTCACAAATGGAGCAATCACATTTGAGTGCCTTACTGAATAACAGGGGATGAAGAGTTTGATTGGACCTTCATGCAGATTTGTATATAAAGAGAGAGTTCATAAAATGGGCAGAGAAAAGTGAAGCAAAGTCTGATCTCTGCTCCATGAAGAATAAGGAAGTAATAAAGAAGTTGGGTGAGCAAAGTGAGTTTGGAGCCTGGATTTGAAAAAAATAACTGATTTGACCTGATAGTATGATACTAAGCAATTTAGTTGAGTGACAGCCAGGCAAAGTTTGGATAGAAAAGTGGCCAAGATATGTATCGTCTGCAGTAGGTTGTTATATTTATTTTCTACCAGATGTAACAATCTCTAGTATTATGGTCACTCCTTTTTTGTTTCTGAGAAATTTTAAGTTATTTTAGGAATATTATCACAGCTTTATCTTCACTGTGACCACATGGGAAGCAAGTGGAATTCTCTCAAAACATTAGCATGTGGAAGAGCTAGACCTGCTGTTCCAAAGCTACAGGATCTCCATAACCTAGGGCAACAACAGGATAACAGGGAGGACACCTGGTAAGGATCCATATTGATGGTGTCATAGAAGCCAGAGATCTTGAAGCAGACCAATGTTTCATTTCAATGGACACTTGTAAGTGAAGATGCGTGGGAGAGGGAAGCACTGTAGGACACACTGGGACATACTGCTGCTTCCATGATGTGATATATTCTACGCTGCTTTTTTGTTTATGTCTTTTTTACTTTGAGGGAAGGTTGCAAAGGTGAAAGGTGGCTATGAGGGGACAAAGAGATAAGTGAGTCTGAGGTGTATGATGTGAAACTCACAAAGAACCAACACAAATTAAAAAAAAGACATCACTAGTTTACATATCTGTTAAGTATCATGCCAACTAGTTTATCAGGTTGTTTCAGATGTGGATTTCCGACAAGCCATTATCTTATAAGCTAGTGCTATTCAATTTTAGTCATTCATTCATTCTTCTCTTTGAGAGGTAACAGCCTCGTAAAGCATAGGAATTATAGGGACCCAAGAGACTATTGGATTCAATCATGTATTTTCACAAATGACAAAGTGGAGGCACAAAGAAATGAAATGATCTTCCCATGGCCATGCCTCTGGGAAGCAAAAGGCTATATGCTGAAGGTATGAAGAAAGTGCTTGTTTTCGAAAGACTCTCTTGGGTGGTCTCAATGACAATATTTGTAAGTCAGTATTTTAGAAGGCTGGTATGAATCACATCATATATTATACACAAGCATTAAGGTACGTTGTAAGTCTTATGAAGGCTTTATGAAACAGAATAAAATATAAGCAAGTTTTGTTTTATAACACATTAGGGAAATTGGAATTAGAGACAAGGACAGAGCATTAAAAATAAAAGAAATTTATATAGTGGCAGAACAAGGTAGATTCTTCATCAGGGAGTGATGTGATTAGTATGTGTTTTAGAAGATTAGTCTGCTTATTTGACAGACACTGGCAACAAGCTACTTAAAAATCAAGAAAAGTGATAATAGACGCTTCTGAGATAATCCAGCTTGAAGCAAAAGTGCATCATGCAGGGATAGTGGAGACAGTGCTGGCTCTGGCTCACCCTTGATTAGTAACTAGATAAGGGGGATAATGAAAGAAGATAAAAATGACTTTACTCAGCACCATTTCTAACAAATTTAAAAGGTAAAAATTAAAAGGTACAGTTACTCAAACTTCAACCTTTGTGACTATGGTTTTATCCTGAATGGATTCTGTGTGATGATATTTATAAAATAATAAATGAGAAAATTATGGACATAAATAGAAAAGGAATGACTTTTAAAAGTATATCTAGAGATCACAAAATTTATAAAAGAAATTGTATTCCCTTTTCTTCATAAGGTTTTAAGTAAATTAAACAAATAAAGTTCATAGGTGTTGATGAGGTAAGTTATAGACACAGTGAAAGGTAGGGCCACAAGCCTAGGCTCCTGATATACTTGTCCATTTAGAATGAGTCAAAATTAGAAACACACCCTTGAATGTGTTTTAATTTTGTCTTTTTCTCCCCCTTTTCATTATTTTCCTTAAATCTTTGGCTATTGCCTGATTTATTGTAAAAGTGCAGAGTTCAGTAATGATGGCATATATTTTCATGTAGATACACCTTGTTTTCTTTATTTTAGGATATACATATTAGACTTGAGAGAGAGAGAGAGAGAGGGAGAGAGAGAGAGCCTTCTGCGAGGAAGGGTGGGAAAGGAAGTTAAAAGGAAGTGAATGGTGGCAAGTTTCCTACATGGGAATCAGAAGGAAAATGAAATCAAACATGACTGTTTGTATTGAAAGAAATCAGAGTGGTAGGATTCGCTGAAAAGCACAGAACTTTGACTTTGTCCACATCTTGCTGTATATCAAATATTATGACCTAAAAGTCCTACATTAATATATGGAAGATAATGAAATATCGTCACTTACCATCATCTATTCCAACCTAATGTGTCTATTCGCCTCTTTGCCTTCCATTCTCTAATGTCTAGGCTGACCATTCATGCCTCCATATTGTATTCATTTGAACTCCAGGCATGTATATTCAACTATTGACTCAGTACCACCATTTGTATAATAAATTAGGCTCTCTTTTTTAAAAGTGTGTGTGTGTGTGTGTGTGTGTGTGTGTGTGTGTGTGTGTGTGTTCAGATACATGTGTGCCATGGTGGGAATATGGAGATGAACACCACCATTGGTCCTCATTGTCCACCTTCTTTGAAACGTAGATTTTTGTTTTCTACTGTGTATACCATCTGCCTATCCCATGAACCTTCAGAATGTTTAAGTTTCATTTCTTTTGCTCTAGTAAAATACCCTGACCAAAAGCAAAACCAAAACAAACAAACAAAACTAAAACAACAAAGAAGAAAAACAAAACACATAGTGATGGAGTGGGATTTATTATGTTTATAGTTTCAGTTATAGTCTATCATTTTAGTGAAGTCAAAACAGGAACCCAAGCAATTAGTTATATCATGTCCACAGTCAAGACCAAAGAAAGACTAATCAACTCTTGCTTGCTCTTTTCTTGACTCATACATAGCTCATGGACAAGCCCACAAAATGGTGTTGTCCACAGTAGACTGGGTCCGCCTACATTAACTAACAATTAAGATAGTTCCTCACAGACCTCCATCTAGATCATCCAGCTCTAGATAATTTCTCTTTTTAAAAAATTTTTTAATTAATTTATTCTTGTTACATCACAATGGTTATCCCATCCCTTGTATCCTCCCATTCTCCCCCGCCCCATTTTCCCCTTATTCCCCTCCCCTATGACTGTTCCTGAGGGGGATTTCCTCTTCCTGTATATGCTCATAGGATATCAGGTCTCTTCTTGGTAACCTGCTATCCTTCCTCTGAGTGCCACCAGGTCTCCCCCTCCAGGGGACATGGTCAAATATGAGGCACCAGAGTACATGTGAGAGTCATACTCCACTCTCCACTCAACTCTGGAGAATGTTCTGCCCATTGGCTAGATCTGGGTAGGGTTTAAAGTTTACTGCCTGTATTGTCCTTGGCTGGTGCCTTAGTTTGAGCGGGACCCCTGAGCCCAAATCTGCCTATCCTAATGTTCTACTTGTAGGTTTCTAGCACCCTCCGGATCCTTCTACTTTGCTATTCTCTCATGCTTCTCTCATCTAGAATCCCAATAGGATGTCCTCCCCTCTGTCCCAGTTTCCTGGTAAGTGAAGGCTTTTGTGGGACATGCCCCTTGGGCTAGTATGCAGATATAAGTGAGTATATACCATTTGATTCTTTCTGCTTCTGGGTTAACTCACTCATTATGATCATTTCTAGCTCAATCCATTTATCCACAAATTTCGGGAATTCCTTGTTTTTAATAGCTGAGTAGTATTCCATAGTGTATATGTACCACAGTTTCTTTATCCATTCTTCTACTGAGGGACACTTAGGCTGTTTCCATATTCTGGCTATTATGAATAAGGCTGCTATGAACATGGTTGAGCAAATTTTCTTGTTGTGTGCTGGAGCATCTTCTGGGTATATTCTAAGGAGTGGAATAGCTGGGTCTTGAGGAAGCCCTATTCCCAGTTTTCTGAGATAGCACCAGATAGATTTCCAAAGTGGCTGTACTAGTTTTCATTCCTATCAGCAATGAAGGAGTGTTCCTCTCTCCCCACATCCTCGCCAGCCTGTGGTGTTGCTTGAAATTTTGATTTTAGCCATTCTGATGAGTGTAAGATGGAATCTCAGAGTTGTTTTGGTTTGCATTTCCCTAATGACTAAGGAGGTTGAGCATTTCTTTCAGTGTTTCTCAGCCATTTGATATTCCTCTGCTGAGAATTCTCTGTTTAGTTCCAAGCCCCATTTCTCAATTGGGTTATTTGGTTTGGTGGGGTTTAATCTCTTTAGTTCTTTATATATTTTGGATATTAGACCTTTGTCAGAGGTAGGGTTGGTGAAGATCTTTTCCCAGTCTGTAGGCTGTCGCTTTGTTCTCTTGACAGTGTCTCCTGCCTTACAGAAGCTTCTCAGTCTCATGAGGTCCCATTTTTTAATAGTTGACATTAAGGCCTGGGCTGTTGGTGTTCTGTTCAGGAAGTTGTCTCCTGTGCCAATATCTTCCAGGTTCTTCCCCACTTTTTCTTCTAAGTGACTTAGTGTCTCTGGTTTTATGTTGAGGTCTTTAATCCACTTGGATTTGAGTTTTGTGCAAGGTGACAAATATGGGTCCAGTTGCATTTTTTTTTTACACATAGACATCCAGTTAGACCAGCACCATTTGTTGAAGATGCTATCCTTTTTCCATTGAATGGATTTGGCTTCTTTATCGAAAATCAAGTGACCATATGTGTGTGGATTCATATCTGGGTCTTCGATTCGATTCCACTGATCAACCAGCCTGTTGCTGTGCCAGTACCATGCTGTTTTAATTACTATTGCTTTATAGTACAGTTTGAGATCAGGTATGGAGATTCCTCCGGAGGATCTTTTATTGTACAAGATTGTTTTAGCTATTCTGGGTTTTTTGTTTTTCCATATGAAGTTCAGAATTGAACTTTCAATGTCTTTAAAAGATTGTGTAGGTATTTTGATAGGGATTGCATTGAATCTGTAGATTGCTTTTGGTAGGATGACCATTTTTACTATGTTAATTCTCCTGATCTGTGAGCAAGGAAGATCATTCCATCTTCTCATGTCATCATCAATCTCTTTCTTCAGAGTTTTGAAATTTTTTTCAAACAAGCCCTTCACTTGCTTAGTTAGAGTAACTCCTAAATATTTTATATTGCTTGTGGCTAATGTGAAGGGTGTGGTTTTCCTAATTTCTTCCTCTGCAAGCTTGTCATTTGTGTATAAGAAGGCTACAGACTTTTTTGAGTTAATTTTGTATCCAGCTAATTCGCTGAAGGTGTTTATCAGCTTTAGGAGTTCTCTGGTGGAGTTTTGAGGGTCACTTATGTACACTATCATATCATCTGCAAATAGGGATAATTTGACTTCCTCCTTTTCCATTTGGATACCCTTGATCTCCTTTTGTTGTCTTATTGCTCTGGCTAGAACTTCGAGTACTATATTAAAGAGATATGGAGAGAGTGGGTAGCCTTGCCTTGTTCCCGATTTTCGAGGAATTTCCTTGAGTATCTCACCATTTACTTTGATTTTGGATATTGGCTTGCTGTATATAGCCTTTATTATGTTGAGGAAAGTGCTTTGTATCCCCGATCTCTCTAAAACTTTAAACATGAATGGGTGTTGGATTTTATCAAATGCTTTCTCTGCATCTAAAGAGATGATCATGCGGTTTTTTATTTTCAGTTTGTTTATATGGTGGATTACATTGATGGATTTCCGTATATTAAATCATCCCTGCATGCCTGGAATGAAGCCTATTTGGTAGATAATTTCTCAATAGAACCTCTCTTCCTTGGTGATTTTAGAGTGTGTTAGGTTTACAGTGAAAGCTAACCAGTGTTTCTTCCCTCAATCTCAGAGTAGAAACACTGGAATTACAGATGAGAACTACCCTCCCAAGCTTTACATTACTTCTAGAGATTTGAACTGTTTATTCAGTAAGATATTTACCTCCCAACTCTTCTCCCTAGTCCAAAAATTTCACTTTGAATATATTCACAATCAAGATGATTTTTTCTTGTAGTGCTTTTGTTTATCTATTTTGCTCCCCCAGCTTTCCCATTTTAGTTACCTGTGTTCCCATCCTTACAGTTTTGCAAGGGACAAAAGCTTAGAGTCCTCCCTTACACTTTTTTTTATTTATACATCACATTTCAGTTGTTAATGAATGTGTCTTTTCCACCATGCACTCTAAACGTATGCTTACTGAGACTTCCAGATACAATGAAATTGCTAAGTCCACTGAGACCTTCCAGAAAGTCTAAATACAATAGAAAAAAACTCATCTGCTTCAAGCCACTAACCACGGAGGCAACCAGCCTTGGGGGAAATCATAATTGCAGCACACACGGAATTGTAGAGAAGTGAGATTTAGCTTGTAAGACCCTTTTTTTCTTGAGGTAAAACAGGTAGAAGGGAGCAAAGCTGAGCAAAAGGCTGCAGGAGCCTGATGGTGTTGAGGAGGTAAAACTGGTATATAGATATACCAGAAGACATGTCTTGTGAGCTTAGAGGGCTACATGCAAGGAATAAAGACAATCTAGAAGCAGAAGAGGCCTGACAAAGATAGGAAACTTTAACCCAATCATCCTCCTGGTAGCAGACATCACTTCTGAGTTTCTTTACGATGTTTATGTACTAAAGCCTGCAAGATGGCCCAGCAGGTAAGAGCATTTGTCCCACAAAACTGAAGATCAATCTCAGAACCCACTGTGAAAGGAAAGAACTAGCCATGCTGTTTGCGTACATTGTCTTGATCTGTTACTGGAGATGGCCAGTAACAACTCAGTAACAGAAGCATGCACTATTGACTCAGCTGCTGCGAGTAAGAATAACACTGAAGACTGTATTCAGGAAAATTAGAAGAGAAGATGAAATGGTCCTGAAAATGTGAAATCCAAAGTAAAGAACTAATGTGAAATTGAGAACTGGAAATTGATAAATTTTTTAGTAGTGATACTTTTTGAAATACCTTTGTTGTTGTTGTTGTTGTTGTTGTTTGTTTGTTTTTCTTGGTAAATCAAGGCATTTTCAAGATTTCTAGTAATTTCAATGAACACACGTGATTCTCCTAGAGAAATAATTACTGCGTTGTTTCTAGTAAACAGTGATAGAAAACACACACAACTGCTCAGGACTCAGTTTTCACTCGTGGAAAGTAGACTTTCTAGATTATTTCACTTTGTTGGGTGTTAAGTGGCTATTGGAACTATACGTTGAATGGCAAAAGGCTGAAGATGGCTGATGCTTAGGAGAGATGTCCAAGTTGGAGTCACAAGCTAGAGGTCGTCATCTGTCCAGACATGTGAATTGAAAGGTAGAGGTTGTCAAATCATAAAAATGACAAAGCAGCAACAGGAGGGAGCACATGGAGGGGAGAGGGAAGTTGATCCTCAAGTCTGTGCATTTCAAATCAGCACTGTCAACCTCCACACCTGATAGCTAGACCAGCGCTTACAGGTAGGAAAATAAAGTGGACTCAGGAGTTTCCAATCCTCTGGCATGAAGATGGTGTCATCGTCTTTAAAGAGTTTTGTCATGTAACATTGTATGTATATTCAACAATAAGCTGCTGTATTCTTAACATTTTTGCTGTGGGTAAATTTAATATTTTCAGTACAGTAAAATATAGTTTTTAATAATTCACATTATCAAATCACCAAACTACACTGTACACATATTACGGATTGCAGAGGAAGCCCTGAGTGAATGTGGGTTATTGACATGGGCATGGCCATGTCAACCACCTCAGTACTTCAGACCTATGGGAATGGCAAAGCCTTCTCCTGGCACACATACAGATTTTGACATTGTGTGTAGGAAGTATCAGCTCAAGCTTTATACTCAAGGATGTTTACAGCCTGAGGTTGCTCGCCAACAGAGACCTTCTACCTAGAGTATCTAAACCTGCTATATACAATAAACCTACTTCAACTCAGATGGGGAAAATAAAGGAGATGCTATGGTGAATCTCCGTAACAGTGCATGTCCTGTCCAACTCCAGATTTTCTGTATGTATGTCTATCATTCATTCTGTCTCTTCTGCCATAGTTCATTCTCCATTGCCACAGCTAGATCAACTCTGCAGGTCTCAGAAATGTGTAAAGAGTGGAAAATATATACAATTTAAATACAATAAAAAAATAAATACAATTTTAAAATGTCACACCACTTTTATTATAGATTTTGAGACATATAGTCCTATCTGGCTTCAAACTTAATATGCAGCTGAGGCTGGCTTTGAACTCCTGATCCTCCTTCTTCTAATTCCCAAGGTCTGGGAATATAGGCATATGCCCCCACTCTTAGCCCTCCAAAGAAAATCACATCATCAAAGATAGAGTCACCCTATATTGCTCACATATAAAAATAAAAATATATCTGTTATGTCATTTTCTTCTACTTTTAAAGCTTTCTTCAAACATACAGAATACATGTGTGTGTGTGTGCGTGTGTGTGTGTGTGTGTGTGTGTGTGTGTGTATAAATGTATGGATTTACACTATAAAAAACAGGACTGGTATTGGCTCAGAAGATCCTAAGACCAAGTTCTTACATAAAGGAAATCTATTTGCCCCAGAGGGACAAAGAGCAGGGAATACCAGACAAAGGCAGGGGACAGAAGATGAGAGAGAAGGGGGAAAGAAGCAAGAGAAAGGGATAAGGGATATTTGTCCCAGTATGGTGCCCAGGTAATGACAAAGAACTGCCTCTGGGTAGAGAAAGAGACATGGCCCACAGAAAATGAGGGTTTATAAAGGTAAAAGAGGAACCCCTGTGTTAGGACAAGTTGTTCATTTTTAATTGGTCAAGGGGACTTTTGGTTGCTAGACATTAATACTTTGGTACCTGGTCCTTGGTGGTGAGTCTCAGGAGAAGGAAGTGGCCAAATAAGGGAACAGACCTTGGTGGCTAGCTTCAGGAATGTGATCGGATAGGTTCTTTTGTAAGGTAGAGGGAATGGGCAAGAAGGTCGAGGTGTGCCAGAGCCATGCTCGCTGTCCTCAGGCTGGCCAGAGACCCTTCAGGTTTGAGATATAGCAATGGAAAAATGGCTTTAAAGATACATTGGGGCCATCTAGGTGGCTCAGTTTCTAAGGTGCCATGAAGGAGAGATAAACCTGTTTTTTAGGATCTCAAGTGCGGGATTGGAACAGTCTCCTGAGAGAACAGGTGAGGTTAATTCACTAGAAGAGCAACCACCTCATGCAGGAGCTTAATTGTTGCCAGCTGAAAAGATTCTGTGACCAGCCTCTGGGAGGAGATATATAAGTGAGCCAGAACAGGAGGCAGGGCTTTTTGGAGACTTGGGATAGATTTGGCTGTTCATTGCTGTACTTCAAGACGCTCCTAGAGAGAACCACTCAAGGGAAGACTTCTGGGCTGCAGCTCATGCGGAGGTTCTGGGTTCTGGTTACCGTAGGTTCCAGCAGAAGAAATCCTGCAGCTCACACCCGGAGAATCGTTCCTCGGAACTGATATCCTTAAGGTTTTGTTATTGTGTCCATTAATCCTCATTTCCTATTGTTTTGGTTAATCAGGTTATAAATGACGTTTGCTTGGTCACTAACTTGTTAATAAAATATATTGGTTAAGAAAATTGAGCATACAGTGCCACTGAACCTAATGAACTAAATTCAATCCCCAGCACTCATACGTTTGTAGAAGCAACTGACTTTCTCATGTTATCCTCTGACCTCCACATATCCACATATACACCACGGCAGCCTATGCCCGTGTGTGTGTGTGTGTGTGTGTGTGTGTGTGTGTGTGTGTGTGTGTGTGTGTGTGTGTGTGTGTGTGTGTGTACGCGCGCGCGCGTGTGTGTGTGTGCATGCGTGCTCGCACACACATGCGAAAACAGTAAAAAAATAAAAATTTAAAAAGACACAATGAGTGGGAAGAATTACACAGTTTTTCTTTTTTCTTTTTTTATTTCAAATTTAGGTTTTATTTTATTGTTACTTCTCCTTCTTATTTTTTTTTCTTTTTTTTTTATTAATTTATTCTTGTTACATCTCAATGTTTATCCCATCCCTTGTATCCTCCCATTCCTCCCCCCCCCCCATTTTCCCATTATTCCCCTCCCCTATGACTGTTCCTGAGGGGGATTACGTCCCCCTATATATTCTCATAGGGTATCAAGTCTCTTCTTGGCTACTTGCTGTCCTTCCTCTGAGTGCCACCAGGTCTGGAGAGATGGCTCAGCCGTTAAAGGCTAGGCTCACAATCTTTTTTTAATATGATCAATTAATTTAGGTAGAAGGCTATTGGAATTGTCTGGGTTGTCTGTAACTCTAAGAGTTTTGAGTATAGTAAAGTTTCCAGACGCCTGTGACTTAACAGCAGTTGTTGGCTTACTAGGAAAGGAATCAAAGCATCTATTAAAGTTGCATATTCATCACAATTGAAGTAGCTTCAGCTCTTCCCATTCAGTCATTCACATCTATGCCTTGCATAAGATTGAGTGCCTTTAATTTCTTGAGCATATTGACCATAAATACTATGTGAACTTGATGACATGTTAGCCAAAGGCCTATAATATCAAATTATAAACTGGGCTGATCTGGCAAGCTGTGGAAGAAATTCTCATCTCTCTACTATTATCAAAACCCTGACAAGCTTTTAAATAATTGTTAGAATTAGCTATGACATTTGCTTTAGTATACACATTGCCTTACAATTTAAAATGTATTTGCCATGATAAAAGATTGATTTCAGATAGGTGTAGCTTGTCTGGCTGGGGAAAAATTGTCATTCGGTCTTATGGAATAAAGCAAGATTCCACCAGACACATTCAGTTAAAATGAAGCAAAAACTGCAGTGTTTGGGAATGGTAATTCCCTGTGTTATCTGGATTTATTGATCAAAATATAATCAGTGTTCCATTTCTAATCTGCCTATAGCAACATACTGTTTTTTTCAACAGCCTCACTTCGTGAAAGGCTTCCCACTGCACCACCCCTGCTTTCTTTAAGCATTAAAAATCTTTCAGAACTACATGCAAACTGGCAGATTACTGTGTTGGCTCCTATAGAGTTGAGATGGAAAGTGAGCCAATAAATTAAGGATCTGCCAGGGTGTTGTAGAGCACGCCTTTAATCCCAGAACTCAAGAGGCAGAGGCAGGCAGATCGCTGTGAGTTTGAGGCCAGCCTGGTCTACCAAGTGAGTCCAGGACAACCAAGACTACACAGAGAAACCCTATCTCAAAAAAACCAATAAATAAATAAATAAAAGATCCACAGGCTGGGGAACTGTTAAAGATAACTCTTGACCACCTGGAATCACAAAGTAGTTTTCATGTCACCCAACAGGTCAGATCTGAAAAAAAGTAATCTTACATTAGTTCTTCATAGCAGGAGAGAATGTGGAAAATTCTCAGGTGGCCTTTTAAACATTTCCGTTTTTAAATGAAATCCTATAACAAATACACTGATTATTAAAAGTAATTTTTATCACTTATTTAATGTGTGTCTGTGTGGATGCTGTGTGTGCAGACCAAAGATTATTTGCTAGAGTTGTTATTATCTCATCTAAGGCCACCAGACTTGGAGGCAAGCGCCTTTACCCACTGAACCATTTCACTGGCCCAAGGTACTAAGTTCTAAAATTCACTTAAACAGGAGAGAAAATTAAGGAAATGAAAATAAGTGCCATTTCTTCTAGATTGTTGTTGTTTTAAACATCTTACTTCAAAATTATATTGATTAGCAATCAGGGGCAGCTTGGTTTATGGCTACTTTTAGAAGTCTGCATTGTTGAAGGAGATGGCTTGGTGGTATTCAGCTGAGAGATGTAAGAGTTTGGAGGGTCTCATTTCCCCTTGCTTTTCTAGACTCCTCATGGGGGTAGCTGGTATTTCTACCTTTTATTAAGAAGAATTGTGAAAAATATGTAGTGATCTTTTGTTGTTTGCTTGGAACATAATGTAGGCTGGCCTGAAACTCACTATGTAGCCAGTGTATCCTTGAAATATAGGACAGCTCTACTGGGTTAGCCTCCCTAATACTGAATTAACATAGTGAAAATGGGCCCTTCAGGAGGTCAGTGCCATTGGACATTTAAGTTAATGAGAGGACATTTTTGTGAAGGCTAAAAGCCAAAGCAGCAAGATGACTCAGAGAGCCCTCCCACCACCCTGGAGTTTGGCATGTATGAGCAGAAAGAGTGGGGCAAGAATTGGACATAAAAACATTGGAAGTTCTCTAAGACTCTGACAAGTCTCAGCTCTGTGAAGAACTTGACCCGTGGAGGTGGAAATGTGTTGCAGGATATTTGATCACACCATGAACCCCAGAGTTATGTACTGGAAAAAACCTGTTTGTAGTTGTATTGTGGCTCAGCACTAGCACAGACCCTTAATCCAAGAGCTTTCTACAAACAGGATTAAGTAAAGTTAACCTTAGTTCCAGAAGCAGAGCAAGCAACCAGTTGACAGGAAGTGAGCATGGGGAAACATCAGAGAGTGGCAAGAAGTCTGGAAGATCAATAGAGAGACACATAGATAGTGGGAAGGAGGGACATCGAGGTGGAAGGGTTTTTAAAACAGCATGGAGGAGAAAGGGGCTTTTTTCCTTCTGGGACATTGGCTGAGCAGTAAGGTCACCTGGGTGCTTTCTCTGTCTCTCTGAGCTAGCAGGCTCTCACCCCAGCACCTGGCTCCTGAGTCTTTATTGGGAAAATTGAATGTTTGGGATTTTGTTTAAAAACAGTATAAATGAATGCTGATTCATTGCCTGGGAGCAAGTAGACAGTCTAACAAGGCAGCAAGTAGATTTTTCCATCAGCCATGTGTCTGATAGTACTTCCCCCTGAATCTCTATGCAAATCAGACACTTCCCTGGCTAGGATACTTACTGAGGTAAGTAATATATAAATAAAATATGGAAGATAAAGGTAGTAAGAAGAACAATTAACCTCATAAATAAATAACAGTTTATAAGACAGAGGGGGAATCTAGGAGTTATGCTTTCTCTCTCTCTTATTGACCTAAGAGAAAAATATTTAGGCTGGCAGTGAGCACCCAAGTTTTGAGCAGGCTGAACTTCTGGGTCATTTCTGACTTAATACCTGGCCTTCTCAATTTTGTCATTTCACAGGATATTGGCCTGGGCCAGAGCTGTTGGGATTATTAGGGAATAGTGAGGTCAAGGCTCTATGGAAATGTAAGGGAAATACTACTGAACACAAGCCACAAATACTGTGCTAAGAGCCATTATGCAAAATCACTAAGGCCAGAACAATTCTATTTGACTTATAAATTATTTATACACCAAGGAAAAGTGAAAATAAAGTTCCTTGGCACTGGAATGCTAATTTTCTTGCTTTGGCTTTCAACTGGAACTGTCTAAATGACTTCCGGGACCTCCTTTGATTTTCTACCTTTGAGTGCTTTTTCATCTCTTCTCCATCTTCAAGGGAAGCCTGCCAGTTGTGACCAAAGTTGATTGTCCTTTGCTGCTCTCAGTAGTAATGGACTTTCCTGTCTATGCTCACAAAGAAGGAACAAATAAGAATTTATATTTGGTCTTTGTCCTGGGACAGAAAGTGGTTTCTGTTAAATCTTGAGGTTACAGTGCATTAGGCTTACCTAGGTAGCTTATTAAAAACATAGGTATCGGGTCTCCAGCACTGGGCATTCTGGCTCAGTAGGTAGATGATAGGCTGGAGGCTTCAATTTCCTAATTTTAAAAACTTGACTGGTATGCTTGCCCTGCAATACAACTTCCAAATAATTGATGTAAAAATTAGGTAAGAATAGTTTTAAGAATAATACTCAATTTCTTGTTAATATCTTGTTTATTGTTATAAATTAACCATGGTCCTGTGTATTTTCTAATGATTCATTCCAAATATACATTGTGAACAACTGCCCCATTCTTGAATCTCTTAGAGATGGAACTATTGCCAAAAAATAGTCATTTTCTTAGGCAGCTCAGAGTTTATGGAGGAAATAGGCAAGCATACAGTGCAAATGTGTCATAAGTAGAAATCATATTTCTAGATTGAAAGTTTATAAAAGGAAGTGATGTTATAAGGCCATGAATGGAGTCTTATAGGGGAAGAGATATACAAACTGGGTTTAAGGATGCATTGATAAACGCCTAATATATTAGGACATGAATAATTATTTAGAAAGAAGTTTTGATTTGCACTTATATAAGACAAGGATATACTTGAGTAGCTGCAAGCAATTTACTTTTTGTGCATCAAATATATTGAATGAGTCTGAGAGGCCGGTAGTAAACAGACTATGAGAGGTCTCATGTTCCCCACTAAATACCGCAGTCTTTTTATTTCTTATTTCAGTAGTTTTCAAAATATAATTACTGGTCCAAAGAGTTTTCTAGTATAAGCTGTCAGAGAGTCACGTATTTACACAGACATAGAGTTTTTCATCTGACTGCATGATGGCAGTCCCCATTATAAGAACCTCTCTTCCAGACAAGGCAGCTTTGTATTTTAGGCTAACTGCTCTCGTAAGTGACAGTTCAATAAGCATACCAGAGTAAGGCAACTGCACTAGGAACAGTGGCACTGGAGGGAAAGCATAAAAAATGATCAGATTTTGAGATTGTTTACACTGAGAAAATAAGGTGATGAACAACTTTCCCAGGCTTATGACAATGGAATGTGTGTGTGTGTGTGTGTGTGTGTGTGTGTGTGTGTGTGTGTGTGTGCACACATATGTGTGAGGTCTTATGTATAAAGATATTTTTTCTTATGCATTCATGTATGAATACCAGTGGTCAACGTTCTTTATTTCTCTCCCATAGTATTTTTTGAGACAGGGTATCTCACTGAACTTATAGCTTACTGTGGCTTAGTGGCTGGCCAGTGATATCCTAGGATTAAGCTATTTCTTATTTCTTAGTAATTGAATTACACATGTATGTCACCATGTTCAGCTTTTATGCAGATAATGAAAACAGGTCTTTATGCTTGCATGGAAACCATTTTACCCACCAGGTCATCTCCATAACCACCCTTCTTCAACATGGGACTTTTTTTGCTTATGGAATGTGATAAGATGCAACTAGGCACATAAAAGGATCTCATGAAAGGAGAGCAGATAGAACTTTTCTGAATTTGGTGAAGAGTGGACATAGTTGCCCATGAGTCTACTGCTCATGGCATGCAGCAGTGCAGACAAGACCACTATCATGCAGATAGTCTTTACAATATTAATTTTCTTGCTGACAGAATCATGCCTTTGTGCTCTTACTCTGCTCTGCAGCCATATGTTCTGTGAAGAGGAGACTCAGAAGGAACTTGAAGCAGGAACTACAGAGCTCAGCTGCTTGCTGACTTGTTTAGGCTCATGCTTGCCTAACTTCTTTATACAGTCCAGGATCGCTTGCCCAGGGAATGGTACTGCTCACAGTGGACAGGGCCCTCCTACATTAATTTATAATGAAGATAGTTCTCCATAGGCCAATATAGGACAGTTACACATGTGAGACCCTTTTTTTCTGGTGATTCTAGGTCATGTCAAGTTGGCAGTTGTTACTAACCAGGGCACCAGTTTTTAAAGCTGAGGTAATATTCACACCTACCCAGTTCCCACCATCTCATCATTGCCCTTCTCAATGTTATGCTGTAGTGAGCATTTCCAGGCAGCTGGAACAAACCAGGAGCCAGTGCTTCAGGTGCTTTAGAGGTCCTGATCAAACAGCTCCTGAATGACCAAATGGAGCTAGAGCAGCGTCCTGGCAGGTTTGCCTTATCTTGGTGAAATCCGTGACTCCGTCTGTTTGATACTTATGTGAGCATCTTGAAAGAGATGTTGTATCTATCATTGAAAGAGCTGAGTATATCTGTCAGCATTTTCCTTATCTTAGCGCTATCTATGATGGGTGACATATTTGGATATTTCTACTGATGCTTCTAGAACATCTCATTTCTTTACAGTAAGAGCAGTTTTCTTCTTCTTCTTCTTCTTCTTCTTCTTCTTCTTCTTCTTCTTCTTCTTCTTCTTCATCTCATCTTCTTCTTTCTCATCCTCATCATCATTTGTTTCCTTACATCCTGTTTGAGTCAGAAAAAGTATTAGTGTTATGTAGTAACAAAGGCCATTTTTCCCAGCTGTGTGTATAAGGAACATTTTACAAAAGATTGCAATCAGCTTAATTATAATCCCAAATGGCTATGATGCCAGGTTGGTGGGCTAATGTCATTCATCCCTGAAACTATAAATCTAGAGAATTTATAGAAGATACTGTGTATATTCAGAGTAACTTTAAAAGCAAATAGATTTTGAACTGCTTCATCTTGGTCAAAGTGAATTGTTATTTTCTCTTAAACAGGTTAGTAGGGAAAGATGATCTTAAATGCTGTGGAAGAGGCATAGGCATTTTCAGATAACAATAAATCCTAAACCAGGCACAGTGTCGCACCCCTGTAATCCCAGCACTTGGGAGGCAGAGGAAGGCAGATCTCTGTGAGTTTGAGATCAACATGGTCTACAAAGTGAGTCCAGGACTGCTAGAGCTACACTGAGAAACTCAGTCTTAAGACAAACAAACAAACAGAATCAGTACTAAGAAATTATGTTATAAATGAAACTTGGGTGTCCATGGATCTCTCGATTGGTTATTTAAAATATATTAAATGAAAAAGCCAAGAAAGTTCAATGTAAAAGACATTGAGGCCATATATATCTAAAAGAGGTCCTGTGTAATAAACAAAATGTTTGTAACACTATTTTTCAGGGCACCTGGGGGAGAGGAGAGGGGAGGTGTGGGTGTGGGAACTAGGAAGAGAGGACGGAGAGGAAGCTGCAGTTGGGATGTCTTATATGAGAGTAGAATAAGTAATAATAATAATAATAGTAACAATAATAATAGTAATAATGATGATGATGATGATGATGATGATGATAATAATAATAATAATAATAATAATAATACAACCACCACCAAACAGACAGACAAAACAACCAACTTAGTATTTTTTTTTGATAATTTAAGTTATAAATACTGGCATGTTTTAGGTTCTATCCCCACAATATCAGATGTGGTGATTCTTTCTGATAGACAATGGTTTTCTTCCAACTCTAAGTCACCACTTCTAACTTCACACACTCAAATGCTTCTCTTGACTGTTGATTTAAATTAAGAAGCTGAATCCAGATACTAAATGTTACTAAGGTAGTAAAATGTGCTGAAATATGCAGTAGAACTTGGAATGTGAGTAAACTACCATTGAACAGTATGTTTAAAAGACAACCTTTTGCATATGTAGATTGTTTCCCATCTCTTTTCAGTGAATAAAGTAAACTTTGCAGCAACTTGAGGCAGTAAATATCAATTAATTCCCACAAGGACAGACAGGTTTAGATAAAAAAGAAAGGATTTGGGAGAACAAATCATCTTGGGCTTCTGACTCTTCAAATGAAAACATCTCACTGTTCTACCAAAATAATGGTGTTAAATAAAAGACAGCTACTGTGAGGAATTCTCTTTGTTTATTTTGCTACTGTGCAGTCAGGGTGTTTGCTGGAATCTAAATCATATATCTGTTTATTTGTTTTCCCCAGCCCCCAAAAGTCTCCAGCTTTCTTGTTAGCATTTAGACTCTGTGTGTTTGAAGACTGATTCCTGTTTACTTTATTATGAAATGGTGAGTTCATGAAGCCAGATCTATCCTGAGTATTACTTAGGAGAACCTGCTTGCTCTTACCCTAATGAGTTTAATTATTATTGGGGTCTCATGAAATAGGAAGTCAATTTAAGGTTGTTTCTACTAAAAATTTCGGTAAGTGGGAAAGGTGAGGAATGCATTTCTTGGTTGGGGATGCCCATACAGAAGGGTGGTTTGTGAGCAAGTTGAGTGAGTTAGCAGAGAGGATGGTTGTAATTGGATGTCTCTGCTGTTCATTCCACAAATTCCCAAGGCAACCAATTTAGCCTGGAAAGGCTTTCCCTGGAAGGAAGGAGGTATTATTCTCCCATTCTTAATGATGTCATCTTGTATTTTAAAAAAGAAACACAACCAAAACCCAAAAGGAACAAATCCAAAATCTATGAAGAGTTTCAAACTCAATAGGCCTCCAGAATGATTTGTGCCGTTGGGCCACTGATGTCCAGTCAGCTTCAGAATTCTCTCACTGTATGTGCAGGGGATGTTTCTTTCTCTTATAAACTCATGTATCAATTATAGACTACACAATTTATTTGGAAGTTAATAATCAACTGCCTTGTGATATCTGTTCTATTATTTCTTGAGCGTTTGCTTAATTTTTAATGGGTCTAAAACTTGTTTTGAATCTATGATTAATTTTTAACTCCTTTAATGAAAAATCTGTGCGGTATACCTCTTTTTTCTCCCTAATTCCAAAGCAGTGAAGCCTCAAGAAACTAATATTGCTTTCTTTTATTTCATATGGATGTCGGATTTATAAATCTACACTCACCTTTTCTTAAAGACTATTGAAGGCATAGCAAAAGAAATATTTATTGAATGGTGTTTTCTTTACCTTAGAGATTACTTCAGAATTTTTTAAAGACACAAATATTTGAAGAAATGTAGTAACTGGTTCACACATATATTGCCCCTGCTTTTATCTTTTTTCACTACAGTGTGAGTAGATAGATGGAGGAGGAAGAGGAAGAAGTGAATTTTAGAACCTTTGTGTGCTCACTTCAATTCTGGCAGGTCTATCAGTAGTAGGTATTATTCCCATTTTAAAGCTGTGCAGTGGAGACTTACAGAAATCATAGAAGGTTGCACAGCCACCATCAGAGATTGGAGTTGTATTTGAGTGAGTTTGCTAAACAAAAATTTAGCCATTTTCTCTTAGCCAATCAGCTTCTACTGCCTGCTCCAAGGATACTGATGCCTATGAATGTTCAAGGTGAAGGAGTCCTTGGCCAAAGGCAATAAAGCACCAGGGTAATGATGACTTCACTCTGGTTTTCTTTAGTAGTCCTCTTCGCTTGTTCTCTTGCACTTCAGTTCTCAAGTTTCTCCTAACTTGAATTCTGAGTTCTAGGACCTCACACAGAATATAGGCTAGGTTTTTACTTTGCTGCATTCTTATTCAGCTTTATTTAGCTCCTAGTCTGTGAAGTGTCTCCTATTAAGTTGAGTTTTACATGTTAATGGTCGCTTTGCTCATGGGGAGAGCACAGGTCTTGTTAGGAATTTTGAATATGATGGAAGCATGGTGGGAAGAGATGTTCAACGCCTGATTGGGAGTTGCTGGTTTCCATCTGAAGTCAAGTTCTATGATGGATTTACCTGAATTCTTCCTTTATCAGTTGCACATGGAAATTTCGTATTTTTCATAAATAAGGATTATTTAAAATAGCAAAAACTGTTTCAGAATCATATTTGTTAACCCACTTATACCACTCCTAGGAATCTATGCAAATGAATCTCTATGCCACCACCATTATCTATCCCTGCACATCCACATTTATTTTTGCTCTGTTCATAAGAGCAAAAACAGCCGGGCGTGGTGGCGCACGCCTTTAATCCCAGCACTTGGGAGGCAGAGGCAGGCGGATCGCTGTGAGTTTGAGGCCAGCCTGGTCTACAAAGTGAGTCCAGGATGGCCAAGGCTACACAGAGAAACCTTGTCTTGAAAAACCAAAAAAAAAAAAAAAAGAGCAAAAAGAAACAAACAAACAAACAAACAAACAAAACAAATAAAACAAAACAAAAAAATCCCCCCCCCCAACAGTTTAGATGTCCACCAAATGATTTATGGATACAATGAAAATCTGGTATTTACATGATGTGTTTTTATTCAACAATAAAGTAAAATGGGATTATAAAATGTGTTGGGAAATGGTTGGAACTGGAAAATATTATATTTAATGAGATAATCGAGGCTTGGAAACGTAAGCACTACAGATTCTCTCTTAGATGCAGATTATCATAGGAACATTTACATGGCAGTGAGTGTGGGTAGAGAAAAGGATACTGAAGGGGAAATGAGAGGGTAACAAAGAGTCTTTAAGTGGGGAGGGCAGGAGAATGCATGTGGTATGGTTGCAGAAGGGGAAATAGTGGTGGGGTGTAAATGGGGATGGCGCAAAGAGATGAGGGAGATGTTTAAAGTGGTTGAACAGAGATGCTTTGTGTAGTGGGAAAAGCTGTTCCTTGCAGCCATGAAGCTTAGATGAAAGTCCTAGTGCCATGTATGGTCTATTTTCCTATTAGTTGATCATCAGGGAGGTCTGGAGGTCCCCCAATCCTCCAGTAGGCAAGTGCTACTGATGTTGGTTGCCCCAAAGATGTAGGTAGGATGCTGGCTGGTTTTATGTCAACTTGACACAAACCCCAGTTATCTGAGAAGAGGAAAGCATAATTGAGAAAATGTTTTCATAAGATTGTCTTGATTAATGATTGACGTGGAAGGGTCCATCATAGAGGGGGTGATGTCACTCCTGGGCAGGTGGTTCTGGGTTATATAATAAAGCAAACACAACAAAGCATAGCAAGCAAGCCAGGAAGCAGCATCCCTCTGTCTCCTCTACTTCAGTTCTTGCCTCCAGGTTTCTGCCCTGACTTTCCTTCAGGATGGACTGTGATTGGGACATAAAAACTGAAATACACCTCCTCTACCACAAGTTTATTGCTGTTTTATCACAGCAATAGAAATCTTCATTAAGACAATGGGCAAGACCTATTGTTTCCATACTCCCTGGTCACAGGATATAGAAAAATGCACCTGAGACTGAGTTAGAAGCTTCTTACTTGCTGAATAGCATTGACAGTGAAGGAAGATGCTATGTTAGCTGCTGGGGGTGAAAATTAACAGTCTTTCTCAGATATGAACCCTGCATTCAACACGATTGACTACCGTACAAGATGTACCCTGTGGTACAATAATGGGATGTCTGTCCTAGGAGTAATCAACCACTTTCTGATTATATGTGGATTTACATCTGTCCCCAGATACTTCACCAAAAGCCTGTACCTGTGGCAGTCATAGGCCCAGTTTTGCTGTTGTCTTAAATGAGCATGATGTTACCATCAAATTACCTTCTAAATGCTTATGTTTATGTCCACACAATAGTGATACTGTCAGCTTTAATCAGAGGAGCTGTTTGTTTTTATTGCTTTTGTATGTCTGTTTATTTGGTTGGCTTTTGCCTTTTCTGTTTGGTTTGTGAGACTGAATCATATTGCATAGACTTGGCTGGCTACAAACTCACAGAGATATACCTCTCTCTGCCTCCAAGCATTAGAATGAAAACTGAGTTCCACTACACTTGACATTTGAGAAAATTTTTTATGTTAAAAAGTGTATGTGTGCCTTCTGATGAGCCTTCTGATATTATCCATCTATGCTCCTACTAGCTCTGCAATCAAAGATTGCTTTTACATGGGTACCAGGATAAATTCATGTTCTCATTTGTCCAGCAAATACTCACTGAACCATCTTCCTAGCCCTAAAGAAGCTCTTCTCATTTGCAATAATTTGGTAACTACAGAGACGTATAACTGGTCAAATGAATGAGAATAAATAACTGTTGAATGCTCAGCCATAAATGGGACAACTATGTCAGCCCTTCCAAGACCCAGTGAATATCTTGGAAGAAATGACAGGAAGAGTGTAGGAGCCAGGAGAGTTAGTGGGTGTGGTATGGAACTCTGACTTACTGAGTATGGCATGACTGTTTCCCTGTTGATCTACGGCAGCTGTGATTTCCTTGTGATCATACAATATTGGACCTGTCAGCATCCTGTCATCAAATGAGGAGAGGAGCATGGGTTCCTTCTGACCTTCTCTGTGGTAGTAAAATGATTGATTAATGGATGGCGAAGAGACATTTTCTTCACTGGTATAGGCACTGCTAAAGTGCTTATCCTCCTATATGCCACCTTAATAAAACTCATTGGATAATACGTACAAAACAGACCCAAAAGTAAGAGAGGGCTAGTTAGAAAAAGGAAACGGGGAAGGGACTCAGAAGGAATGAGAGGACAAGAGGGAGAAACGAGGGTGGGAGAATGTAACTGAAATTAAAGTATATGTTAGTATATAAAAATAGCACAATGATACCCATAATCATCCATAATTAGCATATGCTAATAAGAAACATTTTCCAGAAAGCACATATGCCAGAAGGACAAGATGTGCCCTCCTAGATCATGTGAGCTTCAGTGCTCATTAGTTTTCCTCCTACATTTGTCAGTCTGGCTAGGTCTCCTGACCCATGTTTTGCAGTGGTCCTCAACCTTCCTAACACTGTGACCCTTTAAGACAGTTGCTTGTATTATGGTGACCCCAACCTTAAAAATATTTGGCTGGTACTTCATAGCTATAATTTTATACTGTTATGAATTGTAAGGTAAATATTTGATATGCAGGATAGCTGATATGTCAGCTCAAAAGGGTTTGTGATTTACAGCTTGGGCACTTGGAGTTGGTATTAAATCATCTTTCTCCTTAATGCCATGAATTAGGGGGCATTTCTTTTTTTTTTTTTTTTTTGTGACCTTTTCTTTTTTTTTTTTTTTCCTCTTTTTTTTTATTTTATTTTTTATTTTTTTTATTATTAATTTATTCTTGTTACATCTCAATGTTTATCCCATCCCTTGTATCCTCCCATTCCTTCCCCCCCCCCCCATTTTCCCATTATTCCCCTCCCCTATGACTGTTCCTGAGGGGGATTACCTCTAGGGGGCATTTCTAATGCATTCCTGGCATCTACTCAGCATATGCTGATAGCAATACACTTCCCCAGTTTCTTGTGATAATTGGGGAATTCTCCAGACCCTGACTGGGTCAAACACTTTTTTTTTTTTTTTTTTTTTGTGGCCAACAAGTCCCAGTTGAAACTCTCAAAAGTTACCCTCTTTTTGCTACATCCTTCTTAAGGGTGGGTTCATGTCAGTGAGATTCAGTTATTCCTGGAATCCAAGGTTTCTGAAACCTTAAGATTGGAAACCTCTGGGTGCCTTTTAGGGGTTTAGAATGGAACATTGTAAAAGCTGGTAGCAAGAAGCTCCTTGTCCTTTAAGCCCTGAAAGTATTCCAAGTTTTTAATGGATACTCTGAGTTGTTAATATTCTTACCTGCGGTATAAGCCAATGACTGACCTAAAGTAAAGGAGATAAGCACAACTGAAGGCTTAGATGCTCAGCTTTATTCGAGCTCTTAGTTACCATGTGAACCCAAAGTGGGCCCCGGGGGGAGTCAATGCATCTAAGCAAAAGCCGTTTCTAAGCACTGGTTATAGTAACTTCTTAAAGGATAATTGGAAATTGTCTTTGTAACAGATAATTTGTGATGATCACATCCATTTAAGTGACTGATGATTGACTAACGCCACACAGGTACAGCATGAAAGCTTTGCAGAAACATCTGTTTTGACCTATTCTAAAGTGTCTTAAAATGAGGGCACAGAGAGGATTTCACAAGGAAGAGATAAAATAACTTTATAGGAAGCCAGAGGCTCCGATGGTTCCAAGCCCTGGGACTGCAAAGAATGAAGCTTAAGTGCTGCCACCAGCAAGGGCTGACTGAGCATTAGCCATATAACCAGGGATTATCCACTGGGATAATCCAAACAAGGCAAGTGCTCAAACTTTAACTAATCACAGATTGCTTCCCCTTGCCTCCAAATGTACCCCCCCAAAGCCTTCCCTCTAAGCTGCTCCCACAGCTTCAAATGATATTGGTTAAATACCACCAAACTTTCATGCCCCACACAGACACACATAATTAAACATGAAAAAAAAAACAAAAAAAAAAACAAAAAAACACCCGTTGAAATGTCAATACTCTGGTTCAGTGAATCATAATTTCTATTCTTTGGAAGTATTATGGATGAGAAGAGGAGACAGAAGCTGATAAGGCAGTATCATGTCAGGAACCCCAAAAGTAAGCAGTTCTAATTCTTAACCTTGGCCAGAAACTGGTCGTGCTTTGACTCTGTCTTGGCCAAAGGTAAGAAATATGTTTAGGGCTTAGTTTATGGTCTGGTCTCTTGTTATCTTTCCTTTTCCACAACTACCTGGGCCGGTTTCTATCTCCTGTTGTCTTCGGTGAGACTGAAGTCCCAAAAGGGAATCTCAAGTTCTATGGCAGTACAAATGTGAATTGGTGAGATGCTGTTTTTACAACCTTGTGCAATTAATTTCACAACCTCATCTGGAAAGATACAGTTTTAAATTACTTATGTTGTTCCCTAGTGCCAAATTTGAAGACAAAAATCATGAGTAGAAATGGGTATAGAACAAACAAAATCCATCACCAAATTACCATAATTAAGGTGAATCTACATATTTTTTATAGTATATTAAGTACAGGAGGTGTGCACTATACTGTTCACACTGGCCAAAGTTATCATATATGTGATTGTGTTGGGGGCCGTGCAGAAGGAACAGCAAACAGCTCTAGAACTTATGAAATGCAGCCCACAGGTTAACATACCCATAATGGGTGTGTCCTGGCGTAGCATAAGCCGGAGAACTACATGTCCTGAGGACTTCATGCTGATACAGAGCGTAGCTCTGCTTGTTACCCTTGTGGTCCTCATAATCTCCCTAATACATGAATTGTGTGAGTACTATAAAGGGGGATTCTCACCCCTCACTGGACAATATCATTGACACTCACAATAACAACACTTGCTCTCTTTGGTGTTGCTGCTGGAGCAGATTAATGATCCAACCACCACCCTTGAAAAGAACCTGCAGATGTAGATTGCTAACAATGACCCTTAGAAAGAAGTTGGAATAATAGATTTCCCAACAAGGTTAGGTAAAGATGTTTTTGCTAGTGGCTCTGACATAGAACATCTTAGAGAAAAATAGATTGTTTAGCAAAGTTAGATAGAGATGTTTTTGCAAGTGACTCTGATGCAGAAACTCTTAGGGAACAATTTGAAGTTAAGAAAAAATGTACTCTTAATTGTAAAGCTGAGGACTTTTGAGGTTTGTCATCAAAGACAATACCCCAATTAGCACTAGCTGATGGGGCTCTCCCACTGAAGCTGGATGCCAAGGTGACTCATTTCCTATACTTATTTTTGCCCTCTGCTTCCTGATGTGATTTAACAAAACATATTAATGAGTAGATGAGCACCTTTAGGATTTAGGTAGAGATGGCTGATTACTTTTATATAGAACTTTAGGTCTGTGATTCTTCTAAGATCTTTTTAATTCTTCTAAGATTACTTTTAAAGATAATTGATTCTTTCTTTGTAACTGCAAATTGCAGCCTGCCAGTAAAGAATGGATGAGAAATTATTTTGCTTGCTTACACTTTGTTAATATATAACAAATTACTTAGTTACAAATGTATGTGTGTTCTTGGAAATAACTTGTTATTCATGTTTGTTTCTTATCCATAATATGTAAAATATTTGATCATGTGAAGATATTGGGGAACATGATTTTCTTATGTATATCCATTGTATCATAATGGATCAGAACATAAACAATGTGATTTTTGTACTGCTCGAAAGATTTTGTTGGGGTATATATACTGTGAGAGAAAAAAATAAAGCAAGAAGAAGCAGCTTGTTGAAACCTACCTGCTGGAGTCTGTCTTACTTCATCATCAAGTGTGTGTGTGTGTGTGTGTGTGTGTGTGTGTGTGTGTCTTTTCTCTCCTTCTATCCCTTTCTCTTTTAGATGCTTGCCACCATCAGTGGAAGCCATTGCTAGCAACAATCTGTTGCAGACTGGAAGGTTGCCCTCAGAGAAATTCTGCAGGGTCACCAGCCAGCCTCAGGATCTATGCCCGTCTCAGTTTTCCCCAGTTGATATTGAAGCTGGACTTGGATATGATTGAGTATCTTTTTTTTTTGAGAGAAGATTTCTCTTTAGCTTTTGATATCCTGAAACTCAATGTGTAGACATGCTGGCCTTGAATTTAGAGAACAGCCTGCCTCTCCCTCCCTTGTGTGTGATTAAAGGTTTGTGCCACCAACCTCTGGCACGATTATGTGTCTTTTAACATTTCCCAGAGGTTCTACAGAAAGCATGACAGTGTACAAAGTGCTAAGCAGTCCAACAGCCATTTGAACAATCACTTAAGAACCCACTTAAATGTTGTCTTATATACCACAGTGTTTCTCTCCTTTACGTTCTTTCTCTTCTTCCTTTTTCTAAATTTCTATGAAAGGTAGTTGCTTTAGGAAAAGAAACTGAATTGGTACTGGCTGAGTGGGCTCCTTGCTAAGGTTATCATGGTGTTTTTACTGAAGTCACCTTAAATGGCAGAAAGCTCTACATGTCGGGAGGCATGGCCCTGGTCTCAGTGTTATGACATTGGGTGATGGGCTGATGCCCTTCATCCTGGAGTGAGCAAAGTAGAATGACCAATTCCGTCATCCTTCTCAGTTGTGCCTTTGGGAAAGCAGTAAAGGCTGCCTTTTCTTGTTAGGGCATGTTAATATTTTCAAATATATTTTACACTTTCATTGTGAAATAATAGGTGTATTTCTAAAAGAAGACTTTGAAACAAAACATAAACTGTATCATTTACACTTAAACTAGTTAAATAAGATGGGGATTACTTATTTAAGTGAATCAGCATTTTATCTTAGAATGCAGTGTGTTATCACACATTTCTTAAGTTAATAGCTTTAGGAAAATGGCTGTGGAGGTGGTGAATGGGTCAAAGCTAAACATGGTAGCTAAAAGATTCCTTTAATGCATTTATTCTTAAATTATTATTTCCTTAGAAAATGAGTTTGGTTAACATTTTAGAGCAAAATCAACCAGAGAGTAAAACTGATGCATTCTTTTTCTTAATATATTCTTGTTCTTGGTTACATTTTTATTTTTATAAAAAAAAGTCTTTTAAAAATGTTAATTGTAGTGTTCTAACTGTAAAAGAAATGAGCAATACTCCCCAAATATTTGTTTATCCGTAAGTTGCGCACACAAGCACATACACCAACACATGCATGAGTCATCTTTAACTAGTATTGCAAGGAACAATATTTAAGTATGAAAGAGCTGATTGATAGAAAAGGTGGATGGAAACCTTTTGAGATTTGAAGGACTGATGTGGAGTCATATATGGTGACATCATTTTTATTTCTTTCAGGTCAAAGAACTCATGATAGAAATGTTAATGCTACTTTTTCTTCCTTGAACTTACATCATTAATTTCAATTCCAATTTGTATTTCTTTGTAGAGATTCCTTGTATAACCCATTGACAATCTTGAGAAACTTTCGTATAAAAATGAGCTGTTGGGCAAGGCTCTGATTTCAATCCTTCATATTAAAAAACATTCATCTGTAAATCTAGTTAGGCAGATAAGTCTAAAATCCACTGTGCTGAAAGCTCTAGACCTGGTGAAAAGAATGAGCTGAGGAAACCACACTTGTTGTGAGAATCCTGCTACAGACCCCTCTTTGGGTCAGTATCCTTGGGATTCCCCAGAAACAATTTGGAGGAGACATCCAGATGGTAGTGTAGATGGTAGGTGGAATTTACTTTGGGGAGCACAAAGGTCTTTGCACTCATAGATCAGGACTAGGAAAACCAGGAATGTTAAACACATGGGGCTGTCTCTTCAAAGAAAGAGAGGTGTAACCTGTTTTCTGCCCAGAAGGCTGGGAATGGAAGTGGTTAATAGCCAAGGTGACTTCTGTGCTATCTGTTGGCTCAGGCTATATCTGGTTCTCCTAAGCTCCCCAAACCAGGACTGGTAGTGGTTAATAGTCTACGAAACCTCTGAACTGTGTATGGCCAGGGATTTCCCCAGGATCTCACACATAGGACTGGAAATGATCAGTAGCCTCTGTGCTAATTGCATGTCTGAGACTACACCAGATCCTCCCCTAAGCTCATAAGACAACACATGTATTCTAACTGCAGAACTCATGTTCATGGAAGAAGTAGCATGTACTTTGAGAGCATTTTCAATGTAAATATGCCTCCTTGTATACATGGGATTGTGTTACACCAGGAAGTGCTTTTCAACTTGTCCTGTGCTTAAATATGCCTAGGATCAGACTCTAGAAGTTTGAACTAACACTAGCTACTGACCTGAATCGTGTTGAATCTGACATGCTTCTTCCCTCATGTGGAGGATCGTTACTCTGCTAACCTTGGTGTTTGCAGAGACCCCACAGCTTATTACAAGGTAACATTGGGTACTCTTAAGGTTGAGAACAGACAATGACCAGAGAGGTTGTTCCAACTTCCTGATTTAGGTCAGCTGTGTACTGTTCCTACATGTCTGAAACAGTTTTCCTTAAGGGAATTTTCTTGACCACGTGATTCCGAAGACCATTTGGATTAACTCTTCAGGGGTGTTAATTGTATATCCCCGCTCTTTACCAGAAAGACTCCAGCTAGATCGCAACCTTAAGATCCTTCAGGCAATTCAGGGTGACATATATTCATCCAGGGTCATAGGTACAACTCAGATCCCATTGTTCTAAGCAGTATTCAGTATTCAGAGACTTGTTGCTTTAGATGCTGTTTCACAAGCTGATTATGGGAGAGGCGTCAGTTGTCAGCTTGACTTTCTTAGCATTTTGGGATTATCCTCTTCTTAGCATTTTGTCCATTGACTACATGACAAGTGATTTGGACATATGGGTAGGGACCAAGGTTCTTTTCATGGTTATTAATAAAACTGAATTGTCTTTTAAGTTCTAGAGTGAGATAATTGAAAGTTCAATATTTTTTCCAAGCTCTTCTTTCAGCATTAGTACATGCCAGTGTGATAACAAGGAGTGCAAAGGAGAGGACACTTTTTAGGGTCACAATTAGTAACAACCGTAAAAAAAAATATAAAACAGATACAATGTTTCCCTTTTCTTCATCTGATCTTCTAATAATCAAGCATTTGCTTGCTTACTAATAATTAAAGTGACATAAATTTGTGTGAGAAAGAAGAAAGGAAGATTCTTTCTGCCATTACCATTTCTCCCTAAACATAAGCGGGATTGTGAGTTTGTCCCGTGTGCTCTGTGACCTCCGTGGCTGGGAGTTCTTACTGCTGAGATAGCAATACTGAACTGTGTGTTGATAAAGGCTCCAACATAGTTAGTTCAAGTGCAAATTATGTTTTCTGGTAGGAATTATATTCCTTCCCATGGTAGAAAACCATTGAAATGGAATATTCTGCAAGGATTTTAGATAATGATTAATATAGTTGCCCAGCTGCTTGTGTTGACAGTTGGGAGCTATGCATATTTTCTTTCTGTCTTTTTGGAGTCTCAGCTATTCTCTGGGGCATGTTGTGTCATGTATAAAGCTAAGCTCTGAACACTGATGGTAGTTTGCCCTGAATAAACATGTACATTCTGCCCACACTTTTGCTCCTCCTCCTCTCTCTGCAGATTGTCTTGGTAATCTTATGGCTGCTTTTTAGTGCTGTACTTTACTTTCCCCAGTGTGAAACAGTCTGTCTTCAAATGCATTTGGCACTTGCTGGTAGCAGAGTTAACTGAAGATGGTGCATTTTTCCCAGGCAGTAATTCGCTTTGATCATGAAAGAATATTTCTTGGGATAGCTCTGTGATAGCATGAGAAGAAAAATGATAATCTCAAATATAGTTTTGATATTCACCTGTAGATACAGTCTCAAATGACTGCTGTATATTTAATATGTCAAAGGTACATAAACTCAGGAGAGAAGTTTATCTTATTTTTAGGACTTGGAAATTCTTAGAGCTAAATAATATAAAGGAAAAGTGAAAGAATTTGACATTTTGTAACCATTACATGCTGAAAATGAATACATAAACCCACTATCTCATGGTGTCATTTTCAGAGAGAGAATAGAGCAAAGCTTTCCGTGACAAAACACTCTGCAGTGTTATCTGCTACAAGCCAAGAAGGGAAGTTATAACCCATGCTTCTACTTGGATGCATTTATTGAAAATTGATTTTAAATCAAAGTTATATAAGTGATACATTCTTGTAAAAAATTAAGAAGTTCCTCCACTCTTCCCACAGACCATCTGTTTCCTAAAGACTACTCCCCAGTTTCCCAGAAGAAGCCATTATTAACTATTATTAAACATTCCATACATATGTTTCTGGCATTTTGTGTGTATAATAGTACACAACCTAACACACACACACACACACACCACCACCACCACCACCACCACCACCACCACCACCACCACCACACCCCACACTGTTTTGGGGTAGTTCAGCATTCCTGGAAGGAGGTGTTCTGCATGGATCAATACAAGCACAGTGTGGACCATCATCCACATGGAACTATATTCCTTGAACCATAAATATGCAATTACATTTCCGTTTTCATTTAAAATTCCAGGATGATGTAATGCCTCTTGACAAAGTTTCTTTCATTTTTCAATCATTTATGCAACTGTTGCCCAGTCTTTCCAGAGTGGATGGTACAGCTCTCTACCAGCTCTCAGTTGCTGGCTAAGGTCTTTTTTGATTTCCTTTCCTATTCTCTCAAAAATCCCTTGTGGGCTCTGTGTAACTTGTATTTAAATTAACACGGATGTGTTTCTCTTTGTAGAAGGCCTAGTAGTGTCACTAATAAACTGCTTTGATTTAGATATAAAATGTTCCCTATAGGCTGGAGTGTTTGAACACTTGGTCTTTAACTGGTGGCAATATTTGAGAAGGTTATGGAACCTTAGAGTGAGGCATACTCAGAGGAAGTAGGTCAGCCTTGAAGTATTATCTTCTGGCTTCACTTCTTGTCTACCCTCCGCTTAGAGACTGTGGATGCAGTATGACCAGCCACTTTGTATTCATTCTACCATTCCGTCTCCATGGTGATGAACTATATTCCCTCAATCTAAGGCACCACAAGTACTTCATTCATTTTAGGTCCCATGTTGTCATAAATTTGGTCATAACAACAATGAAAGTAACTAATACACAAATCTTTCATTAATCATGATTAATTTTAATTTGTTTCCCTGAAGACAAATACTCATGAATGGAGGTTATCATAATGCAAACAATAACATATAAAACCTATTCAACTTGTAACAGTAGTCCTAATTAGTTTGGACTGATTGGTTAGAAATTTATAGTAGTGTATAGTTCTTTTTAAAGAACATATTTAGAGAATAGAGAGTCTTCAAATCACAGAGAAAATATCTGTATCCTTTTATAGTTATCTATTGCTTACTATTTATGTACTATGCAGCAACTGCCACAAAATATAATGGCATAGAAAAATGTAGGTTATATTAGAGAGGCATCTGAGCAAGTCTATAAATGAGACAGTAAACAGTGTACTTCCGTGGATTCTGCTTCACTTCTTGCTCTAATTTCTATCAATGAATTATAATATGAAAGTATAAGCCAAATAATATCCCCAACACCCCCTTGCCCATAGATTTTTTTCCAATAAGATTATTTTATCACAACAACATACAGGCAAACTGGACCAGGTATTGGTACAAGAAGTGGGGTTGCTGCTGTGATAAACCTCATTGTGTGTCTTTTAATGTCTTTAAATTATCTCTTTTGTGGAGGATTTTAGAGTTTTGAGATGGAGAAGCCAGAATGCATACTGACTACAAAATCCCAGTCTGTTGGCGGAATCTTGGAAGGTATGAATGCTCAGAGAAATGAAGACAATAGAGACTCAATCTGAAGTTTCAGAGAGAGAAGCAAAGACTGTATTGGTGTTGTTTGTGTTTTCTTTTGGATTAAGAATTTATGACTTCTGGTAATGATGCAACTAAACAGTCAGCTGTGATTAATAAGAAATCAGTGCCACTGAGGTGAAACTTGTATTTTACTGCAACAATGAATATGATCAAATGGGCTGAAGAACTGGCTGTGATGAATAAGAGAGCAACATTATTGAGGGGAAATCTTTTGGAAAGTATTTCATCAGTGTTAGCCTACAGAAACTGTGGTACAAGAGGGTTAAGGCTACATCTCAAGGCTGTGGCTGAACTTTTCAGTATGTAAGAATGTTCTTCCTAGCACTGTTGAAGACACGAAAGACACAAGTCTGAGGGAGTCACTGAGAATAGCTGAAATCTAGCACCATGTGACAGGCCTAGAGGGTAGAAAGCCACTATTGAAGGTTTAGCCCCAATTGCAGTATAGAATCCATGTTATTGGAGATTCCAAGACCAGGGATAATTGACAATAAGAGTGACAGATGTGGAGTGGAATCAACACAAAGCTATATCTGGTGAGGTAAGGTTACCCAAACCATTTGTTTCCTAGAAGATCACAAGTGAGTACCAAATGTCAGACATTGACCTAATTATATGGCTGGATTTTGCTTTGCTTTTATATGATTGTAGCTATGCTTTGGTTCTTCCTTCTTAAAAATAGAGAAATACACAATTTTTATTTTTGTTTTTGTTTTTTGTTGTTGTTGTTTTGAGACAGGGTTTTCTCTCTGTAACATTGGCTGTTGGCCGTCCTGCACTCACTTTGTAGACCAGGCTTGCCTCCAAAGCACAGAGATCTGCCTGCCTCTGCCTCCCAGAGTACTGGGATTATAGATGTGCGCTACCATACCCTGCTGTTTTTTGCTTTTCAAAACAATGTTTCTCTGTGTAACAGCCCTGGCTCTCCTGGAACTCACCTTGTAGACCAGGCTGGCCTTGAGCTTACAGAGATATATGTGCCTCTGCCTCCCAAGCACTGGGATTAATGATATGCACCACCATGCCTGGCCTATAATTTATTTATTTTTTTACAGAAGCCCACAGTTAAGAGACTCTTAACTTTTAAAATGTTGGTAGTTTTAAGAGACTATGTACTTACTGTATTTTATATTATGATAGTAACATAAGATCTTAGGGACAAAAAAATGAAAGTTTATGTCCTGAAGTGATATGTTTTTGTGTCAAGTTGAGAAGGAGTAGAGTTATCTTCAGATTTCCACTTAAAACAGCCTACCGTCACCTGAAGGTGTCTCAGTTGCAGGCTCACTCAGATTCTATTGCCCTATAGTCATATCTGTGAGGAAGTGTCATGACTGATGATTTATGTGAAGGAGCCCAGTCCACTGTGGATAGCACAATCACTATGCAGTACATCTGGGCCATGTAAGGGAGCTAGTTGAACATGGCTAGTGAGTAAGCCAATAATTGGTGTTCTTCCACGGTTTCTGCTTATGTTCTGTTCTGATACCTCTTAATGATGGATTAACATTGGAAGTGGAAGCCATATAACCCCATTTCTCCACTAAGATGCTTTTTGTCAGAATGTTTTAGCATAGCAACAGGAAAGCAAACTAGAAAAGATATCCAAGAAGAATAAAAAACAACAGTAACAAAGAAAGAAAGAAAACTAAAGACAGATGTATATGATGAACATGATGCAAAAATTCTCAACAAAATATTCTAAAATCAGATCAAGATTATATTAGGAGCATAAATTATTGTAAAGCTAGTTTCATTCAAGGGATGCAAGGTGTGACAAATGAAAACCATTAAATTTAATACTTTAAATTAATAGGCTTAGAGACAGAAGTCATGTGTTCATGTTGACAGCTGAAGAAAAGGCAATTTACAACGTTCAACATTTCTTTATAACAAAAGTCCTACAAAAACTAGAAATGGGCAAAATATACCTTAATGTGATAAAGGCTCTCTTAAATGTGGCATGAAATGAGGGTGGCCACTCTTTTCACTCTTATTTAATATACTTCTTGGAGCATAAGGTAGAGCAACAAGACAGGGGAAGAGGTAAAAGAGATACAGACTGAAAAGGAAGAAGTCAAACTATTTCTATTTGCTACCAAAAAAACCTTCTGGATCTGATAAATACGTTTAATAAAGTAGCAGGATACAAAATTAACATAGAAAATCAGTAGATTTTATATACACCAACAATAAATTCTGAACAAAGAAATCAAGAAATTATCCATTCCCAGTATCCCTCAAACTTTCTAGGAGTAAGCCAAGTAACAAGGGAGGTAAAGGACCTCTGTAAGGAAAATACGACATAGAAAAAGAGACATTAAAGAAGATACTTGACTTTCCATGTTCCCTGAGTGGCAGAATTAATCTTGTAATACAGCTGTACAACCAAAAGCAATCCACTGAGTAAATGCGATCCCTAGACAGAAGGGCCACCATCAAGAAAACAAGAATAAATGAAACAAAACAAAAGGAGGGCAGCAAATTGGAGAGGAACTATTATCCACTGTTGGTACTTGGAAATCAGTGTGGAGTCCTTCCTAAAAGATAAAATACAATATATCACAGGTCCTAGCTATGCCACTTCTGGGCATATACCCAAAGGGCTCATTATACTACTTTTTACAGAGACATTTGCACATCCGTCTTTATGGCTGCTCTTTTTACAGAGACATTTGCACATCCGTCTTTATGGCTGCTCTTTTTACAAGAGCAAAGAAGTGGTATCAGCCTGGACGTGGACCAGCAAATGAATGGGTGGTGAAAGTGTGGGACTTATATTCAACTACAAAAATCAATTGTGAGATTTATAGGAAAATGGATGAAATTGGAAATCATTTTTTTGAAATCATTTTTCAATTCATTGAAAATTTCCTACTTGTATACAATGTAGTTTGGATGTATCCAACTTGACTCTTCCTTCAGCTCCTCCAGGGACTCCCAACCCATCAGTGTACCAATGTCATGTCCTTTTAAAAAAAATTAGTGAACCACTTAGTCTCATTATGGCTGCCCCATATACATACAAATATGAAGTCTTCCATTGGGGCATTGGCAGCTTACCATTAGCCACCACACAGAAAAAGTGACTACCTCCGCCCCCACCAACAATCAGCTGCCAATAGTTCCTCAGCAAAGTTTCAGGCCTCAGAAACCACTTACCCATCTATGCTGGATATTTGATTGGTTGGGTCTTGGGCAGGTATCCACAGCTGTTGTGAATTCAAATATGCAATAATCTGGTTAGGTCCAGAAGACAGTATAATGTAGCGATTATAAAGCTGAGGTAGTAGAAGACACACGAAAAAAATGTGGCAGCAGAATAGTAGAAACAGTGACAATTGTAGGAACCAAGGACTACAGATTCATAGGTTTTAAATTAGATGTAAGTAAAGTCTAATGTAAGCCTATAGCCAGCTGTTCTTGGAGATGGTGCTTCACACAATTCTTTTGAAACAAAGAGGATGCTAATATATCAGTGGAACATAAATAGATAAATAATGCTAAAATTTACAGAGCAAGCCAAAGGAAGTAACAGGTTAAAAGAAAGGTTCTGAACTCAGAAGTTTATAATGTCACAGATAACTAGCTTGCACCCTCTCCTGTTACCTACAACTAGAAAAGGATAGCAGGAACTTGGTCTCGAATGTAAATAAATCCTGTCATTCTTGTCCCATTAATATCCTAATGAGCTTGAATTTGACTGTCCTGATACTGTTGCATTACTTAATAGTCGCCATCTGTTTATATGAATTTCCATGTTGATTCCATTCAGCAAAAATCTCTGCATTATTTGGTGTCTCCAATTTTTCAGTTTTTCTGTGTCTGCTACTTTAGAGGAAGGCACAATTGTCTTCCTGCCTGAAAATTCAGAAAACCTAAGCTTTGAAGAGACCCTGCCTTTCACATGTGAATAGTCCCACATCTAACTCCTTTATGAACTATTTCATCCTTCTCCTTCCTGGACTTTGGAGAACTGCTAATAACACAACTAGTGTGGCCTGCACATCAGTGCAGAGCCTCAAGTCACCAGTATTTCCCATTGTCTCAACATGTATGACCATTGCCAAATAGATAAAACCAATAAAATTGAAAAAAAAAAACCCAAGTCTAAAAAAGTATTGTATTATAATGATTACTCTTAAAACTGTTTCCCACTGTAAGCCTTTGGCTCTTTTACAACACTCCTGAAGAATATTAATGTTCTCTATCTAATAGCTTACTAGTGGCCATGGAAACTCTACAGCAATTTATGCAAAATATGTTTGTGCTGAATTTTCCTAAAATTATTCTACACTTCTTCAAAGGCAGCTTTTTATATATAACTTAAACAACAAGTTACTATAAATCTATTTGGACTTGAAATCACTTGCTATAATTTGATCCATGAAAATGATGTCTGTACTTCATTGTTCCTTGGTTGGTTGTATTGTGATATGGTAGGTAGGCAGTTCTTTTGGCTTTATTAATATGTATGGCCTTCTCTGGGTAGGGCTAGTGTCTTAAATTTATAGTGGTGGTTGCCATTAGGAATGGAATAAACAGGTCTGCTTAGCTCTGCAGAAAATAGAGTAACATGTAATTTCATCAACCCTCCTTTTAGTTGTTAGGCCTAAATGCAAGTCTCCTGTTATAAGGTTAGTAGGGTTGACTTTAACTCATCATCTGGGGCCTGAGCTGAAGCACATTGGATTATGTATTTAAATGTGCTCACACATTATCTGCACACAGAATGAAACAAAGTAATCAGATTTCCACTTTACTTCTCTGCCAGAACCGGCAGTATAATTTTGCACTCACTGGAGGGAATTTGGCAATGTGTTATTCTCCTCAGGCCTGTTTTCACACAATGGCAATTCGACTGAAGTACAGTGTAAAAGTATTTATTAAAAGCAATTCCCCTCTGGCATTTGGAAATTAAAGACAATAGGAGTATGCCGTTTTCTCTCTAGGAAGGGTTCTCATTTTGTGAGTTGATGAAAAAGTTTAGTGTATCACACCTTAAATATATATACATATCCCTGAAGAGGAAAAGCAAAGCCTTTCAAAAGTTCTTGAAAAGCCTATAGAACCATGCCTAGCATCTTGAAGCAAAGATGAAGGCAGATTAATGTCCTGTCTTCTCAGCTTTTTAAAATATCAACCCTGATTCTCCCCATCTAAAGGGTGAGTCTCTTTTATTGGCCCTCAGCATTCCCATCCATGCCTCAGTAACTATTGAAACTGTGCTTTGAATCCATGTCTATGAATTTTCAGGCTCTGGAGTTACTCCAATTAGCAAGATACCAAGGCTACCTGAACAAGCCAGGAGCATCAGTGGATCCAGTGAGCTGCAATGTTGGTTCAGGTAATCTACCCAGTCCTTGACTGAATTGGCAAAGGCTTTGTATGTGTTGTTGTATTGTCTACCCTGGGGTGATGTGAGTAAAATTTTTTCACCCAAGTTTAGGTACCAATGGAAGACCAAAAAATTGATTCCACTCAAGTCTATATCAGTGAAACAGTGAGTTTACTGCAGTTACTTATAGAAGCAGTGCTGATCAAAGACCACTCTATTGACGGAAAACCCATGCCAGAAAGGGTGACAACCCCTGAGAGTTACATCCCTGGAATGTAGGCAGTGTGTTGGACAAAGTATCACCTCTTTCTTAGTTACATTTCTATTGATGTAAAGAGACATCATGGACAAGGATAGTTATAAAAGGAAGTATTTAACTGGGACTTGCTTACAATTTCAGAGTTAGTCCATGATCATCATGGCAGGAAGAATGGCTAGAGGCAGGCAGGTATGGTACTAGAGCTATAGCTGAGACCTTGCATCTAAAAGTCGGAGGAAAGCAGGGAAGGAAGAGAAAGGACAAGGAGGGAGAGGAGAAGGAGGAGGAGAGAGAGAGAGAGCGAGGAGAGAGAGAGGAGAGAGAGGAGAGAGAGGAGAGAGAGAGATGGAGGAGAAGGAGAGGAGAGAGAGAGAGAGAGAGAGAGAGAGAGAGATATCTGATATGAGCTTTTGAAACCTCAAAGCTCACCCGTAGTGACACACTTCCTCCAACAAGGTCACACCTTCTAATTCTTCCTAAAACAGTTCACTAACTAGGTACAAGACACACACACACACACACACACACACACACACACACACACACACACACACATATATATGCCTACATGGGCCATTCTCATTCAAACCACCACATTGCCCATCAATCATTATTGCTCCTATAACAAGGGGAGGGGACTTGTGAGTATCATAACTTGCTGAGCTTCCTGAGCCTCCTGTGTTGTACCAGTTACTCTTTGCCCTCCAAGAGGAAGTGTTACAATTCAGAATAGATGGCTACATAATATGTGAGTATGTGCATGTGTTTGTGTGTTTGCATGTGTGTATGTATGTACCATATGAGTTTATGTACATGTATACATGATCCTTTAAAGGAGCCACCTATTTTCTACTAAATATTTTTATTGCCAATTCTGAATCTATGGAGAAATTGCTTTTTAAAGTTTATATCATGTTATATGAACAAGTTCCTTGAAATTTCCTATTTTCTTCATAAATATGCTATTATTTAAATATTAAAGAATGAATTATGAAAAATATAGATGTCCCTGAAAGCATGTAATTCTTGAACTAGTTTTATGATTGGCTTTGTAGCAACTAGGATGATTGCTGATCCTAATTTGCAAGCTTTCAATTTCTGGGCCAGACAGGCACAGTCCTTGGTAAGTGGTAGTGTGAGTACAGAGGAAGTCATGGCACATCTGCCTAGCACAGGAGGCCTTTAGGGAGCAGCAGACAACACACCAGTAATGATTTACATAGTATCTTATGCTCCGTTTTGGTAATACTGTATGTGTTCATTCCTTATAGATCATGCCTGGAATGTAAAAATACTGATAAATAATATCAAACAGTTGGATCTTATTATGGGAAGGAAACTGGAACATTATAAAATCCCATTCAATACTTGATTTGGTCATTACTTTTTCCTTGTGGAGAGTATCATCCATTGGGGTCATCAAAGAATGAAATTTTCTAGAAGTCAATTGCTTTCTTTTACCAATTAGGATGCTTTATTTCTGATGAATGACTGCATGAATAGCTAGTTATTACATTAATTTGCATTAGAAGCACTTCATGCATTTAATTGAAGAGGTGAAGCCTAAAGGAATTACTCTTTTTTTGTGAAATAAAGAACTTATTATAAGATAATGCTAAATCCATGTGGGCATATCTTCCATTTGCCGAGTCTTACAGCATGTTGGTAAGTGTGCCACGTGCAGTTCTGTTACTTCCCTCTCAAGACTTTGACCTCTTTCTTGTGCCTCTTCCACTCCTTGTATTGCATCTAATTTTCATGGCTTGTGGTTATCATTTTTTCCTCTTCATTTTCACTACTGAGGCTCAGCTCCTATGTTTTCTTTTGATATAAACAATAATCACAGACAGTTTGCTGAATATTTTCAGGTTTATTAATATGTATTATGCTTTTGTTACAGTACTTCAGCTGTTCCTTGAAAGTCACCTTTGTAGCTGCTTCCTGGCAGGCATAGACGATGGAGTGCTCATTCACCCAAGCTTTACCCCGAGGACCTGACAGTATGAAACGCAGCCAGCAAAAATACCATGACATTTGTGTCAGGTACTACTCATATTTTGGTTTTTATATTTTAGTCCTGTTTTCCTATAGCATCAGGATTATTAAGATTATGTTAAAATGTTAAAAATAACATTATAGATAATGGTCTTAAGTTAGCAGGAATAGTGATAAGCGAAATGGTTTTCATGGTGAAGGTTTGTCTCAGCTGCTGCTGTGTGCTGCAAGTGTCCTTACACTCTTGGAACAGCTACTGTAAATAGTAGTTCATATGCAGAAACCAAAGGAGTCAAGCATTTGAGACCACATTGCTGAGGATGGTACTCCACCACATCTGTCATATGCGTGGATTAAAAAAAAATAAAATAAAATAACAAGGCTTAATAGACAGACAGAATTTTGGAAAAAAGGTTCCAGAAACCTTTAGTTCAATAAGTTTGTCTGCTTGAGGAAACATTGATGAAAAGGGTTTAATTGAATGTATATTTAAACTAATCTGTTTTGTGCTTTTAGATGAGAAACAAAAGCCTGAGTAATATACTTTTCGCATTTTCTCTGAACATTTCTTGGTTTTCTCCTTCAACTACTCAGTGATTTGTTGAGTCCCTACTGTGTGCCATTCATGGACAGAAATGGTTCAAGACTAAGAAATTGGTAAAACAGTCACAGGCTTTGGCAGTTAATCCTAGAATTTGACATTTTTCTAAGGGCAAAATGCTTGTTAGTATTTCTAAAGCTAAGTTATTTAATCATAATCTCTAAATGTTTAGTGATGAAAATAAGATTGCTGTCCCACCTGGCCACATGCCACCTTAGTGGTTCTTTCCGTTAAAAATCATATGTGTTCTCTTCTTTAATTATGCTGTAAACATCTATGAATAGGAACTCTGACCTGTGTATTGCATTGTTCTAATACTTAGCACAATTTCTGGGACATAGTGAAGTCAGTACCTATTCACTCTATTCAATAAATAAACAAATTCAGTCTAAGGTACATTGTTGGTTAAGAATCAAATTGTGGCTTACTCTCTTTGGAAGGAGGAGCAATTATTGATCTGCCCTTTATCCATTTCAATCAATTAAATTCTAAGGCATGGAAATGTATTCCACATTCTCTAACAGATTCCTTCCAACATATAAGCTATGAAGTGACCAAAGCACCAAGCGTTAAGTAAAAGACTGTCAAATTCATCTTGATTAAGTATAAATATTGATCTTTTGTCTTGAAATCACTAGGCAGGAAAGCTATCATATAAGCTAAAGGGGCTAAAAAATGAAAATTTTAAAACTGTAAGCATATACTTACTATATTATTTTATGTTGAAGAGACAAGTATTTCTATGACTTTTTATATATTAAACACTATATGCTTTTAGTATTATAAGTGTGTGATATAATGAAAACTGTTAATTAGGGAAAATAAAACATTAAAAACAATGCACAAATACTAATATCTTTATATTTCTTTATTTTATTTTTTGGGGGAATTTTTTCTTCTAAGATTAATTCATGCATTGGACAATATGCTGATAGTTTTTAAAGTGACATGAATAAGATTTTTAAGATGATAATGGAATATTCTCATTTTTGTTCCAGTTCAGAGATACTTTTGTTGATAAAGGGGTTGATTTTCCATAGAATGATTTTCGGTCTCTATTAATTTATAGAACAAATGATGTGTCCTTTATAGCTGTGCATCATTTCATTTATCAGCCAGGGTAGCTAATGAAAGTTTGCCTAAACTCTCCTGTATTAGATGAGCGGATTTCAACTTTTCTCATATTAATATAAATTAGATGACTTTTGTCCTTGCCTGAAGTGACAATGTCAGTGTCTGGAGCTTACATCTTTCATGACTGTCAGCTAATTAGGATTCAGGGGTGCTTCAAAGTCCTCACTTCTAATCTGCCCTTCTGGATTACATCCAGTGTGAGCACTCCTGCTGGCTTCTGTGGGGGCGGGGGCGGGGCCCGCCTGGAGCTAAGTTCCCCCAGCCTGTGATAAGCAGACTCACCAGGAGAGATTTCTCGGCAGGAGGTAAAAAGCCACCGTTTTTTATGCACCCAGATGTAAAAATAAATCTGATAACCATATTATTGCAAAGTCCTCAATCCACTGCTGCTGAGCAGATTCCATCTTTCTTTGAGCTACAAGACTGTCAGTCAAAGTGAGGGGTTCTTGCTGATTCTTATTTACAGACAAGCATAAAACCAGAAGCTGTGCACTTAAAAGAGAGAGAATTTTTTTGGTGGGTGATTTCTTCTGCATCTCAGGATGATGTTGACTTTACTTCCAGCCTCTCCAGCCTTTACTCTTGCTATTTCTTTGGCTTCTCTGGTCCTCATAGGCAGGGCACGTGCTTTCCCTACCTCTTCCTTGCCTCCTTCTCTTGAGCTCTCTCCCTTTGTTCCTTCCCTCTCCCTCCTTCCCTCTTCTGTTCCCCTCTTCCTTCTTGCTTTCCTTCCTTCGTTCTATTTTCTGAGACAGGGTCTCAAGTAATCCACCTGAATTGGCCTTTAACCAGTGTAGCTGAGGTTGGCTTAGAAATTTTGATCTTCCTTCCTCTGCCTTCTACGTAGGGGAACTACAGGTGTGTTCCGGGGTGCCAAGCTGACAGTTTCTCCTTTACCCTCGCCATTCAACTTCCTTTGTTGACACCCTTTCCAAAAATTTCACCCTTAACCCTCACCTTCTTTACAACCTTGCAGTCATTGGTTGATGTTGTCATCACTGCCTTGTTATTTAACTGGGATTTTCTGGTAAACTCTGGTTTCTGAAGAGGTTTGTGGGAAGCTGCCCTCCAGGTGGTTCATGTTCACTTCCCTTTGTCACTCACCTGTCCTAAAGAGTCCTTGTTTTTGCCAGACAGCTTCTCCCAACATTTGAACAAATGTATATCTACCTTCAGACGTCCCAGGCTGGGTTATCTCTCAGTTATCCCTAGTCCCTTCCTTTTCTTTAGATAGATCCAAAACCAAAACCAAAACCAAAACCGAACTTTTCTCCATCCTTATCCTGTAATATCAACATCTGCAGCAGGCACTCTGGACCTTCCAGTGTCCCTGCACATGACAGCTGATGTGCCATCAGCTTTTGACCCTTAACCCACTTTAAAATTCCCACAATTTCTTTTCTTACCGCCATTCTGAGTCTCTCTTATATTTCATCTTGATGTTGTTTTTTTTTTTAAATTAATTAATTTATTTATTTTTTCATCTTGATATTGTTAAGATCTCCATGTCCTATACTCCCTTGCCACTCTGAATGGGTTCTTCAGACTAGCAGCCAGGGCCTCACTGTAGAGTTCTTTGGAGGAGTGGCATTCTCTGTCTCTCTTCTATTGTATAGTATCACAAATTTCCCAGAACATGCACCTCTACAGACCAGCTTGAACAGGGCTGTGCTGCTATCACTCTGTTCTTTTCGGCCTGCCCAGAGTGGTTCTCAGTTGAAGTATTTCAGTGTTCTCCCACCAACATCCTCCTACCTCCATGTACTGTCCAAGTACCACCTGTGAGCAATCAAACTACTCTGCTTACTTTTGTGCTTTGTTGTCAGAAGTCTCCCAGGGAATACCTGGACAGGAACCATTATTCACTTGTGGTTTGTAGTCCTGCCTGGGCACAAGGCCGCCTCTGCCTGGTGCTGTTTATGAGGTTTATTCCCCTGCTTTCCAAAGCTATAGACTCTCCTCTTCTCACAGGTTCTACCTCCCACCTCCAATCCTAGCTCCAGCAAGCATTGCTCCCATTCTTTTCTAGTTTTGTTGTGTAGCAGGGTCTCTTAATACCCAATGTGAGCGCCTCTATGATTCCAATTCCACTTAATCACTGCTTGCCTTTATTTATGAATAAACTTTTTTATTATGGAACATATTTTTAGTTTTAAAGTAGATCTGAATTGTGCAGAAACTGGGTTTGGGGCTCTCACCTATAACCCTAGGAGCTTGAAGACTGAGGCAGAAAAACCACTGTGCTGATCAGGTTCACCTTAGCCACCTCATGATGAGTTCAAGGGTAGCCTGGACTATCAAGAGAGGCCTGGTCTCAGAAGCAAACAAGATTATGCAGAAGTCTTCTACACACTCCCTGCAGTGGGTATCTAAGGCCTAGCCTAATATGTGTGAGTTGGAGTTTTGCACATTAGATTTTGTTAGCGCTACAGGTTAACCAAGGCCCTGTGCATGCCAGGCAAGCACTGCAGCTCCAGCCCTTCATGATTTCTGTGTAAAATTGGAGTTGGTTTTTGCAGATATGCTTAAACATTTCCATGTAAGCTGTCTACATGTAGAGTGGATCCTAAATCCAATGTCAAATATCAAGTGACCCAAAGATAGGGTGACAAAATGAGATTGAAGGCCAGGATCTGCAAACCCAGACTACCCAAGATGCCTAGAATCCAGAAGAAGCTAGAACAGTGTGCTGACACCTTGATGTCAGAAATCTGGCCTGCTGACCTGTGAGAGGACAGTAAAGCATCCCCCCTCCCAAAGGCAGTAGACTCACTTCCTCACTGTTACTGCTGTGGTTCCTTCAGTGTTTATATCTTATGTCACATGGAAGATGCATCAAAATTCAGAAACCAATGGACTGCATTGCTGTTAGAAAAACTTTAACCTTTCGGAAATTCCTTGCTTTTATTTCAATGTCCTTTTTCTGCCCAGGATCTGCAGTGGGATACCATGGTGCATTTACTCTCCATGTTGCCGTAGTTTTCTCTGAGATGGGACAGCTTCCCAGTCTTGGCTTTCTTATGGCTCTGCCAGTTTTGAGGGGGCCTGGCTAGTTGTTCTGTGGAAATCACTCAGTTCAGGCTTGTCTGATGTTGCTCCTGTAACTGAGGACATGATGGAGAGACATCCTTCTTAGGGGTCAATTTGCAGGTATGAGAATTCAGCGTGGCCCCACCAGAGATATGGAGATTACTCAAACACAAGTTTCCGCTGATGAAAAGTTACTGCTCCTACTTTCCAGCATTCCTGTTTAGAAGCTTTAGTCTAGGCAGAGGATCATTTCCATATGCATCTTACATATCTGTGAGAAAGACTTATTGACCTCCCACTTATTTGCTTATTCAGTCATTTATTCCTCTTGATGTAGATTCATGCCTTATGAATTTATAACTTTTTCTGTTGCACTTTTCATTTCAAACAAAATCTCTTTTCTCTTGCTCTGTTTTTCCCTTAACACTAAACTTCGTTAAACCCACAACCCGAATCTCTTCCTCTCCATCTTTTTTTCCATCTTTTATTTGCTGAGTACTGAGAACTAAAAGTTCTCTTTGAAAGATGTAGCAATTAATGATGGATATTTTAGTATCTCCAGAGGACACAGCCTAGAAGACCCCACCATGTGCTGCATAGAGTGTGCCAGGCCTAACGATTTAGAGGCCATTTGGGGTCACCCAGAAGGGGACTCTGCTCCCTTTCGATACAGTCACTCCTCCCTACAATAGTCCTTGACTGACTGTGATGTGCTGATTTGTTCCCTCTGTTTGCCATCTAGGGAAGATTGCCTTATTTGCCTGCTTTCAACATCCACCAATGACTTTGAACACCTCCTACCCTGTGTGTGTGTGCGCATATGCCTGTGAATTTGTTGACATTTGGCTGGATGTGAAGTTTATGCTAGTGCTGCTGCTGCTACAGGAATAGTTCAGAGATGCTTCCAGTGCTGTCCAGGTGATACTCTTCTCCTGCAAACCTTGACTTCACTAACTAACAGCAGCATCATTTATTATTAGTAACTCCTTCCTGGAACCTGCTAAGCCCAGTGAGGTAGAGCCTGAGGAGATTTTAGGAGAGCCTAAAGCAATCCAAATAGCTTACTGCTATTTTCTCTAAGCATCTCTGTTCAGATCTCTCAGCATCGTCTAGGGGTGGCATTGCACAACAGACATCTGTCCCCACCTTCGCTAAGTGGTTGCAGCATTTCTTCCTTTCCTCTGAAGACACACCCATGCAAGGCCCCGTAAGAAGCCTTCATCTATCTTGCTGTGGTTGAGTGTTTTTGTGTGTAGTGATGCTGAGCCACATGCTACACAGAAAAATTTAATGCTCGTTGGACCTTTGGAGATGTCTTTTCTTATTTTTAAATCTGGATGACTTCACCATCATCACTCTCACATTCCTGGTCTTTCTTCATGACCACAAAGAATTATTTACTCTGTAAGAACCTTCCACACATAGAGTCACAGCTTCTCTATCGCTCTATAATCTTCCCATGCCAGATGCTTTTTAGATTATATTTTTATTACCTAAATATTTTAATTCCTTCTAGAGTCTGGGCTGTGAGCAAATTGGAATTCTGTTTTGTTTATATCTCTGTGCTCATGCCGAACCATGCAGGAGCTAGCTAGCTATGCTCACTTAAAGAATGAAGAGGTTCAAATCTGCACCTACCTTATTTTCTTCCTGCCAGCTCAGTGTTAGTTCTATGATGGAATTTTCTCTCTCATATAAAATATACTAACCAGATGATTTTAGCTTCAACTGACCGCCATTGTTAACACACAGGAAAATGCAGCATACGGAGGGAGGGAGAGGTAGAGACTGCAAATAAGGGTTTCAGAGGCTGACTTGGCGGCTGCTTATTGAGACATTTGTACTAACAAATGTCATGGCACAGTTTAGTTGTGACACACAGCTATGTACCCAAGGAAAGACATAGCAGAAGCACTCCCGAGCTGTCTCTTTCGCCTGCTCTCATGTTCCTTTCCTCACTGGGCTGTGTGCTTCAAATCTGTTCCCTCTTCCTGGCCAGCAGACATCTAGTGCCAACCCACCCATTTATGTCTCAGTTCTTGCAAACATTCTTCCCACTTTCTTTTCTTTCTTTCCTTCTTCAATGCACTCAGCTCCTTGATGGTGTGGTCAGCTACACAGGATATGGAATCACTTAGGAGACAAGACTCCAGGAACACATGAAGGATATTTAGCCTCTGTTCATGTCTGTGGGCCATTATTTTGGTGAGGTTAATTGAGGTAGAGAGACTTGCCTACTCTCGGTGGCACCATTTTCAGGGATGAGTTCTGGACTGTATAAAAAAGAAGAAAGTAGGCTGAGCACAAGCCCTGATTGCTCTCTATTTCCTGTTTGCAGATACAATGTAACCAGCCCATCTCCTGCTTCTGTGCTATGACCTGCCCACCACAATCAACAATACACTATGCCTGTGAACCAAACTAAGCTCTTCCTTCCTAACTTGCTTTTGTCAGGGTATTTTATCACAGCAGCTAGAAAAGAAAGTAAGACACACCACTGGAATTTCTGTGCCACACTGCTGGGAAATTTGGAAGTGTGTGTGCCTTAGGGTAACACTTAGCGATTCTCAGTAAACTTCCCTGTGATTCTGTGTTAAAGGATTATTAGCTCCATTTTCAGACCATTAACTTGAGACTCACAGAGTTCATACTTTCTCCAGTTATTCCTTAATAAGAGATTTGGATGTGGAATTCTGTTTTTCCCCTTTTTGTGCATGTGTTTGTACTTGTACATGTGCATGTTCATGTGTGTGTGCGTGTGTTCGTGTGTGCATGCGTGTGTGTGTGCGTGTGTGCGTGTGTGTGTGTGTGTGTGTGTGTGTTTAAATTAGAGAACACCCTTGGGTGGTGACATCCCTTAGGAGTTCGCCCTTTTTGGAGAAGGAGTCTGTCATTGGCGTGGAACGCACTAGGTAGACTGCTAACCATTTAGTGATCTACAAGGACCTTCCTATCTCCAACTTAGGATGACAGGAATATATACCACACCATTATGTTTTTAATGTCCGTTTTGGGGATATAATTCAGCTTCACATGTATAAAAGACAAATGCTTAAAACACCAACTGAGCTGTCTACTGAGATCCACTTTCTAATTTGCACTTATATATTAATATATGCATATTGAGTGTTTTAGTGAGTTAATACAGGAAATTTGGTATATAACATTGTTTTATATTCTAATGGGTTTAAACATAACCATGTCACCCAACCTTTACCATTTTCTATTATACAGCACTTGATATTCCTTCTAGCTTTCTGAGATGTACAGTTCATTCCTTCTCTTACAGGCGTCTTGCAGGAGCTCATGAAAACTTCTTGCTCCCATGTAACTGACACATGCCCACTAACCATCTTTCCCTAATGCTTCCATCTTCCAATTTCCCCTGGATCCTCACAATTAATATTTTTCCATCAACTAATCTGACTTCCATTTTTACAAATAAAGCCTGTGGGTGAGATCATGTGGTACCTGGATTATTTTTAACCTATTTTATTTTGGTCTTCAGTTCCATATGTGCTATCATGATCAACCATACTTTGTGATTTGTGGCTGTATTTTATTCCACTCTATACATATGCCATAGTTTCCTATCATTCTTTTATGAACCTGTACCTTTTCTTCATTACTCTAAGTTGACAGACACTTGGGTTTTTTATTTTCTTAATTTTTGAATCCTGGTTTCACATAAAATCCAATTTTCTTTTCCACACAGACAAAACATACCTTGATGATATCATTTGGTTATATGGGACCATCTGAGAGAACCATAGTGGTAACTGAAATTACATCAAGAGATTTCAGTTATCAGAGCCAATGCTTTGTCAGCAGCAGGTCAATTCTGGTTTTCTGTCTGCATAAAAGATGATTGTGATAAAAATATTTGGGTCAGATGTAGCCTTCACAAGCTTTGACACTGAGACCATGAATATTCATAAATATGTACGTGTGACTCTGCTTGTTGTAGAAGAGGAATCATGAGAAACCTTGCCATCTATTTTATTGCCTTTGAAATGGAAAAAAACTAAACTATAAAATGAAAGTGTTCTTTGTTTAACAGAAGTGTTTCTGCATTCATATTTTTTATTTATTTTTTGTTAAAAATCAAATTAAGAAGTTGAATATAAGTTGGTTCAGGAATGGATGGATATATATATATATATATATATATATATATATATATATATATATATATATATAATTTTTTTTTTTTTGCACTTGGCCACTGTTGAACTTAGACTTCTTTCCAGAGAGAACCAAGACATGCCAATCCTATCTTTCTGTAATTCAATTAGAATTCTGTAATTACCTTTCTGTAAGTCAGTAGCTGACATGACTCCAAACAGGCAGATTTCATCCCTTAGATCAGTGGATGGGATACAAGACGGAGTCCTAGCCACAGGGTATTAAGATGCATGCTAAGTAGCTTAACTAACTCTTGGCACTTTCCCTCTGCTCTGTATAGCAGTCTAGCTGAATCAACACCTTAGCTGGTAGGTAATCCTAGGGTTTCCGGCTCCAAATACACCCTTGTGGTGTATATGGCTTGGCATAATCTAGGTAATTTGAAAGTGATCTATCCTCTGCATTTTACTATGTTTGCTTATTTCATTTGTTCATTTTAAGGAGTGACTTTTAAGTAGGGGGAGAGATATATGTGTGTAGACGTCACTGGTTTACTAGCTCCAGAAACAATGGGCAATGGGAAGAGGCCAGGCTTCTGAGCTGGACTGCTATCTTGATGCCTTTCCTGTGCCCTCTCCTGCAGCAGGCATCCTTTCTCAGCAGCCAGGAAAGCCAGGCTTTCCCCTCACAGCTCATGTTCTTTCAAGTCTGACTGGAAGATGAAGTCTGGTCATTTGTTCTGTAGAACACAATGCAGATTTGACACACACATCATGTTAAAATCTTATCAGCTTTTAAAATGTCATTTCTGGTGAAATGCCACAGGAACTAATGTCCCAAAGTATCACTTAAAAACACTGCCGCACTCATGGATTTCACAAAAGAATACAGAGCAGTATCTTAAACATATGGAGTTTTAAGATTATCATTTAAATTTTTATTTATTATTGTTGTGTGCATATGGTCTCTCTTTCTCTCTGTCTCTCTCTGTGTCTCTCTCTCTGTATCTCTGTCTCTCTCTGTCTGTCTCTGTCTGTCTCTGTCTCTCTGTCTCTGTCTCTGTCTCTGTCTCTCTCTCTCTCTCTCTCTCTCTCTCTCTCTCTCTCTCTCTCTCTCCCTCTCTGTGTGTATGCTAGAATGCTAGGACAATCATATATATGTCAAGGTCAAAGAACAATTTTCAGGAGTCAGTTGTTTTCTTCCATTGTTTCCTTCTTTCAGGATCATCAGGCATGGTAAGCAAGCACCTCTACTGGTTGAACTACCAAGCTGGCTTCAATATTCCTAAATTTCATCAACTAAACAATAAAGACTTAAACAAATTACTAGGTAAATGCTGCTTAGAAGGCAGCATAGTTTAGTGGAAACAGTACTGAAATCAAATTTATCTGGTATTACTATTGCCTAGATCTTTTCCTTTATCAAATGTTTGTGATATGAGTACTTATTAGAAGAATAAAGATACTGATATGAACTAGTAGATCTCGTGTGAGACTAGTGATGTGTGTTTGACACAAATTGGGACTTGTTGGGTGTAACTATTGTTGCTAACATGATTTTATATACCTTCTTTGCAGAATTGAAACAAAAAAATGTTTGGGGTGGGGCAGTAAAATAGCTCAGCTGGTAAATGTGCCTGCTGCCAATCTTGGGACCTACAATGTAGAAAGAAAGAACTTATTCCCCTAAGTTGTCCTCTGACCTTTACCCATGCAACATTGCGTGTTTACTTCCATGAACACATATGTATTCACAAGTAAACACATACAAAATAAATAAACACATTGTATTAAAATAAAATATTTATTATTATTATCATGTGTGTATACATAATGCATGTGTGTGATCACATATGACATGCATCGGTGCATATATGGAGATCAGAGAACAAATTTTTAAAATAAGTTTTCTCCTACTTTCATGTGGGTTTCTGGGACTGAACCATGTCAGGCTTGCATGGGAAATATCGTCATCATCTGAGCCATCTCAAGAGCCACTGCTGATTTAAATAAGAATTAAATTGGGTTAATTGATAATGTGGTTAATTTAGTTTATTTTGTATAACATTAAGTGATTTGTAACACCTCTACTGATTTTTTCTTAGTGTTTGTATGTGTGTGCCTGCACGTGTGTGTGTGTGTGTGTGTGTGTGTGTGTGTGTGTGTGTGTTTGTATAGCACATGTGTGTGGGTGCCTGTGGAAGCTGTAAGAAGACAGTGGATTTTCTGGAGATGGGCTTACAGGTTATTGTGAGTCACCTGACATAGGTGCTAGGAACTAAAAATAGGTCCTCTTTAAGAGCGGCAGATTGCTGACTACTGAGCAACATATCCACCCATGTGCAATGAGCATGAATGGACATGGTGGATGTTGGGTGGTGGTGTGGTGTGGAGGCACATGCTTCTGCAGATTGACAGCACTAACTCAGAACTTGGGCTCTCCATGCTATAAAGAGTTTGAGCTATGTGTAGGAAAGGTACAATTTGACCTTAGTAAGTACAATTGAAGTGGCACACAAGAACTAGTCATTTATTCTCATAAGGAACTCAAAGAACAACCTTAGACTTTTATTTGGGAAAGTAAAAGAAGGTAATGTATTTAACAACAAATCCAACAATCTCCCTTACCCAGTTTTCCACTTACTTTCTCATCAAACTAACAATAGCTTAATTTCTCTTCATCATGTTCTGTCTTTCTAGTCCTACCTCAGACTTCTCAGGGCATCTCTGTAGTTTCAGACATTTGGATATAATTGTAGGTTTAAAACTTAGACATCTTAGAAAAATTTAAAATATGATCCCAGTTACTTTGTGTGGGCTGAGGTTTTTCAGTAGTGTGACTCATTTTTTTTTTTTTTTTGCCTTCAACATATACTGACACAACATACATTCAACATATATTGAAAGAAATATTCCAATAATTTTTTTAACTTTATTGCCATCAACAGAGGTTAATAACATCTTATCTGTATTACTGCAGTTGATCCTAATGTTGCCTACCATGAGCTCTCTCTGCACTGAAGCCAGTGTGGTCATCAAAATATTAGTCAGATTCTGCTATTCCTTTGCTCAAAGTCTGGTTTTATATTTAGTGTGGCAAAGTATTTGAATAAAAAGATCTCACACATGCAAAGAGTATAGAAATTTTTCTGGAACTCACAATCAGGGTTAATAATGCACCTTGAAGTCACTTAAGACTTAGAACTGCTGCCCTATTGTTTGTTTAAGCTGCCTTTAAGAGGAAAATGTAACAAACAACCTTACTTGCCTTGGAATTTTCATGTAGTCAACTTTTACAAGCTAAGCTAATGCATAGCTGTAATTTTAAGTTATGTATTCCTTCATGCCCTTGACCCAGACAATGCATGTGTATCATTTGCCGAAAGCAGCAAATGTAGAGGTCAGAAGAAATCTTATAAAATGAATATCCACCATAAATATTGAATACATTTATGGATAGTGTTGAACACAGCATTTGGTTATTGGTTCATAAACAATGATGCCTGTAATACTGTTTGTTGTCTGGGTCATTTGGGATCAGTTGGAGTCAGTGACTCAATCCATCATAAAACTCTTAAAAAGTAAAGTGGAGTATCCCTCATTCCTTCCCTGTGTGATGCTTTTTGTGCTGTTCAACAAAGATGGAACAAAGCCCTTTGTTAGGAACAAATACAGACAGACACAGACACAGGGGCAGATTCACAAGCTTTCAGGCAGGCACAGATTGAGACACATAGAACAGAGAGAAGACAGAAGGCACAAGGAGCCAGGAGCCGAGACTTCTAATCTGGACTCACTCTTCCAAGGGGGAGTGCTGTTACTTTTTTCATTAAAGAGACATTGATGCATTATGGATGACTTGGAGTTAATCCCTTATGTGTTTAATCCACATACTAGAAGCACATACGATTGCTTGCCATGCCTATCATCTCCTAAACCCTTTTCTGATACTGTTTAACACACACCCGTGCATTGCTTCACTCCAGCCACTCATTTCCTTTATCTTAGTAATGTCCTAGTTAAACTGTTGGCCTAACTGCCATTTGTCTTTAGCTGTCTATGGGATTTATGCCATAACTTTTCTTGAGTTTCTAGGCAGGTATATGTGTGGTGTTTTTAGAAAAGTAAAAATATAGCATTCTTTACATATCCTAGTCTCATGCTTGCTTCTTATTATGATTTGTGTGCCTCAACTTGAAGTTTTGAAAATTAGTGGTCAGTGTGTCAGCCCCAGGATGAGCCTTTCAGGTGTAATTAAGACATGTGAATGGAGTCTTCAGGAAGATGCCTGGGGTCCTTGCTATATGGATTGAGATAATAAGTAGGTTGTTTTGCTCTCATGCCGCAGGAGGTGTTATCTTCTGTTCAGGGATAGACTTTGTCAGTTGCTTGATCTTAGATTTTAGCATCCTCTCTTATTCTGTTACCCAGTCTTGGTTATTTCATTGTTGAGGTTCCAGTGAAAAAAGTCTACCTTCCTAGACTCTATCACCAAATGTTATACTGCATGTTGTCTCCCCTTTCTTCACATTACTCCACAGAATAAAAGTGGAAATCTTTGAGTGTCATGACCACAGCTACATGAATAACACCTCACAAAGAAGGACACTGAATTTATTTTTATTAAGTAGATAGTCAATATAAAAATGTTCATGGTGCTCACTCTACTAAACATTTTTGTGTAAAAGGCATTGGGAAAGCTCATAACAAACAACTAAGAGTTGCTAATATTCTTTACAAAATTATGAATGCAAAGTGAAAGTAGAAATTAGTATTCTAATTCGTTTTCTAGAGTATAAACACATTTTTTTTTATTTTCAAAAACTAAATGAGTGATCTTAAGTATTCTGGTTGTACAACTTTGATTTATAGGCAGTCTTTAAAAATATTTTCTTTTACCAAACTACTAGTTACTAAAATAAAAACATTAAATATTCCTCTCCTGTATTTATTACAAGAATAAGCATATATGCTTTAGAAAGTGGCTGAATTCAGTTTGCTGAGATGCTACCTATTTTTTTCAAGTTCTCAATGAGAATAATATTGGGCTTTAGGAAACTTTCAGTTGCTAGAGAGAGGGATTCCTTAGAAGCATAATTACTGACTCTATCGAGAGTCAAAAAGTCATCTGAGTTAGAGATGATGCTAATGCTACTGCCAAAATAACCATAGCTATGATGTTGAAGATCATCATGGGCAGATGCTGTTCACTGCTTCTTTTGCTGCAAGCACTTAATCTTCATAGCCACCTCATAAACTAAGCATTATTTTCATTTGAAAGTGAGAGAATCTATTTGTGAAGACAGTGAGCAAATAGCCAAATATACATAGAAAACACAGAGATAGCAAAGTTTGGGGTCAGTGGCCTCTATGCTATAGTATATGGATTGCTCACCTGGAACATAAGACTATCTCCAAAAATTGAGTCCAATTCAAAAGCAACTGAGTTGTTAATAATTAAAATTATCGAGAGGAAAACAAATACCATTGTTAAAGTTTACACTGTACCTTTATTTCATCAGCACAGCCACCCTGATAAGGGAACATTTTAATGTATTAAGTGAAGTCAGGATATGAGAGAAACAAGAGTCCTTGACATCCAAAATAGCTCCTCCAGATACCGTAAGATGTCTGTTGGTGCCACAGAAAACATAGAGTACTTCATGTTGACATCCTCTGTATCAGAGACATATCTTTGCATTTATTTATTTATTTATTTATTTATTTATTTATTTATTTATTTATTTATCTGCATGTACTCCTGCATGCCAGAAGAGCGCACCAGATCTCATTATAGATGGTTGTGAGCCACCGTGTGGTTGCTGGGAATTGAACTCAGGACCTTTGGAAGAGTAGCCAGTGCTCTTAACCTCTGAGCCATTACTCCAGCCCCATATCTTTGTTTCTTGTGTGGCAGAGAGGGAACTACCCAGGAGAAGACACTGGGTTACTCTAGGAATATTTACTCTTCATCTTAAATGGTCAAATATTGTAATAGATCTACTTGTACTATAAACGGTTTGAGTGTGAATCAAGTGCACTGGAGCATTTTTTTTTATAGTGGTAGTTTTTTCAAAATCTCTACCAATGTCTAGAATGCTGAGAAAACCACAGGAGTAGAGGGATACCCTGCCTTTTACTTTGTGAATTCCTATACAGATCCTCAAGTATTCACTTGTTCACACACAGAAATGCTGCATACTCAACAACTTGGGCCAGGTAGTAAGCAAAAATCTGAATAAGAATTTATGATGCCCCCTCCTGTGGCTTGCAGTGTATTTAGTACAGTGGTTCACCAATCTTAATGTATGTTAGTGTCACCTAGAAAGCTAGTTGTAAAAATAAAATTATTCTCACCCTTAGGGATTATGATCTTAAAAGTTGATCTCTAAATCTCTTTAAGTATCCTCCAGGTAACCTTGAAGAGGGTGGTTCAGGGAGCTCCCTTCAATATTGCTTTAGTCGTTTTATGTGGCCACAACAAAATATCTTAGAGTTGCTAATGTATGCATAATGAAAATTCACCCCTCCCAACTCTTGACATTGGGGAGTCAAAGATCAAGGCACCAGTATGTTTCCTGCTTACTCACCATGTTGTTTTTCATAGACGGTTCTTTCTTACTGTGCCCTCACATAGGGGAAAGGGCAACATAGCTACTTTATGATATTGCTAATCCCATCCATGACAGTGAAACTACATGAATTAGCTAGTCTTCAGTAGCTTCACTTCTTAATAAATGTCACACTAGGTATAAATTTCCTGCATATTCATATTTTGAAAGACATCACTATATAACTGCAAGAGTTATGTACCGGTCTGGTGCATAGAAGATTTACCAGATATGGACTGGATCTATCCATAGGAAATATATCTGAGCAAGTCTTGAGACAGTGGTACATTGTGTAGTTTGAGTTATTCTAAGGTATTAATATAGATTATGAAGTATTATTGTGTTGTATATAGTATATTTAAAAATAAATGAATGTATCTTTTGATCTAGTCAATGTATTAGCAAATAGGAATTGTCTGTGAAGCTACTAGGTTCCCCAGAAGAGACAGCCTTAAGTCTTAAGCTAAGTGAAGTGTGGCATTTCTCAGAAGCAGCTTAGTTACTTTAGGCATATAGTCAGTCTACAGCAGTCTACATGAAAACTTTGTCTCAACGAGGAAAAGACTCACTGTGTTTCATAAGGTTAAAAAGCAGAACAATTCTGTACTGACACATTTTCAAACCAGTCCTGCATTTCAGGCTAGTGTTTGTGGGACTGGATGGTGTGCACAGACATTTCTGTTAGTTGTTGAACACCTCAGCTGTTGAATTTTCTCCAAAGTCAAGTCAAAGCAGTGTGCGTTCTGGGAGGGACGCCAGAAACAAATTGTAGTAATTCAGCCTTGTTGTTATCCAGGCATGAATCAAAAGCTCAGTGTCTTGCTGAGACAGCAATCGTCTTAACCTTGTTATACTCTCAAGATGGTAATATGAGGTCTTATCAGTGGGCTGATATGGCTCTCAAAGGAAAGCTGAGGGTCAAAAATGGCTGGCATTCATCACAGAGAATATTGCTTTGTGGGATGTCCAGGCAGAGTATTGTGAATACCTATTAAGTCTCCAGAGAAGCAAGACTTATTTGGCCCACTGCTTGTAGGATAAGGGAAAGGGAAGGTGGTAGAATTGAAAGTGAAACACACTGGCAAAATGATAAAGAAACATACAAACATAATTTTCTGCTCTGAACATTGGTGTCTGCCATTACGAGTTAGGCAGTTTCTGATTAAGTGAACATAGTTTTATGCCCTGAAGATTAAAAGACTTTAGAGTGGCTGAATTTGAAGAGGTGGGAGATTTTGAAAGAGGTTTTGTTTTGAAATATATTCTAGGCTGTGTTCCTGTGAAAAGCAAGTTACTACAGACTCCAAGAATTAATAGCATTTAAATTAGTGTAAGAAGAAGTCTGTAGTGATCTTTGCTTTCTGTGTTTTACTGGAGCTATAAGCCTTGTAACTTCTTTAGAAAGATGTCAGGTGAAGATTGATGCCAGAAGACAGACTTTCTGTTGGGATGGTCATTAGCATTCAGTGCCTACCTGATACCCTCCAGGAAGAAAGGTGATATGCAGAGTGTTCACAAGCCCAGCCTTTGAAGAGACAAAGAGCTGAGCATGAATCATGGCTTTGTCATTCCAAAGCTGGGAGACCTTGAGGAAGTTACTTAACCTATTTGTGCCTTGGTTTTATTATCTGCAGAACACAGGTGATACCCATACTCGCCTCAGAAGATTTTTGTGAAGATAAAATGAGATAGCTTACATAAAATGTTTCTGAGATGCTTGGTACACGGCATAGTCTCTAAATTTTAGATATTGAAAATGTGAAGTCTCTTCATATTGAGTCATTTTTATCTAGTTTCTAAGGAATCTGGAATTAGAGAAAGCACACACTGACACACTACAAACACAGACACACAAAATACACAGATGTACAGACAGAGACACCATCCCCCCACATACATACAGACACAGACACACAGACACACACACACACCCACAAACACACACACTCCTTATTACAAGCATGTAAGGGACGCAAAGGTCAGAAGAGACTGTCATAAATTTCATTATGGAAAGAAAGGCTGGGGAGGTGTTCTCATCAAGAACATCTCATTTTATTATACTTTACTCTGTTAGTTAAGATTACCTTCTACCTTTACTTTTCAAATCGTGCTGTTTCTGTGTTCATATCCGGGTACCACTATAACAAATGACTGAAAATCATATGAATTCATTCTAAAGCTCTGGGATTCAGAAATACAAAATTAGTTTTAGTGAGCAAAGGTCAAGATATTGATGAAGCTGATCCTTTCAGTAGCCTTTTATAAAAGAATCCTTTCTTTACTTTGTTCAGCATCAAGAGACCACTGCTAGGGTCCTTTCCCCAACATTCCAGAAACCACCTGCTCAGATACTTCCTCCTTTGTTCCAGCTTCTTAAGCATCACAGTCCAGCCTGTGACCTTCTTGCTTCTTTCATACAATGACTATTGTAATTACATTGGACCTAATAAATTCGGAACAATGCTCCATTTTAAGATTTCAAATTATTTAGACCCCAGAGTTCCTTTCACTATGTAAGATAACATAGACACAGGCTGCAAATATTAGAACATGGATACATTAGGGCCATTAATCAGATGCCCACAATGACATTTTGATTGCACGAATCTACCTGGTAGTTGTTTTTCATGTCTTGCGTATGACATTCCTTTTAATATTTCCTGAGTCTAGTTGTAAATTCCTCTAGGATAGACATCAAGTCTTTCGTGTTTTCATATTTTTTCCTACGATGTTATCTCACTTTTGGAAAGCAAAACAACTGTTTGTAAGACTCAGCAAAATGTGCTCCTTTAAAGCCCTTTAAATTGGAAAGTCTTTGGAAAAGAGCTGTGGATCCAGATTCGCTGTATTCCAGGTCAATAAAATCTTAGCTCTGACTTTTGATTCTATAAACACTGACTATGAAGGAAACTTTTAAATGTACATAAGGTACGTATTGTATCCTGTAGATTCTCACTATTGGACAAGACAGAATGTTTGGGACAATGAAATGATAATGTATATTGGAAAACTATGAGATTATTCGCAGTCATACTGCTTTTAAGAATAAAGAAATAGAGCCAGGTGCAGTGGCACATGCCCATAATCGCAGCACTCAGGGAGGCAGAGGCAGGTGGATCTCTGTGAGTTCAAGGCTAGCCAGTCCAGGACAGCCAAGGCTACACAGAGAAACCCTGTCTTGAAAAACAAAAACAAAAGCAAAAACAAACAGAAAAGAAATAGAAATTGAGATACTAATGAAAGGATATGGACATCCACATTGCACAATTTCACTGTCTCTTCCCATTAAACTTTGGAGAAAGGAGGGTAATTACACAGTGAGGTTTAATACTGATTTAGCTACAGTGTTTGATAATACATGTACTGTGATTTGAAATAAATACAGAAAAAAGATGAGTTTAGGTTCTAGACATAGATGCATTTCAAATGCATGATTTTCATCACTTATGAATTGAATTAGAGAATTATAGAGAACATTATGTAATTTTAAGGTATTAAATTTACACTAATATGTATCTAAATGATCCATAGAATTGGCTTTTAAACATACAGCTTTACTCTCCACCCATAATTCTAAATTGCAGTGATGGAGATTTTTGTATGGAATGCCTTGTTACATTTAGATAAAAAGATTGTCTTTGACCTTAGCCCTGAAAATTTGTACTTGACCTATGCCATTTTGATGTCTGCCTTTTCCACCCTTTAGTTTTCTTGTCTAGAAACAGAGTCTAAGTTTTGTGACAACAGAGAGAACCCTAGAAGCCATCTTGTCAATTTAGGCATTTAGGACTAAAAATACAGACCTAGATACATACAGATATTATGGGTATTGTTCAAAACCCATTACTTATGACTCTGGAGAGAGTTCTTGTCACTAAAGTGTGATAGTTAGGAGTGAGTCAAGGGCAGGAGACATTCCTGAGAAATAAAGCCAAGGTGGATGGAAAGATTCTGTAAGCACTGTAGCTAAAAGAGGACAGGGTTTGCATTTAGTCGTCTACTTTCTATATGATTTCAGCTATATCAAAAAGAGAAAAGAAAGTGAGCCTGCCCTAGGAGATGAAAACAAGACAGATGGCAAGGTCTAGCTTCACTAGAGGCTGGTGGCAGGGAGTGGCTGAGAATCAAAAACAGAGAACCCAAGAAAGGATTCCAAAGAGTCAGGAAACATCATAGAACTGATGAAGAGCAAGCATTACAATGTTACTAACTAAATAGAGGTATGCAAAGCTAGCAGGCTGGGTGGGGCAGGAAAGGATAGTTTGTAATCATAATGTGCCCAAATCAACAATGTGTGAAGGTAATGAAACTCCAGGAAAGAAAACTAACCTAAGAGCTCACAATATTTAACTATAAAAGCAATAGCTAAATGTGTGTGGATAAATTATAAAATATAAAACAAAAACTTATGTAAAATAAAATTATAGGGAAATTAAAAATTGTTATTGCTTGTTCTTATATACAGAGAGTAAGATAAATAGGAATATTAAGAAATACATATCCTCTGGGTTGGAAATATATATATATATATATATATCCAAGGAAACTTTGTAAAAGTACATCATGAAATTATTCATACAGCAAATCTAGATCAATTTTTATTTTGTTTTTATTATGTCATTTTTATTAATTTTTTATTTGTTACACATACGTTTATACTATTACACATAAATACAAAAAACTACCTATAGCAAGAACCATGAAACATTTAGGAATTATATAAATGTTACATTTTTAGTGTTCTGGATATTTGTATTTGGCAGCCTTGAGGAAAACATCTTTCCTATATTGGTGCATCTAAAATTCTGAATGTAAATCAATATCACATCTTGTCATTATCAACTTTAAACATCTATCTAGCCCTAAAAGCATCTTAACCCCTAAAAAACTAAGCTTAATTGTAAAACTAAACTATCTGGTCAAAATTTTATTTAAAAATTTATTTTTATTAAGTATGTTTGTGTGTTTGTGCATGTGCGTCTGTATGCACGTGTGCATGTGTGTGTGTGTGTGTGTGTGTGTGTGTGTGTGTGTGTGTGTGTGTGTGTGTACATGTCCCATAACTCGTGTGAGGAGGTCATAGGACAAGTTGAAGAAGCTAGGTTTTCCTTCTACCATTTGGGCCATGGGGATTGAACTCAGGTCACTACGCTTTGCAGCAAGTACCTTTACCTACTGAACATCTGGCTGGCTTGATAAGATTCAAAAAGTAAAACCTTTACATACTACCTCTTTTGATTGTATTAAAATAAATTTAGATGAATAAATGCTGATCTTTCCACCTCTCTAGCAGTAACTCCTTGAGAATTAAGAATGTAATCACAATTAACTATGTTTCAGAGACCAAGACAGAACCAAAATGACAAATTATTAAGCAAACAGACTAAAAGAACGAAGTAGTAAAAACTCAGAGAGAAAATTTATAACCTTAAACTTCTTTTTTTTAAATTTTATTTTATTAATTTATTCTTATTACATCTCAATGGTTATCCCATCCCTTGTATCCTTCCATTCCTCCCTCCCTCCCATTTTCCCCTTACTCCCCTCCCTTATGACTGTGACTGAGGGGGACTTCCTCCCCCTTTATATGCTCATAGGGTATCAAGTCTCTTCGTGGTAGCCTGCTATCCTTCCTCTGAGTGGCACCAGGTCTCCCCATCCAGGGGATGTGGTCAAATATGAGGCACCAGAGTATGTGTTAAAGTTATGACTTTAACCTTGAACTTTTATGGTAAGAAAATGTATGAATGAGAGTTGAGCAAATTTGAGAAGCCAAAGACAATTATCCATTCCATTTCAAAATAAACAATTCTCTTTTTCTTGTGCAATTATTCATTTTTATTGAAAATAGACTTTTCACACAATATATTCTGATTATGGTTCCCCTCTCCCAACTCCTTCCAAATTCTCCCTCTCTCTCCACCCAACTAAATCTTTTCTTGCTCTCTCTCATTAGGAAACAAACAGGCTTTGAAAAATAAAGACAAAATATAACATAAAATAAGAAAAACATACAGATAAAGAAAAGGGGAAAAATACAAGAAGCACATTTAATTGTAGAGACATCTATATGGGCACACACAGAAATTCTCTAAAAATACAAAATCAGAAACCATATTATATACGCAAAATACCTTTAGGGTAATAAAAGAGCAGGAGAAATGCCCAGACAAGCATTATAAAATGGAAAACCCTTGAAAAACTGATACTCAGTTTGTTTTGTGTTGGCCATCTATGGCTAGGCATGGGCCTGCCATTAAGAGTAATCTATATTACTGATTTTTCATTAGTGAGTGGTTATAAATGTGAGGTAGCCTCTGGGTTAGGGATGGGGCATGTGTTGTATTCTCAGTTCTAGGACCCCTTCAGGCCAAACGTTTCTGTGAGTTCATAGCTACATTGTTCACCACTGTGTTTCAAAGTCCTTGCTTCCTTGTTCTCTGTCCCCTCTAGCAATTTGAATCTTTCTGTATTCTTGTCTGAAGGGTTCTTGGTGCTATAAAGGGGGGATTTGATGGTAGCATCACATTTTGAATCTAGCATGCCAAGGTCTCCTACCCTCTGTATATTGTCCAGCTGTGAGGTTCTATATTTATTCCCATCTACTGCAAGCGGAAGCTTCTCTGATGGTATCTTAGAAAGCTTTTGATCTACAGGTATAGCAGAATATCATTGAGAGTCACTTTGTTGCTAAGTTCCTATAACAGAACAGTAGTATCTGGTTTTCCTCTAGGTCCTCAGGTTTGTGGCCACCAAAGCAATGATGGGAACAGGTTTTATCACATCATTTGTTTTTTCGTTTTTGGTTTTGCTTTTTGTTTTCTTTTTATTGGTTATTTCCACAGCTTCTGTGCCACTGCTGTACCAGCATTTCATGCAGACAGGAGACCATTGTAGATTGGAAAGTTTGTAGCTGGATTGCTGCTTACCTTTCTCTTTGGTAGGCTGAAGAATACCTTCCACTACCACAAATATAGAGGTGAAGGCTCTAGGTACACACCAGCTCAGCTTCTTCATGTTCAATGAGTTGTATAGGTGTTGTCTTCAGCAATAATGCCTTACAGTTAGTAGAGAGCAAACAAGAACCTGATTTGTTTGAGGATTTTCATGGGGTTCATTTGGTTAACAATTTGAATTATATGTATACCCAGAACTAGAAGCTTCATTTGCAGTTGAGAAATGGAGCTCTATCTCCCTGTTATTTGAAAATCCCGTTAGATTACATCCATTTATGTGTATACTTTAGGAAGCCTCTACTCTATTAGGTTTCCATATTCCCCATCAATTGGCCCCTAGTTTTAGATATGATTTCTGCATTCTCACTTCTGACCATTTGGTCTTCCTGTTCCAGTCCCGTTATCTATCGATAGCTGTCTATTCTTCTACAATTTATATAACCACATAGCTTAGGCATAGAATAATAGACGGGGGCTGTGAAAAACTTTCTATGAAAACAGAGGATGAGAATAAATCAATTACAGCTAAGGAAGTAGCTGTAAACGTACACCAGAAGACATTGTCAGTACTCTAGGATTGCTGGCAGGACTGTAATATAGTGCAGTTGCCAGAAGAGTTTGGTGACTTCTCAAAAAACTTTAAAGAGAATTAAAATATGATCCAGTAATTCTATATTTAGGTATGCACTCACAATAAGGAATGTAGAAGGCTCAAATAAATACTTGCACATCCACATTCATAGATCCCATGTCCTATTAGCAAATTGGTAGAGAAAACTCAACTGCCCATCAGCCCATGAGTGGATAGAACAAATGTGATATGTACAAACAATGAAACGCTATTCAGTTTAAAAGGCAATGAAAAATTGACATATTGTATAAAACTATGTTAAGTTAAATAAGCCAAATACACATAGGAAATTGTGCTAATACTAATATGAGGTATTGGGAATAGCCAAATTCAGAGACGGAGGGTAAGATAGAAATTACCAGAAGCTAGAAGATGTAGTGATTTTGAGTGAGAGATATTGCTTATTGTCTTGGGTATTTGAATACTTGTTCCACAATTGCTGGCATTGTTTGTGGAGGTTTAGTTGGTGTGGCCTTGTAGAAGGAAATCTAGAAGTGGGTTTGAAAATGAAAACCCTCTGCCATTAATTCCAGTTCACTTTTTTTTTGCTTGATGTTTATGCTTAAGTATGTGGGATCCGAGGGATCCAAGATGGCGGTGAGAAGTGTGGACTGCGTTTGGAGGCTCCAGTGAACAATACAGGGAATTGCACAGATTTCTGAGCCAGGAACACTGAGGTCCGAACATCACGGCAGCGGGAGTGCTCCATGGTTCTGAGGGACCAGGGTGTGGAGGACCTGCGTGCCCCTGCACACGGGAGGAGCGTGGATTTTCTCTGATCTGAGCGGCAGCGGCAGAGGCAGCAGCACCAGCGGCACCAGCGGCACCAACGGCGGTGGCTGAGGTTTGCAGCTCATAGCCTTCTGGTGGAGGTGATTGGTGTGGTGGCTGGTGGGAGTTGCTGCGGGAGAGGGGACTCGGGGCAGGATTTGGGTCGTGTGGAGCCTGCGGACCCAGACTGGACTCGGCGGACAGTTCGGCCCCAGAGTCCTGGGTACTGGCCCAGGCCAGCAAGCAATTCTGCCCGAGGCACTAACTCAGCTTCGGCCACAGCTCCCCTGCTGTAGCGCAGGCTTAGTGGAGCGCGCAGCTCCACACTAGGCAGCACCTCAGCTCAGCGGCAGCTCCCCTGCGGTGACACAGTCTGGGCAGAGCACTTGGTTCCACCACAGGCACTAACTCAGAGCAGCCGCAGTTCTCCTGCTGTGGCGCAGGCTTGGCCAAGCACTCAGTTCCACCCTAGGCACCACCTCAGCTCAGCGGGAGCTCCCCTGCAGTGACACAGTCTGGGCAGAGCACTTGGTTCCACCATTGGCGCTAACTCAGAGCAGCCGCAGTTCTCCTGCTGTGGCGCAGGTTGGACAGAGCGCTCGGTTCCACCAGCTCTAAGACTCTGGTTGGACACAGTGTGCAGTTTGAATCCAGAATTCCAGGCTGAGATTGGTGGTCAGTTCGGGCCCTGAGTCAATAACTGACCACAGCACGCACTTTGGGCCAAAAGGCCCCAGCAGAGCTTGGTGCGTAGTCCCAGCCCAAAAATTCTGGCTGGACCCTGTGTGCATTTTGGGCCCAAAATCCCTAGCTGAGCTTGGCAGATGGCTCAGGCCCTGAGAATCTAGCTGAGTTCAGCCCGTGGTTCGGGCCCAGTGTTCCTGGCTGGACTTGGAAGGGAACACAGAAGGCTGTGGATACCTTGGCCTGACCCAACAATCATTCAGAGACCCAGAAAAACTGCAGGATCCACAGCACAGGGGGGCTGAAGATCACTGGCTGTAAGAGACCAGAACAACAGGGCTAACCTCCTAACATCCACACCAGTGAAGCTTTGAGCTCGCAGCCTAGGGAAATCATGAGAAAACAAGTGAATCTATCGTCAGACACCCTCTATCCAACTCTGGAAGCTACCCAACAAAAACAAAGACAGCAAGATGTCTAAAGGACAACGAAAAAGCATACGCAAAAAACCCCAAAACAACATGGCGTCTCCAGTTTCCAGCTATCCCCCCCAAAAAAAACAACTCAGAGAACTCAAATACAACGGAAATACAAGAAAATGACCTCAAATCCTTAGTAATGAGGATGATAATGGAGGAAACAAATAAAATTCGTAATCAAATGCAGGAAGATGCAGACAAACAGGTGAGAGCATAAAAGAAGCACATAGAGTGGAACTGGAAAAATTGCAGGAAAATGCAAACAACCAGATGAAAGAAATAAATAGAACAGTTCAAGCTCTAAAGACCTATAAAGAGGCAATGGAAGAAACTCAGGAATATACAAAAAATCAGATGAAAGAAATCAAAAAAATCAGTTCAAGATCTGAAAATGAAAATATATTCAATGATAAACACACAGACAGAAGAAAAATGAGAACGTGAGACCTCAGAGAAGAAGGCGAACAACACAGAGGTGAGCTTTTCTAACAGAATCCAAGAGATGGAAGAACGAATCTCAGGGCTAGAAGATACAATCACAGATATTGAATCAACCATTAAAGAAAATGCCAAATCTGGAAAACTCCTGACACAAAACATCCAAGAAATTAAGGACACCATGAAAAGAAGAAATTTGAGGATAATAGGCATTGAAGAAAGAGAAGACATCAGACTCCAGGGCCCAGAAACTATTCTCAACAAAATTATAGAAGAAAATTTCCCCAATCTAAAGAAAGAAATGCCTATAAACATACAAGAGGCCTACAGAACACCAAATAGAATTGACCAGAAAAGAAAAACTGCCCGCCACATAATAATCAAAACACAAAACATGCAGAACAAAGAAAAAATATTAAAAGCTGCAAGGGAAAAGGGCCAAATAACATTTAATGGCAAACCTATCAGAATTACACCCGACTTCTCAGCAGAGACCATAAAAGCCAGAAGGGCCTGGACAGAGTTCCTGCAAACCCTAAGAGACCACAAATGCCAGGCCAGACTACTTTACCCAGCCAAATTATCAATAACCATTGATGGAGAAAACAAAATATTCCATGACAAAAACAAATTCAAACAGTACCTATCCACAAATCCAGCTTTACAGAAGGTACTAGAAGGAAAACTCCATCCCAAAGGGTCAAGCTACAACCAAAACTACCCAGGAAATAGATAACTATCCCATGGCAAAAACACAACTACACAAACGCTCAATTGGAAACAACATCAAAATTAAGACCCTTAACAGTCACTGGTCATTAATATCTCTCAACATCAATGGCCTCAATTCTCCAATAAAAAGACACAGACTAACTGAATGGGTACATAAGCAAGATCCAACATTCTTCTGCATTCAAGAAACACATCTCACCCATAATGAAAGGCATTACCTCAGGGTAAAAGGTTGGAAAAAAATATTCCAAGCAAATGGTCACAAGAAGCAAGCAGGCGTAGCCATTTTTGTATCGAACAAAATAGACTTTCTACCAAAATTAATCAAAAAGGATGAGGAAGGACACTTCATACTCATCAAGGGTAAAGTCAACCAAGATGACATCACAATTCTGAACATCTATGCTCCCAATACAAGGGCACCCACCTTTGTAAAAGATCTCCTAAAAAAGCTTAAACCACACATCGATCCCCACACAATAATAGTGGGGGACTTCAACACCCCACTCTCACTGAAGGATAAGTCATTGAAACAGAAACTAAGCCGAGAAATAACATCATTAACCAATGCCATGGGTCAAATGGATCTAACAGATATCTATAGAACCTTTCACCCAAACAAGAAAGAATACACCTTCTTCTCTGCACCCCATGGAACCTTCTCCAAAATTGATCACATCGTAGGTCACAAAGCAAGCCTCAATAGATACAAGAGGATTGAAATAATACCTTGTATCCTATCAGATCACCATGCTCTTAGGCTGCAATTCAACAACAACAGAAATAACAAGAAGCCTACACATACGTGGAAACTAAACAACTCTCTGCTAAATGACACCTGGGTCAGGGAAGAAATTAAGAAAGTAATCAAGGAGTTTCTGAAATTCAATGAAAATGAAGAAACAACATACCCAAATTTGTGGGATACATTGAAAGCAGTGCTAGAAGAAAATTCATAGCACTAAGTGCCTTTAAAAAGAAATTGGAAACATCGCACATAAGCATCTTAACAACACAACTGGAAGCCCTAGAAAAAAAAGAAGCAGAAACACCCAAGAGGAGTAGACGCCTGGAAATAATCAAACTCAGGGCTGAAATTAACAAGTTAGAAACTAAGAAAACCATCCAAAGAATCAACAAAACCAAAAGCTGGTTCTTTGAGAAAATCAACAAGATAGACAGACCATTAGCCAAACTAACTAAAAGGCAGAGAGACAGTATTGAAATCAACAAAATCAGAAATGAAAAGGGAGACATAACAACAGACACTGAAGAAATTCAAAGAATCATAAGATCCTACTTTGAAGGCATATACGCCACAAAATTTGAAAATCGAAGGGAAATGGACGATTTTCTTGAACAATTTCACTTGCCAAAGTTGAATGAAGAACAGATAAACAAGCTAAATAGTCCCATTTCCCCTACAGAAATAGAAGGAATCATCGATGGTCTCCCAACCAAAAAAAGTCCAGGGCCAGATGGTTTCAGTGCAGAATTCTATCAGACCTTCAAGGGCGAGCTAATACCCATACTCTTCAAGCTACTCCGAAAGATGGAAATGGATGGAAAATTGCCAAATTCATTCTATGAGGCCATAGTCTCATTGATACCTAAACCTCACAAAGACTCTACAAAGAAAAAGAATTTCAGACCAATTTCTCTTATGAACATAGATGCAAAAATACTAAATAAAATACTTGCAAAACGAATACAGGAACACATCAAAGATATCATTCATCATGACCAAGTAGGCTTCATTCCAGGCATGCAGGGATGGTTTAATATATGGAAATCCATCAATGTAATCCACCATATAAACAAACTGAAAATAAAAAACCACATGATCATCTCCTTGGATGCAGAGAAAGCATTTGATAAAATTCAACACCCATTCATGTTTAAAGTTTTAGAGAGATCGGGGATACAAGGCACTTTCCTCAACATAATAAAGGCTATATACAGCAAGCCAATAGCCAAAATCAAAGTAAATGGTGAGATACTCAAGGAAATTCCTCTCAAATCGGGAACAAGGCAAGGCTGCCCACTCTCTCCATATCTCTTCAATATAGTACTCGAAGTTCTAGCCAGACCAATAAGACAACAAAAGGAGATCAAGGGTATCCAAATGGAAAAGGAGGAAGTCAAATTATCCCTATTTGCAGATGATATGATATTGTACATAAGTGACCCTCAAAATTTCACCAGAGAACTCCTAAAGCTGATAAACACCTTCAGTACATTGGCTGGATACAAAATTAACTCAAAAAAGTCTGTAGCCTTCCTATACACAAATGACAAGCTTGCAGAGGAAGAAATTAGGAAAACCACACCCTTCACATTAGCCACAAGCAATATAAAATATCTAGGAGTTACCCTAACTAAGCAAGTGAAGGACTTGTATGAAAAAAATTTCAAAACTCTGAAGAAAGAGATTGAAGATGACCTGAGAAGATGGCATGATCTTCCTTGCTCATGGATCGGGAGAATTAACATAGTAAAAATGGCCATCCTACCAAAAGCAATCTACAGATTCAATGTAATCCCTATCAAAATACCCACACAATTTTTTAAAGATATTGAAAGTTCAATTCTGAACTTCATATGGAAAAACAAAAAACCCAGAATAGCTAAAACAATCTTGTACAATAAAAGGTGCTCCGGAGGAATCTCCATACCTGATTTCAAACTGTACTATAAAGCAATAGTAATTAAAACAGCATGGTACTGGCACAGCAACAGGCTGGTTGATCAGTGGAATCGAATCGAAGACCCAGATATGAATCCACACACATTTGGTCACTTGATTTTCGACAAAGAAGCCAAATCCATTCAATGGAAAAAGGATAGCATCTTCAACAAATGGTGCTGGTCTAACTGGAGGTCTATGTGTAAAAAAATAAAACTGGACCCATATTTGTCACCTTGCACAAACCTTAAATTCAAGTGGGTTAAAGACCTCAACATAAAACCAGAGACACTAAGTCACTTAGAAGAAAAAGTGGGGGAAGAACCTGGAACATATTGGCACAGGAGACAACTTCCTGAACAGAACACCAACAACCCAGGCCTTTATGTCAACCATTAATAAATGGGACCTCATGAGGCTGAGAAGCTTCTGTAAGGCAGGAGACACTGTCAAGAGAACAAAGCGACAGCCTACAGACTGGGAAAAAATCTTCACCAACCCTACATCTGACAAAGGTCTAATATCCAAAATATATAAAGAACTCAAGAAATTAAACACCACCGAACCGAATAAACCAATTGAGAAATGGGGCTTGGAACTAAACAGAGAATTCTCAACAGAGGAGTATCAAATGGCTGAGAAACACTGAAAGAAATGCTCAACCTCCTTAGTCATCAGGGAAATGCAAATCAAAACAACTCTGAGATTCCATCTTACACCCATCAGAATGGCTAAGATCAAAAATTCAAGCAACACCACATGCTGGCGAGGATGTGGGGAGAGAGGAACACTCCTTCATTGCTGGTGGGAATGCGAACTAGTACAGCCACTTTGGAAATCTATCTGGTGCTATCTCAGAAAAATGGGAATAGGGCTTCCTCAAGACCCAGCTATTCCACTCCTTGGAATATACCCAGAAGATGCTCCAGCACACAACAAGAAAATTTGCTCAACCATGTTCATAGCAGCCTTATTCATAATAGCCAGAACATGGAAACAGCCTAAGTGTCCCTCAGTAGAAGAGTGGATAAAGAAACTGTGGTACATATACACTATGGAATACTACTCAGCTATTAAAAACAAGGAATTCCCGAAATTTGTGGATAAATGGATTGAGCTAGAAATGATCATAATGAGTGAGTTAACCCAGAAGCAGAAAGAATCAAATGGTATATACTCACTTATATCTGCATACTAGCCCAAGGGGCATGTCCCACGAAAGCCTTCACTTACCAGGAAACTGGGACAGAGGGGAGGGCATCCTATTGGGACTCTAAATGAGAGACGCATGGGAGAATAGCAAAATAAAAGGATACAGAGGGTCCTAGAAACCTACAAGTAGAACAATATGATAGGCAGATTTGGGCCCAGGGGTCCCGCTCAAACTAAGGCACCAGCCAAGGACAATACAGGAGGTAAACTTTAAACCCCTTGCCAGATCTAGCCAATGGTCAGAATATTCTCCACAGTTGAGTGAAGAGTGTGATATGACTTTCTCACGTACTCTGGTGCCTCACATTTGACCATGTCCCCTGGAGGGGGAGACCTGGTGGCACTCACAGGAAGGACAGCAGGTTGCCAAGAAGAGACATGATACCGTATGAGAATATACAGGGGGAGGTAATCCCCCTCAGGAACAGTCATAGGGGAGGGGAATAATGGGAAAATGGGGGGGGGGGGAGAAATGGGAGGACACAAGGGATGGGATAAACATTGAGATGTAACAAGAATAAATTAATAAAAATAATTTTAAAAAAAGTATGTGGGATCCATTTCTGTTCCTGCCACCCTGCTTTTGTCTTGTCTTCATTCCCCACCAAGATGGAACTGTGAGCCAAGCAAACTCTTTGTTTTATAGTTACCTTAGTCATGATATTTTATTATAACAACAGGAAAGTAATTAATGGAGGGAGAGATGCTGTTTAATACCTACTGAGATTCTCTTAAGATAATGGAATATTCCCAGACATGCTTAGTGGTGATATTTACTCAGCATCCAAAATCAAGTTGTGTAGGTGGCAAATTTTAAGTTATGCGTGTTTTATGACTATAAAAAGGTACCATGAGCAAATGTTTTCATGTGTTTCAGTTAATTAAAACGTGGATATTTGTCTTGTTAGCTATTCAGTTTATACTATGGCAAATATTTAAGGTTCCTAAGTTTATTTTTGAGGTCAGAAGTAGTTCTTTATATTTATTTATTTATTTTTAGTTTTTAAAAAGTTTTTACATATACATTTATAATACACACACACACACAGACACACACACACACACACACACACACATACACACACACACACGATTACCTATAGCAAGAAGAACCATGACACAATCAGGAATTATATAAATATTACATTCTTAGTGTTTGGCTATTTGTATATGACAGTCTTGAAGAAGACATCTTTCCTATCTTGGTGTGTCTAAATTCTTGAGTGTAAAACAATCTTCATCACATCTTGTCATTATCAACTTAGAACACCTATCTACACCTAAAAACATCTTAACCTCCAAACAATTAAGCTTCATTGTAAAACTAGGCTAACTGGTCTTCAACTCCCTCAGAGACTTGAGAAGGAATAAACTTGATTACCTGAGTTGCCAGGAGTACAGGTTAGTAGCTTTCCAAATGAAAAGATGACAGAGATCGTTTTCTACCTGAATAGTCATCCAAAACTCTCAATAGCATTGGATCATCTTCTCCAGCCTTCTGGTCCAATATATCTGACAGACATATCTGTGAGGCAGGAACCATGGAGGACTTGCTTACCCTGTCTTCACAAAGTTTGGCCGTCAACTCTGCCTGCATCCAAGCTTGCCCCCTTTTAAAGACAGAATTCTGTCTGTGGTAGAAATAAGGACCTTTTGCCCAGTGGGTTGTTTGCCACATTTGTAGTCATCTTGATAAGGAAGTTCTTTGATGCTCATCATCTTCTTTCAAGTAGGCTGGGTGATGCCAGGAGATAACTTGTCTCATTATCAATGAATCTTTAAAGTAATAAAAACCCTTTTAAATGCCATATTCTGCATGTCTCTGGGGAGTTTTGAAGATCTTGTCTTTCTATAGCATCATATCTATCTGCTGTACCTAAGATGTATATTTTGTCATAAAGGTAGAATAGCCATTGACATGACCATGAATTAATCTACTAACATTTAATTTGTATAACTTATTTCTCCTAAAGAGCTTGATAGCACTTTCAAAGGATTAGAAGTAAACTTTGTATTATAATTGAGTTATATGGGTACAATAACTCATATTAGAGTAAATATATATGTATATATTTACATAAATATATAATATAAATATATATAATATGTATATAATGTGTGTTAAGAATAATCTTACATTTGAATGCTGTACCACTGTATCTAGAACTTATTTTGCATCTATATCCAAAATTCTATATCCGTGAACTAAAAATATCTTGTGAGTGACAATTGAGGTATTAAGTTGAGTAGATTCACTAATCTACTTTTTGTTCTATCTTTCCTGTACATTTCTATATTCCCCCTTCTTTTTTTTCAATCACTTTCTCCAAACAGGATGTCAATGTCCAGTATGCTGCGAGGAATGCATCCTGTCAGGTCTGATCCAATGTCAGTGTCTGCTTCTCACAAGCATTATACAGTATTAAAATTATAAGTGTATAAAAGGTGTGTGTGGTTCATGGAACAATTAAGGCTGGATTTCTGTTCTTTGTATGAGCAACAAAAGAAAACATATGTAAATCTTCATTCATGCCATATGAAGAATGGCATCTAATAGTAATTCATAGGGGTTCTTTAGTCGACAAAAATCATTGTCAATTCCTAGACGTTCATGTTTCAGCCCATCTCAGAGCTAGTCCCATATGGTGGGATTATCAATATAAGTTACTGCGTTGTTCTGCAGTTTAAATTCTTTACATCTTGATTGTAGCCCCCTCCCACTTTGCCCCCTGGTCCTCCCTCCCTCCCTCCTTCTTCCCCTCTCCCTCCTTCCCATAGTACTCACACAGGGGAGCCCTCTTCCCCTAATGTCTGACCTCAGCCTATCAAGTCTCACCTGTATTAGCTGTAACCTCTTCTCTGTAGCCTGGCATGGCCATCTTGCCAGGGGGAGTGATCTAAGTTCAGTGGCCAGAGTGCATACCTGAAGTAGTCCCTACTCTCCACACATGGGAGACTGTGCTACTGCATCCAAGCTGTAGGTGTAGGTCCACATCATACGTGGTCCTTGGTTGATGTTTCTGACTCTGTTTTGTAGTGTAGTTATCCTGTATTATGTGGCTAATGTCTGATTATGCATGAGTATATACCATGCATGTCTTTCTGGGTCTGGGTTACCTCACTTAGGATGATGTTTTCCAGTTCCATCCATTTGACTGCAAATTTAAGATTTCCTTGTTTTTTAATAGTTGAATAGTATTCCATTGTAGATGTACCACATTTTTTTATCAAATCTTTGGTTAAGGGACTTCTAGGTTGTTTCCAGATTCTGGCTATTAAAAACAAAGCTGCTATGAACATTGTTAAGCAAATGTCCTTGTTGTATGGTAGAGCATCGTTTGAGTATATTCCCAAGAGTGGTATGGCTGGGTCCTCAGGTACAGTTATTCCCAATTTCCTGAGAAAGGACCAGATTGATTTCCAAAGTGGTTGTACCCATTTGCACTCCCACCAGCAATGGAGGAGTGGTCCCCTTTCTCCACATCCTCACCAACATGTGCTGTCATCTGAGTTTTTTATTCTAGCCATTCAGATAGGTGTAAGATGGAATCTCAGAGTTGTTTTGAGTTGCATTTCCCTGATAAATAGGGATATTGAGCATCTTTAAGTGTTTCTTGGCCATTTTTTTTTTTTTTGTTCAAAAAGGTTTTTTTTTTATTTTTTTAATTTTTTTTTTTAATTTTTAAATTTTTTTATTTTTTTATTTTTTTATTTTTCTTGGCCATTTGATATTCCTTTATAGAGAATTCTGAACCCAAATTTTAATTGGATTATTTGGTTTGGAGGTATTTAATTCCTTCAGTTCTTTATATATTTTGGATATTAGCCCTTTATCTGATGTCAGGTTAGTGAAGATCTTTTCCCAGTCTGTAGGCTGTTGTTTTGTTCTATTGACTGTATCCTTCACCTTGCAGAAGCTTTTCAGTTTCATAAGATCCCATTTATTGATGGTTGATCTTAGGGCCTGAGCTGTTGATTTTCTGTTCAGGAAGTTGTCTCCTGCACTGATGAGCTCAAGACTCTTTCCCAATTTTTCTTCTAAAAGATTTAGTGTGTCTGGTTTTATGTTGAGGTCTTTAATCCATTTGTATTTCAGTTTTGTGCAGGGTGATAGATATGGATCTATTTTCATATTTCTACATATAGCCATCTAGTTAGCACCATTTGTTGAAGATACTATAATTTTTCCATTATATGTATTTGGCTTCTTTGTCAAAAATCAAGTGTCCATAGATATGTGGGTTTATTTCTGTGTCTTCGATTCAATTCCATTGATCAACCAGCCTATTTCTATGCTAGTACCATGTTGTTTTTATTACTGTTGCTCTATAGTACAGCTTGAGATCTGGGATGGAGATTCCTCCAGAAGATCTTTTATTATACAGGATTGTTTTAGCTATTCTGAGTTTTCTGTTTCTCCATATGAAATTGAGAATTGATCTTTAAAGGTCGGTAAAGAATTGTGTGGGTATTTTGATGGGAATTGCATTGAATCTGTAGATTGCTTTTGGTAAGATGGTCATTTTTACTATGTTGATTCTTCCAAGACATGAGGATGGGAGATCTTCTGAGATCTTCAAATTCTTTCTTCAGAGATGTGAAGTTTTTTTTTTTTCATACAAATCTTTCACTTTTTTTGGTTAGAGTTACCCCAACATGCTTTATATTATTATGGCTATTGTGAAGGGTGTTGCTTCTTTAACTTTTTTCTCTTCCTCTTTGTCACTTGTATACAGGAGGGCTACTGATTTTTTTTTTTTTGAGTTGATTTTGTATCCAGCCACTTTGCTGAAGGTGTTTTTCAGCTGTAGGAATTTCTTGATAGAATTTTTGGGGTCAATTATGTAAACTATCATATCATCTTCAAATAGTGATAGTTTACCTTCTTCTTTTCCAATTTGTATTCCCTTGATCTCCGTTAGTTGTCTTATTGCTCTATCTAGGACTTCAATCACTATATTGAAGAGATACGGAGAGAATGGAGAGCTTTGTCTTGTCCCTGATTTCAGTGGAATTGATTTAAGTTTCTTTCCATTTAGTTTTATGTTGGCTATTGGCTCACCATATATTGCCTTTATTATGTTTATGTATGTGCCTCGTATCCTTGCTCTCTCCAGGATTGTTAACATGAATGGGTGTTGGATTTTGTCAAATGCTTTTTTGGCATCTAAGGAGATGATCATGTGGGTTTTTTTCTTTCAGTTTGTTGATATGATGAATTACATTAATGGATTTCCATATATTGAACCACCTCTGCAAGCCTGGGATGAAGCCTACTTGGTCATGGTGAATAATAGTTTTGATGTGTTCCTGAATTTGGTTTGCAAATGTTTTATTGAGTATTTTTCCATCAATGTTCATAAGAGAAGTTGGTCTGAAATTCTTTTTCTTTGTTGAGTCTTTCTGTGGTTTAGGGATCAAGGTGACTGTGGACTCATAGAATGAATTTGATAATGTTCCTTCTTTTTCTATTTTATGGAATAGTTTGAAGAAAATTGGTATTAGCTTTTTTCTGAAGGTTTGGTAGAATTCTGCATTGAATCCATCAGTTCCTGGGCTTTTTTTTTTTTTTTTTTTTTTGAGACTTTTGATGACTGCCTCTATTTCCTCAGATGTGATAGGATTATTCAATTTGCTTACCTGATATTGATTCAATTTTGGTAGTTGATAGCTATCAAGAAAATTGTCCATTTCATTTAGGTTTTCGAATATTGTGGCATACCGGCTTTTGAAGTATGGTCTGATGATTTCTTTGGATTTTCTCAGTGTCAGTCATTATGTCTTCCTTTTCATTTCTGATTTTGTTGATTTGAATACTCTCTTTCTGCCTTTTAGTTAGTTTGACTAAAGGTTTGTCAATCTTGTTGATTTTCTCAAAGAACCAGCTCTTGGCTTCATTGATAATTTGAATTGTTTTCTTTGTTTCCAATTTATTGATTTCAGTCCTGAGTTTGATGATTTCTAGCCATCTACTCCTCTTGGGTGTGTCTGCTTCCTTTTGTTATAGAACTTTAAGGTATGCTGTTAAGTTGCTAATATGGGGTCTCTCCAGGTTCTTTATAAAGGCACTTAGTGCTATTAGCTTTCCTCTTAGCACTGCTTTCATTGTGTCCCATAGGTTTGGGTATGTTGTGCCTACTGTTTCTTTGAATTCTAGGCAGCTTTTAATTTCTCTTTTTATTTCATCCCTTACCCAGATGTCATTGAGTAGGGAGTTGTTCAGTTTCCATGAGTTTATAGGATTTTGGTAGTTTCTTTGGTTGTTGAGTTCCATTTTTAATCCATGGTAGCCTGATAAGATGCAAAGGATTATTTAGATTTTCTTGTATCTGTTGAGGTTTGCTTTGTGACCAAGTATGTGGTCAATTTTGGAGAAGGTTCTGTGAGGTGCTGAAAAGAAAGTGTAATCTTTTGTGTTTGGATGAAATGTTCTGTAGCTATCAGTTAGGTCAATTTGTTTCATGATGTCTATTAGTTTCCTTGTTTCTCCATTTAGTTTCTGTCTTGATGATCTGTCTATTGGTGAGACTGGGGTGTTGAAGTCTCCCAGTATTAATGTGTGGGGGTCAATGTTTGCCTTAAGTTTTAGTAATGTTTCTTTTACAAATGTGGGTTCTCCTGCATTTGGGGCATAGATATTCAGAATTGAGAAATCATCTTGGTCTAGTTTTCCTTTGATGAAGATGTAGTGTCTTTCCGCATCTCTTTTGATTAGTGTTGGTTGAAAATCTATTTTGTCAGGTACTAGAATGGCTTGCTTCTTAGGTCTGATTGCTTGGAATACAGTTTTCCAACCATTTACTCTGAGGTAATATTTATCTTTATTGCTGAGGTATGTTTCTTGTATGCAGCAGAATGATCAATCCTGTTTTCATATCCATTCTGCCAGTCTGTGTCTTTTTACTGGTGAGTTGAGGCCATTGATATTAAAAGATATTAATGACCGATATTTGTTAGTTCCCTTTGTTTTGATGTTGGTCGTGGTAGAGTGTGTGTGTTTCTGTGTTTTGGATTTATGGATGTGAAATTATTTATTTTTTGTGTTTTTATGGGTGTAGTTAGCCTTCTTGGGTAGAAATCTTCCTTCTAATACCTTCTGTAGGGCTGGATTTGTGGTTAGGTACTGATTAAACTTGGTTTTGTCATGGAATATCTTGTTTACTCCATCTATGGTGATTGCAAGTTTTGCTGGGTATAGTAGTTTGGGTTGGTATCTGTGGTTTCTTAATGTTTGCATGACATCCATCCAGGCCCTTCTAGCTTTCATGGTCTCTGTTGAGAAGTCAGGTGTAATTCTGGTGGGTTTGCCTTTATATGTGACTTTACCCTTTTCTCTTGCAGCTTTTAATATTCTTTCTTTGTTCTGTAAATTTAATGTTTTGATTATTATGTTGTGGGAGGGTTTTCTTTTCTGGTAGAATCTATTTGAAGTTCTGTAGGCTTCTTGTATGATAATGTGCTTTTCTTTCTTTAGATTGGGGAAGTTTTCTTCTATGATTTTGTTGAAAATGTTTTCTGGGCCTTGGAGCTTGGAGTCTTCTCTTTCTTCTATTCTTATTATTCTTAGATTTGGGCTTTTTATACTGTCCCAGATTTCTTGAGTGTTTTGTGTCAGGAACCTTTTAGTTTTAACATTTTCTTTGACTGATGTATCGATAACTTCAATCGTATCTTCCACACTTGAGATTCTCTCTTACATTTCTTGTATTTGGTTGGCATGGCTTGTGTCCATAGTTTCTCTTCTCTTCCCTATATTTCCAACTCTAAGATTGCCTCACCTTGTGTTTTCTTTGTTGCTTCTAATTTTCTCTTTAGATCTGGAATAGTCTTATTCACTTCTTTCTCCCCTTTGATTGAATTTTCCTGTAGTTCTTTATAGGATTTATTCAATTCCTCCATCTGTTTGGATGTATTTTCCTGTAATTCTTTATAGGATTTATTCAATTCCTTCATCCGTTTGATCACTTTGGATATATTTTCTTGTAGTTCTTTATAGGATTTATTCAATTCTTTCATCTGAATGAGTGTATTTTCCTGTGTTTCTTTGAGTGATTTATTTTCCTCTTTCAAAGTTCCTATCATTTTCATCACCCAAGATTTAAAATCTTCTTTTTGTGTTTCATGAGTGTTCATATCTCCAGGGCTTGCTGTGTTAGGATCACTGGTTTCCTGTGTTGTCATATGGCTCGCAGTTTTGTTGCTAGTCTTCTTGCACTGTCCTCTAGTCATCTAGTTGTCTCTGGTGTTAGCAGGCCTAGGGGTTCTTCCAGTGAGGTTGCTATCTGTGTCCCAGGTTGGCCAGGCAGATTGGGATCAAGTAAACAGAACTCCAAGCCAAACGTTGTTTGCTAGGGCTCCCTAGAGGCCTCCTTAGGGTCTTGGATAGTGGGTGTTAGAACCTGCATCCAGCTCAGCTCAGCTGGATTCCCTGACTGTATTCCAGTTGGGTCGATCAGGGGAAGAATGAGCTGATTTATTTCTAAGCCCAAAGTTGCTCAGGTCCCCTACAGTCCTTTTCAAGATGGCAGGGCTCTGTCTATCTGCTGTGTTACAGATCATTCTCTGTGCCTCATTTGGGTAAGGCCAACGGAGAGAGATAAGAGCTCCAAGCTTCTCATGAAACAGCAGTGATTGTAGGATGTGGCCTGCACAAATCTCTGATCTGTGACCTACGTGGTTCTGACCAATAGGCTGTAGGTAGGCGGGGTGAGATTAGGGCCAGAAGCTGCTAGCAGAATTGCAGCTAATGAGTAATGTGGCCCAAGCTGGTCTCTGCTCAGTGCCTTGTGTCTTAGCTGTATGCTTCAGGCAGGTGTGGGTATACAGACCAAGGCCTGAAGTTGCTTAGGATGCCGGCTAATGCGGACTGTTGCCAGAGCCTGCATTCATCTCTGCCAGCCATCAGGTATGTTCCCAGCTAGTAGGCAGTTGAGGGTGTTGTAAGAGATCAGGTCTCCAAGCTACTCAGAAGTTCCACAGGCCCTCTTGGGATGGCAGGGGTTATTTATTGGTTCAGTGACCCAGCCAATCCAGGCCAGCAAGCAACCAGGGGGATGAGGTAACACAGGGCTCAAAGGTACTTGGGTGCCCTGCACTCTTTTCTCGGGAGGCAGCTAATGTTGATTGTGTCCTGTGCCAGGACTAAGCTCTATCTGTTTGCTCTCCATCGATCCTGGATCCGGTGGAGGGGGGCTAGGGGCTGGGGGAAGTGAGAGCCCAGAGCTGCAAGTATATCCCACAGTTTTTTTCTCTGGGATCCCGCAAGCAGTATCAGGCAGTGAAGGCCCGAAGCTGCAGGGATTTCCCACAGTCCTTCCCAAGATGGCAGCTAATGTGGGCCGTCCCTAGGGATTTTTCCGTGGGTTAGCTGGGTGGCCAGGGATCAGACCCACCCAGGCCCCACCTGATCCCTCTCACCCGAGAATCAGCAGCACTGGTGTTTTGTAGTTCTCAGTTTGGTCTTTAGGTCGCTGTGCAGTCCTGTATTTTCTGCTAATCAGACGCAGTGTGCGATCAGTGCCACCATCTTGGAAATCCCCTCAGCAGTATTTCAATACACTATTTTGTCAAGATGTTTCAAAATTGAAAACTAAGACTAATTTTACTTGTAAACATGAGTATACTAATGCTTATTAATTTAAAATAGAATCTGGAATTGTATCTAAGATTTATTAAAACTAACATGAAATCAGTGATAATGGATAAAAGAGATTAAATAATCTTTTTATTGATGAATGTGATTATATTTAAAAGCCCTAATATCTGTTACAAAAATGAAATAAATAAGATAATTTTATAGACATAGGGCTTAGAATAAGAATGAAGGAAATCCATTGAAATACCAATGCTGCCAGACAATTCTTATAACTGTACTGTGTAAAAATGTTAGACCCACTGTGTCTCGTGAGCACAACACTTTGTCTTCCCACTCAATCTTCATGTTTGGACAGAAACTTCACACTGTCACTTGGAGCATAACTTTAATTTTTAAATAAAGATTTATTATATTTAATGTTTTTAGATTTATTTTGTTTTATGAACATGGATTTATTTGGCTTGTATGTCTATGAATCATGTGCCCAAGAAGGTGCCATATTCCCTGGAACTTGAGTGACGGGTGGTTGTGAATCACACTGTGGGTAATGGGAACTGAACTGTGGGTAATGGGAATAAGTTGTCTGCTAGAACACCCTTTGAGTCATTTTTCAGCTCCAATTTATTTTCTTTGTAATTTTGTATATTTGTCTCTGTGAGAACATATGTGGGATAGGTTTGTGCACCTGAGAGCAGGCATATTCAGAGGCCAGAAGAGGGCATCAGATACCCTGGTATTCAAGTTACAGGTGGTTGTGAGCTGCCACATTGATACTTTTAACCCAACCCAAGTCCTTAGAAGAGAACTATGTACTCTGAACACAACTTGAACAACACAGGGCTAGTCCAATTCCCTTTCTATAGTCATCAAAAGTTTCCCACGTACTCATTAGCTAAGAAAACTAAAGGCAAATTTGATATGCATGTCCCATTCTGAATTCACTCTTGGAAGATTTGAAGTCATTTTAAGTTTCTTATGACATCTGGCTATAGTTCAGTTAAGTATTGCCATTTTATATAACCCTGGCATAATAAACTTAACTACATACATAATTTTGCAAAGACAGGTTACTCTTTCTTTTTTACTTAATTTTTTGTCTCCTCCGGAAAGAATTTTGCATTCATCCTGGCTTCTTGATAAAAATCTCAAAACTTTATTTGAAATATGTATCCCCATTGAATTATTAATCATCATATTATTGTGCCAAGTTGCAAAATACCCTCACACTATTGAGTATTGATAGTCTAGTACAATACCTTCTTTGGAAGGCATGATACTTGGGGACAGAAAAAGTGTGAGCTGTCAGGAAAGGGGAGAGAACCCATCAGATTTACTCTTTCGGTCTATCTGATTTTAAGGATATTTGCAATAATTTCTCTTTTGTTATCCTTTCCATAATTTTGTCTATATCTTTAAGTATTTTATTAGACCTATGGTTCCTCAGTGTAATATGATGTCCAGATCTCCAGTCTTCATGGTCAGGTCCCCACTCCTGCCATGCCTGCTTGTGTACTGCATACATATCTATATACCATATATACATATGACAAGAAACTGGTATTTCATTTGTTTGCTTGGTGGATCATCAATGGGGGCAGAAATGCCATAAGACCTCACATTTCTTTCTTCTCTTCAGCTGTACTGGTATTTCTTTTTTAAAGTTACTTTGAATAGTTAAATTCTTCACTGAAACTTTGGAGTTGGTCTATTCTTGGGTCGTATGGTGGGAATATGGGAGGAAAGAGGACTTTCTTTGAAAATTAGAACATTTTCCCCAAGAGAGATGGGCCCTCCTGAGGAGGAATCTGCCACCCTCTGAGTAGGTAATGCATTTTCTTCATCTTATTACGTATTTATTATAAGTATAAAACAAGTCTTAAAGAAAAGCTGGGTTCTGTAATATGTCACATTGGAATAACCAGCATGAATTCACGCTCATAAAAGACTTATTTTCTAACTATGCCATTATTATAAATGTCCTAACGGCAGGGGCACTACTCTAATTTATTAGCATCCCACTTGTGCACCCCTAGCACACAAATTTTGAGCCCTAATTGGTAGTTGTCTTTAGGTTTCAAACAGAAAAGATGAAATGAATTGAAAAGCAACTTGTCATTGACCAGAAACCAAGGCTCCTTCTTGAAACATTGGGGACATAGTTTTAATCCATCAAGTAATAACAATAATAGTACTAATGGTTAATCTGGAGCAAGATGTGAAAAGTCTTGAGTTCATAGTAGCTTTAAAAGGGAAAGCCAGATGTACAAACTGTACTGATAATATGACAAAGAATAGTTCTAAAATAGTCCTCCAGATTTTGCTCATTTATACAGGTAAGGGAACACTGAAATATGATGGTTTACTCTCTTTATTTAACATACATTTAGCCCATATACATGGTTGTAATAATGTTAGAATAAAGGAGTTATGTGGATGAATTAAGACACACAAGGTTTCTGCACCATGACATTCTTCCTTCAGAAAAGACCAGGAAGGATGCATTAAATGGCACAGGAGCCATATGATTAATGGCTAACTATATTAATCACAGTTCATCACAGTTGATCAGAGCAGTGCAAACAGTTATGCACAGGGTCAGTTATGAAACTGGTCCCAAATTACAAATGGAACAAATTTTCTACAGGGAAGCAAACACAAAGATTCAACCCTTCATCTCCTAGGATATGAAGTATTTACTTTAAAATTTTTAAAGACAATACTAAGGGTAATGTTACTATCCAGGTCAATGTATCATAGTTCAAGGCCATGGCATGCTCTTGGTTGTGAGAAACCGTAAAAGGTAAGTCTTACAAGTGTCAACTCTACATAAAAGTAAGTGATATATGGGGATTATAGTAATGAGAAAACCTGACATAAAAATATTAGTTCTATTATAAAAACTAAAATTTGATTCATGTTGGACTCTACCACCAAATTTTATGCTTTAAATGTAAATGAAGCAGTAGCCTCCTGAATTTTGGTATTCTTTTTTACAGTTAGCATATGAGGTAACAAGTTTTATCATGTGCTTTCATACACTTGTGCTATTAATTGTTGTTTTTATCCAGCTGCCTTCCTCACTCATGACCCTTTCCCATAGGCTCTGATGCTCTATTTGATGATCCCTTTCCTTCTCTCAAAGAGTCTCCCTTGCCTTCATGTCACATGTATTTCACTTTTTTTCTCCACTGTCCCGTTTCTCCTTTCATGACCTATAGGCACATGGACGTACATGTACATAATGAAGACACAAGTGTATAACCTGAACATTAGGAAATATATGTGATATTTAAGTCTGACTTATTTTTATTAACATAATGATCTCTAGTTGCATCCACTTTTCCTGAAAATGTCATGATTTTTATTTTTCTCTTATCTGAATAAAATTCCGTTGTGCATGTATATCACATTTTTTAAGTTCATACTAGTATCTGGTATTTTGAGATGACATTTTTAGTTTTTAGATCTGGAAAAAGTATTTTAAAAAAAAATGTGATAAGGTTATAAACATTGGTTCTGCAAAATTTCATAAAGTTTAGAAAAATGTCAGAAAAATTCAAAACCAAAGATATAAAAATAAAAATTAATTTATGTTTCACTCATATTATTCACATTTTTTCCTACCAGTCTTACCTTTGGGCATTTGTCTGTTTTGAGTTCTTGTATCACTAGTTCAATCATTAAAGTTCACATGATGTTAAAATCTTCAAAAGAATCAATCACACATTAATTTCAGTTTAAACTGTTTAAAGAAATTTAATGAATTAAATTTCTAGTCAATAATTAAAAATCCAGAAAAAGTAATTTCCCCTGAGTTGATATGTTGATATGGTGGTTTAATGTAGTGGACAATGAATAAAATGATTCTTTAAATGCTTACTGTGGGAAAAAAAACTCCTAATTTTATCTCTCACTCTTTTTGTGTTTTCTATGGGGCTGAGTTTTCTTCTATCGATAATGAAAGCTGGGACAGGTTCATATCTCTTCTGATCATGATTGCTTTACATTCAGACAATTTCTAGTTAACATATTAAAGTGTCTAATCACATGTATGATCAGATATCTCAACTTAATATTTAATATTTCTTCCAATTTCTAACTTGAGTTCTTCTAGTTAACCTCCTTTCATTGATGTGACCAATATTTCTGACCACTTTATAAACAAGGTTTTGGAAGGAAGGCACAAAGTCTAGCTGATTAATGCTGCCATTAGCTGGCATCATGTACTCTTGGATCCCAAGGAAACATGAAGTTGAGAATCTTTTATGGGCCCTATAGAAGTTGTTGTGAGGTTGTGAGGTTATTTTTGACCATACTGAGTATATCTCTATTTTTAGTAACTTCTATCCAATACCATTGACATTTATTGATATTGTTAAATTCTCTCCCTATGATCAATAACTGTTATTGTTGGTTTTGGTTAGGACTTAACCAAGATGATGAGTATGTCGTGAGTATATCCTCAATTTTGCAATGTGGAAAGTACTTGTTTACTGTGTGTTCCAACTAAGCCTGGATTTCAAAGATAACCCCAGATTTTTGGCTCCAGTGTAAAAATAGTGGGCCACCCCTCTCACTCCTTGTAGTAGGGAGGATGCTACTTCCATGCTGGGCGTGGTATAGCACTGCCCAAGGAAATCTTCCTTTTCAAATTTTCTTCAAATTTAACTATTGTTTCTTCAAATTTAACTCAAAATTAACTCAATTGGATTTGTTGTTAAAAGACAAATGGCTGGTTTTTAGAAACAACTTTTCAAATTATGAGAACCACAGTTAATATTTCAGTGCCTGGGGAGCTTCAAGTAAGGAATCCCTTATCTGAAAGGAATACATTCCAAAACCTTGATGAGTATTTATAATCTTCTATTTTTTGTTGTATTAAAATCTTTTAGATGAATGTCAACATGAGAAAGATTTAGAATTGCCTGGGCAGTAAGCCTCTGGACATGCCTTTGAAGGAATGTCTAGAGATGTTTTATTGAGGTGGAGGACTTAGTCTGAAGGCAGCAGCGCTGCTCTATGGTCTTGGACTGAACAAAAGGGAGAAGCAAATGAAGTACTGGTCCCCAACTGATAGTCCTGTTTGGGAGGTTTCGGGTGCGTGGCCTTCTTAGAGGAGGTAGGCCACTTCAGGCAGACTTTGTGAGTTTAAAGACTTGTACCACTTCTTGCTTTCTCATTTTTTGTGATTACAGTTCTGGAGGCAAGCCCTTGGCTTCCTGTTCCTGTTCCCATGCCTTCTCTCTGCCATCATGGTATCTACTCTTCTGGAACTATAAGCACAAACAAAACGTTTTTCTTATAAATTTCTTTGGTCATGATATTGTATTATAACAATAGCAAAGTAATTAAGATAATTAGCATTCTTTTTTTTTTAATTTTTTTAAAATTTTTTATTTTTATTAATTTATTCTTGTTACATCTCAATGTTTATCCCATCCCTTGTATCCTCCCATTCCTCCCCCCCCCCCATTTTCCCATTATTCCCCTCCCCTATGACTGTTCCTGAGGGGGATTACGTCCCCCTATATATTCTCATAGGGTATCAAGTCTCTTCTTGGCTACTTGCTGTCCTTCCTCTGAGTGCCACCAATATTCTGATAATTAGCATTCTTGTTTCTGTGCTTGCTGACTGCATATCTGCCTCAAATCCCTGCTAGAAAGCCTCCTCCTCCTGATGGACATTACCCTCAAACTGTTCACCAAAATAAACCATTTTGTTCTTGCTACATTCCCCTCATCTTACCATAATGTGAATGATAATTCCACTCAGTTTGAGGTAAAGATTACACTGCCCTGGTAGCCATGACAACCAACTGAGCAGAAGAGCACAGAGGTTGTAATGATAATGGAGTTAACAGTCCCTAGTAGAAAAAAAGGAAGGGGAAGTGTGCCTGTACTCCCACTAGAAATTCCATCTATTTATTCTGTTCACCTGCTGCTACAAGTGATCTTCAGAAACACTAGCCTACAGAGAAAGTGGAGCTTAACTGAAGGAGGGATTCAGTGATGATGTAGTTGTTTTGGGGCTGCTCATGCTTTTATAAGAAGCCTCTCACCTATGCTCTGCAAGTAAACCCAATAAACTCATTGCTTTATCAAATTGGACTCTGATGGACTGGTATTTTAGACTGTGGTTGGTGCTCTGTCTGGGGGTAAATAGACTCTTGACCTTGTCTTCCCAGGGAAAGTTAATGCAAGCATTTTCTTTAATATATTTTTGTAATGAATTTAACAACAACAGCAGCATCAGCAACTACAATAACAAATAACTAGCCCACTATGCCTTTTCTTATACACACATATCTATGATAAGGCTTGCTTTGTAAATCAGACATATAGCCTATTAACAGCAACAAATAATAAACAGAATAGTTATACATAATTCTAGAGCAGAAATAAAACCCCCTAAGAAAAAAGTTCTTGTTCAGAGACTGGACTCTGGCATAGGTGGAGACCTAGCAGTACTGTTGGGCCAGGTCAGTCAGCTGGCTAAGGGACCACCCCTAGGAAGGTGGGCATTGTTTTTTTCAATGAGACACTTTACTTTTCCTTCCCCAAATTTCCACTCCCTAGTGAGTCCTCAAGAACCACTTGAGATTCAACTGTTCTGCCCACCATTCTGAGGCTGGATTTAGAAAGATACCAATTTTTCCTTTTTCTTGTTTCTTTCTTTTGGGTACTTTTTCTAACATTTTGGGTTTCCTTACTGTTGTTATTAAAGAATGAAAAAATCCCAGTCATTCAATATTACTACTGAAGGCTCAGGAGCCAGATGCTTGCGGGAAAACCTGATAGCTCAAAGAGGTTGAGAAAGCGTTTAGCTGACCTTCCTATACAGCTCATGTCTCAGAGGAAAAAGCCCCAAAAGCTCACTAGCTCAGCTGACAGACTAGGAGGAAAAGCCAAAAAACCAAAAGCCAAAGAGCTTGCTAGATCAAAGCTCAAAAAGCCCCTCCTTAAACAGGCTGTCTTAAATACCCTTCAGTTCATAGTCCTTCCTACTCTTTAATCCCTGTCAGCTGGTTTCTTGCTCTGCCTCTTGACCCAGGGTTAACTTTATTAAATCCCATGTACAGAAAGCTCTCAGATTAAAGGTGTGTACTAGGCCTGGCTGACTCACACTATAGTCACCTGTTTACAATAAACAAAGTTCTTGGATTAAAAGTGTGTGTTAGAGCTGAACCATGCCAAAAAAAAAAAAAGAAATAGGTTTTGACAGTTCACAGTCTTGGGGTTCACAATGGGATCAAATATCCTGTAACACCTTACTCTTTATTTAAAGCTTAATTTTCTGACATATCACTGCCATAGTCATCAGGCATAATGACATGGCTGCTCTTCCTTCACTCCTCCATTTGGCCCTTTTCTGCAGCTGCTGAGATTTATAGCTTGCCTATCCTGTCTATTAGTTTTGTTTTAAACTCTAATAAAATTGTCTTTGGGTGTCCTTTTGAGACCATTTGTAAATCCCTTACTAATGAGATCAAGAACTCTAAGAGTGTACCCCAATTTACTCTGTCTCGGTAATAAAATTATAATTCAAGGGTTGTATCCTTTTTTTGCATTTTCCATCTTAGACGCACTACCTAGTTGATCATGGGCTACACAAACCTCAGAATGTGAATCTGAACAAGGGAGGGCACACAATGAAATGCCTGAATGAGACTTTTTTAAAAAATAATGTTCCATTAGAGTGATCTTTTATATTTGCAATTAAGTTATCACTGCTGGGTGATCAAGTCAGAACTACTCAAGAGCTTTTTATTGGTGGGAGGAACCATAGGTTTTGGTTGTTAATTAAAAACACAGAAGTACTCTTGTCTTCTTAGGTCTATAATGGAAATCTCCGCTTGAACCTTAGTACTTTTATTATTAGAAAGGTTCCCTGTGGTAGTAGGAGGTTTTTCTTTTATTTTTCAAAGCTATTCAAAACTCAACTGTTTTTCCTTGAAATGACTTTAAGTCAGTGTTTAATAACTTTTACTTTGGAGTCATCCCTTTCCAATATTTTAATTGAGCATGAATATTTCTAGGCTCAGACTCAAATAAAATCCAGTAGGTCTGTGACAGTATTATGTGTTAACATCTTAAATTAAAACTAATGGTTGGTCTAAAGAGGCACTTTTAGACCTCTAATTTTTCTTGCATGCCAAGCCTATGGACTTACAAAATGAAAGGAAGGCATGTCCATATCCTCATCATACCTCCATGAAATTGAGTGAGAATATGCTCCAGAGGGTGAGAGTGAGTGCCCACTTAAAGTATTCCTTTCTTTCTTGAGTGTTAGATGCACAAAACAGAGGCCAACCCCAAGACTCTCATTTCCAAAGTGTTCTTGCTTAAAACACTGCCTTAAATTATTTTTTCCCAGGCAGTTATATTAACTTTTGAAAAGCCATTTGTCTTTGTTTTGTCTTTACTCTCATATTTCATTGATATTTCTATCTTGGTTGATATTACATTTTTGCAGATAGAAATATTCATAAAACCAGTGCTGATGAACACAGGAGATGCAACGTCTTGATAGGAAAGGACTCTGGATTTATTACTCATGATTCTGCTTGCCTTCAATGTGATATGGGATTGATCATATGTGAGCCTTACACATCTTTTCCTTTTGAAAATGATGCTTTGATTTATTTCTCATTTTCTTGATAATCTGTCATGGACAGTGGCAGCCAACCTTCAGGTCTAGGATAGAAAACCAAAGCTGTATGAAAGTTGAAGTGACTTAGTTGAATTTGGAAAGTCAAATAAAAATGTCTATATAGTTAAGTGATTCATTCATTTTCTTGTTATTCATTCCATTCTACCCTATTACTTTGCCTCCCATATATGGAGACAGTGATTTTTTTCAGACTTTATTGTTCTCATGACTCAAACTTAAAGCTTCTGCTTGATTTTAATCACTTCCTCAATGAAGCAAGGTGAGTCCTGGTTCCCAGAACTACATGAGTCTATCATGGAAAGGCCATGTCATGTAAGACCCCGGTCCCTTCCTTGGGGCTTACCTCTAACAGATGGTGAGTCAGTGTCAGGAGGGAGGAAGCCAAGCAGACATAGTCCTTCAACTGCATCCTTAGAGGCACAGCATCAAGCCACAGTTTTGCTTTGCATCTCCTTTCAAAGACCCAACTTCAATGGAGCCAAACCCTTAAGCACTTCACATTGTCTCATTTTCTGGCTCGTGAAGCACTGGACAACACAAAAGAGTTCATTTTGCAAAAGCTTGTGCAATCTTTCCTCACTTCTCTTTCCTCATTCCTTTTTTTTTTTTTAAGATTTATTTATTTATTTTTACACAGTGTTCTGCCTGCATGTACATCTGCAAGCTAGAAGAGGGCATCAGATCATATTATAGATGGTTGTGAGCCACCATGTGGTTGCTGGGAATTGAACTCAGGACCTCTGGAAGAGCAGTCAGTGCCCTTAAACTCTGAGCCATTTCTCCAGCGCTCTTTCCTCATTCCTGTTGTGTTATTTTGCATCTCCTAATCAGTTCTTGAGTGGTTTAATTCTTGCCTAAAGCTTTATTTTCTAGATGATACAGGCTATACAGGCTAAGATAAAGCTTATTATAATGGCCAGTGTCTTTATTTCATTTACCACAGGATGTTTCTGAATTTATAGCCTATATATTAAGCAAAATAAAAGTATTTTAATATCTCTAAATTGAAAAAAATAACCCAACCAGTGACTTAGGACTAATATAATATACACATGATATTCGCTAAATGCATATATATTACATAAAATATTTAACTTTAATACGTATGAATATATATGCAATATGCATATTTTTTAATCATGCAGTATAGTTATTGAAATACTCAAAATCCTGACTGTTGTTAGCTGTAATGAGAGAAGTTAGTAGTGAGAAGATCAGACTCTTCATTCCTGTGTCAAGAGTTCATTTCTAACAGCAAATCTATTGTATTCTGTGATGCCTTATTACTTCTTATACTATAGAAAAACCCAGCAGTGCCTGCAGAGTTCGATTTTCTTCTGCTGATTGAAGTCTCACATGTTTCTTGGTACTAGAAATAGGGAAACTAAGAAACCAATAAGTTATGGTCCTAATTTTATTCTTGAATAGAACATTGTATTTCAGACATAGGGTCAAATTACAGATTATCTTAGGTTAGCCTAGTCTCTTCTTGGCATTTACTACCCATTTCTGTCTGTGTCTTAACATCTTTATAATTATTAGGTAAATCATTTGGAATGACAAATGGGCCTCTAACTTCTGCCAACCAAAAGTATATGTAGGCCATTAGACAGAATCTGAGGCCTATACTGAGAATTCCCTGCTTCTCTGTAGCCTATCTACATGAAATTTCCATGAGTGTATTTACATTTTACTTTGATTTATGACTTTCTCTGTCCTGTTACTATAAAACTTTCATGAAATTTTTGCCACATTGAACATAGACTCTTGTGTAACTTGAGTACATGTTCTTGGCTCAGAGTTACTTATATTTGGCTCCAGAATAAAGTACCACTTAAATTCTCTTTGAGGCAAGAGTTGTATTTCTGTGTTGACAATAGAATTGCATAGTGGCTTTCACAAGAATAAGGTTTATTTCAGGAAGTGGGGCTTAAGAAATAGAATGATTGTTCACCTCAGAGAAGTAAGTTCTAGACATAAGATCAGTGTCTTGGAGTAAAAGAGTAACTGCACCAAAGGTTCTACATTGAATCTGACAACTAGCAATGAGATCATACTTCTGATCTTTGCCATTTTTACTTCTCTTTAACTTTTAGAACTACTGGTGTTTTTAAATGAATTTTGTCTCCACCCCCAGGGAAAATCAATGAAGATGCACCTTGATCAATCTGGGTTCATCTTGATTACTCCAGTGCATAATTATTCTGGTAATAGTGTTTTTAGAAAAAGCATTGAGTTAGCACTCATTTGCTTTTTATCTTGAGATTGGAACAAATTGACAGGAAGCTAGTGAGAAAATTCAACAACCAGGGTAGCCTTATTCCCATGGTCCAACTTTTATGTTCTCCTAACAAAAGCCAGGCCCAGCCTGATCCAATGTGCACTGATGTGCACACACCCCCCCCCCACACACGATTGTTCATATAGAGACATGCCAATTGTTGTTTTTATAGACATTCCGGTAGAAAAACTTAGTTGGAAGTTCTAAACTAATTGGCTCCCCAGGTTGTTCCTACATCTCTTTTTAGAAGGTTGATGGCTATGTTCTTAATTCATTTTATAAAACTTGGAAACCCAGGATAGTTTAGAGAAAGTCTTCTTTAGTGTTAAGCCTTGTTATATTGAATAAACATATTGATATTTTAAGAAATATGTGCATCTTACATGATTATCTTCCCTCTAGAAAGGTAATTCAGTTCTTCAGGACAGAAATATGTGTTGTAATCTAATTTTTGCTATCTCTAAAGTGTGTATGAATCTCATAGGAAAGCCAACATTTAAATATACATTTCAAATAACTGGAGCGCATAGAATAAAAACTGAAGCTGCTGCTTTTTTAAAATGTGTGCATTGTCCATTTCCAGAAATAAGTCCCAGGTCAAAATCCCCCAATAGTTTTGGGGAAGCTATCGGATTAAAATAAGCAAATCTGCTGCAATATGAGGGCATATGTTTTAATAAAGCTCAAAGTATGATGAGAATAGGCAGTAACCCTGAAGGTGTGTAAGAGTGTGAAAGTTTCTCACCTTTCATTACCTGTTAACACTAGAGAGAACTTTAATAGAACAGATATTTATCCTCTGAAAAATGGGGTGACTATCTGAAACTGCCCAATAAAAAAGCAAAATAAAGAAATCTTTCCTTCCATGTTTTCCTTGCAGGGCAGAACATCATGGCTGTTTTTAGGTAAAGGGCTTTGAAGTCATGGGTACTGGGTACTATGACCTCATCCAATGCTCTCCATTGCTTTTCTCTGGTAATCACTTAGGAAAAGAGTTGTTCAAGCAATCCTAAAACCCACCATGTCCAGTATGATGGAGAGGAGAAAGGGGATCAAATCTACACCCTCGCACATGTCTTATGAGTTACTTAGAAAAAAATATCCAATACATAGGTTACTAATTTAATAACTGATATTAAGGTTTAAAAAATTCCAGAGTGAAGCAAGAGCTGACAAGTAGATCACTGGTTATTCAAAATGTTCTCCTGGTTTACAGTGTAAGACTGGCTGACTCGAAGATGTCCTTTAAAATCTTAAGCATAATGGGCTACCATAAGGGTGTGTGCATTGATTAATTGCTTACAATTACTAAAATTATCATTTCATTAAATAATTAAATGTCCCAATTAAAACTTCTCCACACTTAGCATCATGTTCACCAGTTTAATGGGACCTTCGGAAAATCCTTTACAAATCAATTTGATTCAAAATGATCAAGTAACATTAATTTTGTTTTGGTTTGCTGCTGATGTCTCTGAAATTAAATAGTGAATGAAGATGATTTGACATATTTGAAAAGGGGCTTTGATGTTAAATATCCGAGAGTCAAATCGTTCCTTTTTACTTACATTCTGGTGGTGTATTCCCTTTTCGTTCATTTTTGCTTTATGAGCTGATTAAAGTGACAATATTGGGCACTGTGAGTAAAGTTTCACTGGAAATTCATTTTTTATTAATTTATTCAGATTACATCTCAATTGTTATCCCATCCCTTGTATCCTCCTACTCCTCTCTCCCTCCGCTTTCACCCTATTCCCCTCCCCTATGTTCATGACCGAGGGGGACCTCCTCCCCCACTATATGGTCATAGACTATCAAGTCTCATCTTGGAAGCCTGCTTATTCTTTCTTTGAGTGTGACCAGTCCTCCCCACCAAGAGGAAGTGGTCAAATATGGGACACCAGTGTTCATGTCAGAGTCAGTCCCCTCTCGTCACCTACCTATGGAGAATGTTCTGTCCACTGGCTAGATCAGAGTAGGGGTTTGATGTTTACTACTTGTATTGTCCTTGGTTAGTGCCATAGTTTGAGCAGATCCCCCTGTGCCCCGATCCACTTGTTATGATGTTCTTTTTGCAGGATTATAGGACCCTCTGTATTCTTCTATTTTCTCATTCTTCTATATTTTTCTTACCCAGAGTCTCAGTAGGTTGTCCTCACATCTATCCCAATCTCCTGGTAAGTGAAGACTTCATGGGGGCATGCCTTTTGTGCTAGTGTCCAATTATAATTGATATTCTTGTTCTGATACCTTTGGTGTCTATAAGAGTTTACTCAATGTGGTTTCAACCTGTGTGTTTGTGTGGAAAGCTTTGGTACCTGCCAAAGAATTCAAGAGTGCAACATAGTTGCCATAATGTAGACTTCTGTGGTGTTTGTCTTTGAAATATTTAACTCTTTAAAAAGTAGATAATTTGTAGTTGCTTGCATGCATTTTCAGTTATCTTTCTTGCTTGTTTGCTCTACAAGACACCTATAAATATTTGGCAGCAGTGAACTGATAAGCATTTAAAATGAGCACAGCTATTAAAATTGTCTGCTATGAGGACACATATTATAAAGTGACCTCCAGAAGTGAATATATATCAGCATATTAGTAAATTTAATGGCTATGGTTAATGTACAGTACAAGGATAGAAAGTTAAATCAATGAAAATGAATACACAGTCTTGGGGAGACCTAGTGTATTTAGTAATGACAAAATTTATATTTCCAATTACTTGAAGAAGAAAAGAATATTCAGTATTGATATTATAATAGTTGATCAACAACTTCATGGAGCAAAGATGGAGATGTCCCTTTTCTTTGTATCCTATGCCAAAAATTAGTGCTTAAGCATAAAAACAAAATCCAAGAAACTGAAGAAAATCCAGATGCACATATTCTGGGAATTTAATCTTGAGAAGAGCATAGCATTCAAGGAAGGCATTATGAAGACAGCTGGTAGAGTTTACTATAAAAGAAAACCTTGCTTAAAAACATAGTACAATTAAAAATACAAAAATGAAAAGAAATTTAATAAAGTAGATGAAAAGTGAAAGGCTAAGTTTCATGAATTGATCAGTAATTACTAAAAATTATAAACTATATTTTAAAAGGAGTGAATGTTTAAAGAAGTTTTCATAAGTAGGTACCTAACTAAATAAACATGTATAAAATGCCCAAAGACTAATCATCTTAGGAGAAGAAATTTAACTGTAGGCATAAGGTCATTGTTTAATTCAAATGCTGATTTCTGTATGTCCTTATATCTGTTTGCAGTCTTTGTTCTGACACTCTCCTGTCTCAATACTCTGTAAATACTGCTCCCCAATATGCCAATTAAGCACCTTGAAGCCAATTGCAGAGCAGGGGTGAAATAAAGCTGGACTTGCTGCCAGCCAAGGGAGGAGTAGTTGGAGTAGGAAGTAGGGATTTGGCCACAGGCAGAGGTCTAGGAGACATAAGGAAAGGAGCTGGAGTAGGAAAAGCCACAATGTGCAAGTATCTCTGGGATTTGGCTGGAAGGGAGCCAGAGTGTCTTAGAGGGTTAAAAACTATTAACTTATAACAGGTGGCCTAGTTACATATGTGCATGGGTTCTTAGGAATAATTTGTTTTTCATATTTATTTCGCACTCATAATATGTATAAAACATTTGGTCATGTGAGGGTGTTGGGGAGCATGTTTTTCTTACATATACTCATTGTAATTGTTTACTTAAAGAAAAATAGAATGTAAGCACATTGTGATTTTTGTACTGCTTAAAAGATCTTGCTGGGATATATAAGTTGCAGGAAAAAGAATAAAGTTGTTGGAACTCAAAAAAAAAAAAAAGTAATAAAAGAATAGAATGAGAGCTGCTCAGTTAATGTGTTGTGAGGCTTGTTAAAATAATATAGTCTAAATTATTTTAATGCTAGCTGGAGTATGAGAGAAACAGAGAAAGTAACACCAGCTTTATAAAAATAACTTTACTGCTGGCCAAGAAAATGAACATTAAAACAATGACGTACATACCATTTTCCCCACCAAATTTACATCTACATAGAGTATGTTGGTGGCTTAAATATTTTAATAATTTTCCTGGTAACTAAATTGCTCTGATGGCTAATGTAAAGCTTTGTTTTTAATGATTATACATAGGTATCCATTGTGTTCAACATGTATATCTAGTGTATTATCTTAATTTTTTCTAGGTTGTGATAAACAAATAAGTTCATAAGTAAATTAAATATTCCCAGTTAAAAATAAAAAGAATTGCTATGTCTGTGTTTATGTAATGCACACTCACATACACATTACTGTGGATATGTGGAGGTCAGAAAACAAGCTTTTGGAGTCGATTTTCTCCAAAATCAACTTTTACATGGGTTCTGGGGATTGAATCCAGGTTGTTAGATTTATTTTCAGGAAGCACAGTTATCCCTTGCTATATCTTGTTGGCATCCAAACATTCTTGATTAAAACCACGATGGTGTTTCAGGCACTAAATGCCTGAGGTTAAGATGCTCATCCAGACATGAAAGCATGTCTAACAAGGACCCATAGAGATCAAAATGACAGTGTCTTACTCTTTAAACTCTACAACTTTGTTTCATATTTTCAAATTAGATTGAAATCTGATGACTGTTTTTCTTGTCTGCTCAGTTGCAGCTGTTGCTCTTTCTGATACATTACACTTGTCTCTTGTCTCTGGCAAACAAGTCCTTGTCATTTAATGTCCAGGTCCTGGATCTTCTTGTTTAAGGCACATGTTCTCCATCAATATGGAACTGACTGGCCATTTTCATTCACATGTGAATCTCCTCATAGAAAGCTGGAAGTATCAAATTTACCCCATCTACCAGGATAGCATCTGCCAGATGGCAAATGAGTACTGGCTGAATGAGTCGATAAAATAAAAATATGTTTTGAGATTCATTGGAGGATCGCTAGAATACAAGAAATGATGAGCAGGCAGCTTGCAAGTTGTTAGCATTTTTCCTTTGGTACCTTCTCCTAGAATGTCAGAAACATTATAGATCAGTACTAAATTCAAGATCGTGAATAAGTAACTAAATAAATACACAAATAAATATAATGCCTCAAAAGAAACCCATAGAGAAATCCCACAGACACATACATACACTGCCTTTGGTCATTACTGAAGCAGTTTTGAGACTATATATTAAGCAGAAGAGCATGTCATTAGGTGAAAGATGCAGGGAACAAAATGAAAACTTAATGGTAGCTTTGTATATACATTTAGTTAGGCATAGACTGATAGATACTTGGCTTGAGTATTTGTAAACTTGTCTGATAGCCTAACGCAATGCCCCAGAACCCTGAAGGCTCACTGTTTAAAGTGGCTCACCCTAAAGACTACCCTTAAGGGTAAAGGAGTGAGAAAACAAAAGCATTGCCAATTTCAACATCACTCACACCCAGTAGCCTAGCATACATTATGCATACATTAGCATGTTAAACAAAGCAGCAGATTAGAGACCAGTACTATTGATCAGAAAAGATCTCTGCAACTCTACCTTTGGCGGGGGAGGGCATGGGGATTCTCCTGAATCTGGAGCTTAGTAGTTGGCTAGACTGTCTGGCCATTGAGCTCTGAGGAGCCATCTGTCTCTACTTTATTTAACTTGGGATTATAGCCATGCACTGCCTTGTCTGAGGTTTTCTATTTTTATTTTTGTTTTGTTTTCTGTTTCCCATGCAAATTTGGAGTAAGGCTGTTTGTACAGCAGGCATGTGTCTCATGGACCTACCTTACCAGCACCACAGATTCAGACTTCTAATCTCATGATAGCAGTAAGAATCCAGGCTTGTTTTCTTGGTACAATAATGCACAAATGGATCAGTTTGGCTGTTTAAGAGCCTGTAAGACTTTAGCCTGCATGACATTTTCTAACCTATTTTTGGTCAAACTAAACCATTCAACTAAGCCTGATGTAAATATTTGTTGAAGAGTAAATTCAAATAACTGAGGCTGACTGAGTTCACTTAAGATTTTTGTTTGACCGTTGACCATGTTTAATTATACTTTTGTTTCATTTTTTTCTATGCTGAGTCTTGAACAGCTGACAATCAAAGTGAAAACTACCCATGATTTACTAGAATCTCCCAGAAACTTTATGCTTAAGATCCTAATTTTGTTTAACATTGGTTTCTGTGCGAGATAAGTGACATATCTAGACTATTTTTTAACTTTAAAATTTTTAACATTTATTATAATTTATTCATATTACATCTCAAATGCTATCCCCTTGGTTTTATCTTCCCATTCCAACCTTCCTTCCCTCTTCCACCCTATTTCTCTCGCCTAGGCCTCAAACAGAGGAGAACCTCCTCCCCTAGCATATGGCCACAGCTTATCAGGTCTCATCTGGATAGACTGTGTTCCCTTACACTGTGTGCCCGCAAGACCTCCCCACCAAGGGGAAGTGATCAAATTTGGGCCACCAGAATTCATGGCAGAAGCAGTCTCCGCTCCCCCCATAACTGTAGAGAATGAGCTGTCCATTGGCTAGATATGAACAGGGGGTCTAAGTTCATTGCATACATTGTCCTTTATTGGTGCAACAGTTTGTGCAGTTACCGCTGGGTCCAGATCCCCAGGCCTTGATGGTCTCCTTGTGGGCTTATAAACCCTCTGGGTCTTTCCATCTACCCATTCTTCCATACCACTCGCTTGGCCCCTCTAGGAGTCTAGCAGCAAGTCTCAGCAACTGTCCTCATTCTGTGGCCAGGTGGAGTCTCTCATTTGAAGATATTTAATCAGGTAGTCTGGATATTTTCATTAGAAACCTAGTTGAGTCTATGAAGTCTTACCTCCTCAAGGATACACAAGTCAACTTCCTTGGTAAAGAGCTGTAATGCTCCATTCATTTCATTTACCTCACACTTAAATACCTAGATCAAGTCTGGCTAGGTGAATGATGGCACTTTCTTCACTGCTACACTGAGAATTTAGCAGCTTATTGTTTCACAGGTTGGCAAATCTGGCATGGTTTTGTAAGCTCTGTATTAGTTACTGTTCACATCACTATGAAAGGTTACTGACAGAAGCAACTTAAAGGAGGGTTTATTTTCCTCTTGGTTTAGAGAGATTTCAGCCTTTCATTATGGAAGGCATGTAGGAGTGCCTCCCTAAATTCCAATCTATAGTGGTGGGGAAGACATAAGAAGGTGTCACATAAGTGTCCTAGTCAGGAAAATATAGTAGATGGGTCTGCAGAAGAAAGGAACATGTAGAGGAAGTGAGGCAGGTAGTTCCATAGAGGTGGTATAGTGGGGAAGGCATGGCAAGTGCCTCCATATTTTTTTTCAGGCAGCAGCAGCAGCAGCAACAAAGAGATTAAACTGTGCTGCCATTTTGAAGAACTACCTCCACTATCCAGGTTCCAATGATCTTTTAAAACAGCACCAGTGGTTGGGGAACCAAGTGTTCAGACAGATGAGTCTGTAAGATCCACTTACCATTCAATCCATGACAAGCACCAATGATACTCTATGGTCATCATTATCATTTTTATTAAAGCTGTGAACAGAGAAAATTTCAGGAGAATTCTTACAATTAAAATGACAATAGGGGGCAATCAACTGATAATTTTATCAAAACTTTCTTCCTTAATATCTAAGTGTCATGTCTTCCAGGATCATGCCTCCCCAGACAGGTACAGTGTAACAGCTTTCCTGGATTTTACTATCACCAGCTGCAAGAAATGTTGCTGGGGAAAAAAATCAATCTCTGTAGTCTCCTGTGCAGCAATTGCTTGGGTAAAAATGTTAGTAGTTGTTCCTCAGGTCATTGGGAGCACCCAGTGGCAGGCTCTAGTGACCTTGTCTCCTGAAGAAATGGGTCTCCTTGAAGGTGCATCCCAGTAGCAACACTTCTGCCTGTATTCCATTTTTGGACCAAGGTGGGATGCACTTTGATCCAACTTTGTGCGTTTTTTTGGGGCTTTTTAAAATTTATAATAAATGAAAAGCTCCAGTCGTGGGTTACTGTTTCCAAAGCAGAAAATGAGGAAAATGAATATTTAATGCATTGAAGCACTTAGCATTTAATGTTCATCTCCAGTCACTTAAGCAGAGCCAAACACACAGGCTAGAATCACTGGAGACATGCTCATAAATCAGGACCTCAGCTTTGACCAGTGACTACTATAAGAAATAATTGTAGAAAATACATTATAATATTTGCTATAAACATACATTTATCAACTACTCTTGAAGACTGTGGTACTGGCAAGTGATAAAGTAAATGCTTAGCCTAAGTAAAGTCTTTGGTTCAACCTGCAGTCTCCTCTCCACCAAAATGACAAAACCATGAAAGCATGTTTTTGTTTTTACACACTTATATAAAATGCTGCATGAATACACTTTATAGAAGGGAATTGAGAGTGGTCCTCCAGGAGCTGACTCTCTTTTCCACTTCCCTATTTCCCTCTCTATTAGGAACTTCAAAACTAAACCCAACATAGGGCTCTATTACTCGACTAGTATTGACTCTTTTGGGTTCCATATTTGTATTATTGTTTTTTGTGTCCTGAGTTTTACCTGTGTTATTATTTACTTGTTTTTCAAATCAGCTTGTTTTTTTTTAAAAAAGAAAGTTACAGGAAACAAAGTATTTTGGGTGGTCTTAGGCTGCTTGAAAAAATTTTCATATTTATATTAACAACCCATTAGATTACAGTATATATTTGTTGTTATTACCAGATTTTAGTGGCTTCTTTTTATACTTGAAAAATATGTCAGAAGACTGGTCAGGAAAAAGCATATTTAAAGCAATATAAAAAATTAAATATTCACAAACACTCATAAAAGCAAAAAATATATATCATGGAATTTAACCAACAACGAAGATTTATTCAATGCTATAGATTTGTGTTCAAGGGCATGTAAAAATTCAGTATAACTGCAAAGAATAGATGGTTTTAGGATGAAGGAGGAAGTGGTAAAAACGGACAGCAGAGTGACTATGCTTATCAACTGTGTTTACTTGGAAGCAAGAACATCTTTGTGGCAGTGCTTTTCTAAGGCACCTACTCTTCTAAACAAACTAGAGGATGGTATCTTCCCTGATGACTACTTTTCAAAGGAGTAGCACCCAGATATTCAGAAAGGTGTTATTGGACTTTTTTTTGAGACAACATTTCTCTATATAAGTCTATGCTGACCTTAACCTCTGTAGCCCATGCTAGCTCTGAATGTCTGATGTTCCTGCCTTAGTATCTCAAATGCTGAGATTACAGGTATATACCAGCATGCCCAGCCATTAAATTTTGCAGTAGATTTTAAAAATTACATTTTATGGGGACATAGAAACAATTTAATTTTCTCAAGTAAACACTAAGAATAACAGGTACCTAGAATCTGGGAGATGCCTATCTATAGACTAGTAAAGTGGAGAAAACAATCTAGTTCCTCCAAGTCGCAACACATGCCAATGGAGAGCATCTTGCAACAATCAAATGTGTTCTATGACTTTTCTCCTTTAACAAACAGTCTCAGTTGTGGTTCCATTGTGTGTCAAACTCTTTGCAGTTTGTGTCACCCACTTTTAACACATTTCAGAATCATTCAAAGCTGGCACCATAATGAAAGATATTTAACATGAATTTTGTGAAGATTTAGGGTATAGTATGAAGAGAAGAAGTGCTCAGTAAATCTATTTAAGAAAAAAAAATCATCCTTTTAAGGGGGTATCCAAGATTGTGGAGCCAAACACACACACAGTGTCTGATCAACATGGCACCAGTGACTGCACAGCAACCTAAAGACCAAACTGAGAACTACAAAACACCAGTGCTGGTGACTTCCAAGTGAGAGGGGTCCACACGGTATGGAGCATGGGTGGGTCTAGCCTCGGGCCCCCTGCTAAGTCCTTGAGTCCTTGCAGGTTTGTGGGCAGCCTCCAAAGTCTAGCCACTAGCCTGCATGCACATAGCACTTGCAATCTTGATATAAGATGGAATTAGAGACTACAAAACACTAGTGTCTGGGTTTTCTAGTGAAGAAAACTGAAGGTCTGGAACACAAGTGCATCTGACCTCAGGACACCCAGTCCAATCTACAGAAACTTTGTGGGTCCATGCAGGCGTGAGTGCAGGCCCCAAGGCTTGACAGGGTGTACAGCAAGTACACTTTGTGTCTCAGAAAGAACTGTGGGGCACAAAACACCAGTATCTGAGTCACCTTGCTGAGAGAAGACACCATGGTGTAGATCATAGGTAGATATGAGATCAGGTCACCTGGCAGGTCCATGGAAAGTTCCCAGTTCTGGGCTCAGGTCACCTGCATGATCCATCTGAAGAGTTCCCTCCCTGATCTGCAAGTGAGGGGTCTTAACCTATAGCTATTCACCTACCAGCTGCTCTCAACTACTAGTGAAGGACACATCACCCAATGCCAGAGACATCAAAGTGGCTAAATGCCATTGTAAAAACACAAACAACAAAAGCCAAAATAGTATGTCATCTCTAGAACCCAGTCATCCCAAAGCAATCAGTCCTGGGAATTCTAACACAAGTGAAACACACAGAAAGAATGACCTCAAAATTTTTCAAATGAAGGTTAAAACTGAGGAAATGAATAAAACCCGTAAACAAATACAGGAACATACAACCAAACAGACTGAGGCTCTTAGAGAGGCTCATGACAGAGGCCTATAGAGAGGAAATGAGGAAATCACTGGAAGAATTCAGGAAAATGCAAACAACCAGGTCAAGGAAATAAATAAAGTAGTTTAAGATCTGAAGATGAAAATGGGAACAATAATAAAAGCACAAATTGAAGAAAGCCTGGAAAGAGAAAACTTAAAGAAGAAAACAGTAACAGCAGAGGTAAACTTCGCCAACAGAATATAAAAGGTGGAGGAAAGAATCTCATGTGTAGAAGATAAAATGGAAGAATTTGGTGCAAGCATGATAGAAAATGTTAAATCTAAAAAATTCCAGACCCAGAACCCCCCCCCCCCCCATACCTATGGACACTTGATTTTTGACAAAGAAGCCAAATCTGCACAATGGAAAAAAGACAGCATCTTCAACAAATGATGTTGGTCTAACTAGATTTCTACATGTAGAAAAATGCAAATAGATCCATATTAATCACCCTGCACAAAACTCAAGTCCAAGTGGTTTAAAGACCTCAACATAAAACCAGACATACTAAATGTTAGAAGAAAAAGTGGCGAAGAGCTTTGAACTCATTGGCATAGGAGATAACTTCCTAAACAGAATAGAATAGCTCAGGCTCTAAGATCAATAATTAATAAATGAGACCTGATAAAACTGAAAATCTGTAAGACAAAGGATATTGCCAACAGAACAAAATGACAACCTACATATTTGGAAATGACCTTCCTCAAGCCTGCATCCAACAAAGGGCTAATATACATAATATATAAGGAACTCAAGAAATTAAACACCACCAAACTAAATAACCCAATTAAAAAAGGAAGTACAGAGCTAAACAAGGAATTCTCAACAGAGAGACATCTAATGACCAAGAAACACTTAAAGAAATGGTCAACATCCTTAGTTACCAGGGAAATGCAAATCAAAACATCTCTGAGATTCCATATTACACCTACTAGAATGTCTAAGATCAAAAATACTAGTGACAGCACATGCTGGAAAGGACGTGGAAAAAGGGGAACACTCCTCCACTGCTGGTGGGAGTGCAAACTTGCACAACTACTTTGGAAATCAATCTGGCACTTTCTCAGAAAATTGGGCATAGTGATACCAGAAGACCTAGCTATATCACTCCTGCACATATACACAAAAGATGCTCCACCATATAACAGGGACAATTGCTCAACTGTGTTCATAGCAGATGAAAACAACCTAGATGTCCTTCAACAAAAGAATGAATAAACAAACTGTGGTACATTTATACAATGGAACACTATACAACTATTAAAAACTAGGAAATCATGAAATTTGCAGGCAAATGGATGGAACCAGAAATGTTCATCCTGAGAGTGATAACCTAGACCCAGAAAGATACACATAGTATATACTCACTTATAGGTGGATATTAGCCCAATATAGATATTCTCTGAGAGACTCTGCCTAGTGGGCAATTGGGATTATGCTGGGACTCGTTGCTGGACAATTGGGATTATGCTGGGACTCGTTGCTGGACACTGGGCAGAGTACCGAGAGTGGTATGGAAGAATGCGGGGTTGTGGGGGGAGATGGAAAGACCCAGAGGGTTCAGGAGCCCCACAAGGAGATCATCAAGGCTTGTGGATCTAGATGCAGGGGTGCCTGCACAAACTGTTGCACCACCCAAGGACAATGCATGCAGTGAACCTTGATCCCCTGTTCAAATATGGTCAATGGACAGCTCATTCTCCATAGTTGTGGGGGCAGTAGAGACTACCCCTGAACTCTGGTGCCCCTGATTTGATCACTTTTACTTGGTTGCCTAGTGGGCACACAGAGTAAGAGGATGCAGACTATCCACATGAGACCTGATAGTCGGTGGCCATAAGGTAGGGGAGGCAGTCCCCTTCTGTCTGAGGTCTAGGGGAGGGGAATAGGGCAGAATAGGAAGGGAAGATGAGAGCAGGAAGATACAAGTTAGGGGATAGCAATCAGGATGTAATTTGAATAAGTTTCAACAAAAATAACAACAACAACCAAAAGAAAAAGTCAGTATTTTACAATTCAACATGGCTTGTTTCTTACACATAACAAACTGTCAAAAATAAATTTCTCACTCAAACCGAGAGGAAATGAAAGGAAGACTACAAAAGGCAGGGTTGAGTCTGATTTATAGTTTACTGAACAGTCATTTCAGGAGGCCTTATAGGCTGGCTAGGACTTCACAGATATGGAGTGGGTTTCACACACACACACACACACACACACACACACACACAAGTCTTCATGTAACAATGTTCCTTATAGGGACCACTATTGTTTAATACAGGGATGTTCAGACTGGCTAAAATACAGGCAGGAAGAAGACACTTTCCTCCTATATAGATGGTTCAATCTAGGAAGACCAGATTAGGAATCAATTATTGTTTTTTCGTTAATTTCTTCAGATACCCCCAAGAAATGCCAAATAACAACAAGTGGACAGACTATATACCACAGATGGCAACACTAAACTCCTTTAATATGTCCAAGGAGCCAATATATGTGACATAGGCCTATATTCATCTTCTAAAAAGTGTGCCAAAAATGCAAGAATTTTGTGTCATTCTCTTGTGGGCAAAGTCTACTGTAGGTTGAACAAAGGTTATACTTCTCAGTGGTGGAACAGGGATTCTCTAACCCCAAATTGTTTCATTGGGTTTTCTGTGAAAGCAAAAGCCCATATTATTGGCTTGAGATCTGAACAGCTAACTCTCAAAAGAAATAAAAATCACTGATAAATATCTCTTTAAAAAAAATCTCATCATCCCAGTTATGGAAACTCAAATAAAAACAACTTTGAGGTTTCATTTTACCCTACCTAATCAGAATGGCAAAGATCAATGAAACAACCAACAACAAATGATGAAGAGGATGTGAAAAAAAGGAAACCTTCATTCTCTTTTGGTGAGATTGCAAACTGAGGCAGACATAGAGTCAGTCACTGTAGAGAACCCCCCAAAAGATAAAATTAATCTACCATACAACCCTGCTAAAGCATAGCTTGGCATTTGATCAAAGAATTTGACATCTTACTCAACAGATACTTAATCAGCCATATTCATTCTCATACTGTTCTCAAAAACTAGAAAATAGAAACAACGTAAATGTTCTTCAACTTACAAGTAGATAAACAAAATGTGACACATATATACCATGCAATAGTATTTAGCTATAAATAAAATGAAGCCATCAACTTTATAGATAAATGGATGATAAAGATCATACTGAATGAAATAACCCAGAACCAAAAAAAATAATCATCACTTCTTATCTCTCGTCGGAGGCTCCTAGCTCCAAATATTTAGATGTGAGCACATATATTGGGGTAACTGTAGAAGCCAAAGGAAGTAAAATTGGATCACTGACAGGATGGAGGTGGGGTGGGGAAGCAATATAGGGAGGAATACCAGGGTTCAAGTGATTGGGTAGGGGGAATGGGAAAATGGAAGGAAGGCTCGTTAAGGATGGGGAGGGAGGTAAATACAGAAGGTGTTAAGGAACAGAGTAAAACAATACTAAGGATGTCTGAAAAAGTCATAAGGGCTCACATTATTATCTATTTACTTAAAGTTACATATAATACAGTCTGTGAATCTATGTACATAATAGTTTGAGTGAAATTTCCCCATCTGGGCTGACAGTGTACCTTACAAGAGCCACACACTAACAAAAACTCCAATACTTGCATTATGGTGAGGTTTTTCCCAAAACTCTCCCAAATCATACATTATTGTGGTTGCCTCTCAGAGGTAGAAAGTAAACCCCTATTGCTGAGGATACGTTGCACTTTAGACCCAGGATCCAGAAGACTGTAAATGTATCTTACTAGAAAACTTTCTGCTTAAGAACTAGCTTTCATGGCACCAGAAGGAAGCATGCAAGCTTACAAAGGATGGCAGAAAACAATACTTCTACCCAGCTATAATGACTATGAGCCACAATAATGACCAGTGTAACACAGTAATCTTTAGAGTGTAATAGTGGCATGCATACCTTGGTGGTAACCAACAGCCCCCTAATTGGACACATAGTTTGTTCAATAAGAGGGAAATCATGCCTAGTACAAGAAATTTAGTTAACTACCTGGAGCTAGAGAAACCATGGATCTTTGAGAACTTAAAAAATGCCACTTTACTAAACCAGCATAATCCTTAACTATATTGTAAATACTTATTTTTATGCCCACTGATTAATGTAGTTCTCATTCCTCATTCAGGAAACTTCTCTTAACAGACAGACCATTAAAAGAACCCACAGCAGACCAAAATTATAGAACAAGAGATTGTGTGTGCCCACTCATAACATCTACAACACAAGTCCTACATGTACAGGTTAAAGATAATTGTGGAATACTCTGGTTTTTCTTCAGATCGCATAAATCTTTCGCCTTTTACTAAAGATTTCCATGGAAAGATAATTGTGGAAGAGGGAGTACAGAAAAATTGTAAGATCCACAGGATCAAGAAGTTTCCTATGCCAGGTCTGTGCCCTAGAAATGTCAGAGTTCTACCCATGAAGTTTCATTAACATGGCTGCCTATACAGATTTGAGCAATGAAGACACTAATAGACATGCTAACATGAAAGAGGGGAAATGTCATGAGCCCTCAATCCTTGATAAAGAACTACAGGTAATTAAGAAATCTTGAGAATTTGAGAAATAACATTCCCAAGGAAGAGTACCCCAATCAGTTATCCAATACTAAATGATCATACTTGAACGCATACAGACAAGTAACATTATACAGACTGAACAGGTGATATATATATATATATATATATATATATATATATATATATATATATATATATATATATTCATATATCAAATACAAAATATATTATTAACATATGTAAAATATTTAAAGATTCAGAAGCCATTAATTTGATATAGAGCAAGCAAGGGGGATTACTGGAAGGGTTGGATGAGGAAAAGGAAGGAGAGAAGTTATTTAAATGTTGTTTCAAAAAATTGAGTATTATAGAAAAGCCCATTTCTGATCATCACTGGACCTTGAGAAGGCAAAACTTCTTCTGTTCATGAGTGAAGGACTGGGATGAGCTTTTTCTTTAAGAGCTGCTCAACATTGATTCTAATACTATTTTAATGCTCCTACATTCTTATCGTATTTCTGATAATTTTAATGTGAAAATTGTCAGGATGTTAAATTCACAGTACTCCCCTATACGAAGTAGAGTGTTTGCTGAGAAATTCCTTCTGATTTGGTGTCTCAGGTTTTTCTCAAGCTGTTAAACTTCATAAGTAAAAGCAGACTCATACTTGTAAGACAACTGCAGACACTACTGCAGCCAGAGGCAGGCAGAATATCTGTGTCTTTTTCCAACACCATCACCTTCTATAAGTCAACCTCAAAGCCTACTGAGGCATCTCTGGTTAGCATAAACCTCTCACACCTACCCACTTATCCTGTTATCTATTTTTCTAGTAGCAAGTTTTGCAATGACCTTTTAAATTGTAGAATCAGTAAAATCTAAGCGAGAATGTCAACATTTCATTGAAAAATAATATAGGGGTAGGAATGGAGTCTTTAGACTCTCTATGAATTAATTAAAGGCTAGAAATAAATTGGTAAAGGCCTTTTTTTCTCTTCCTATGTTTTGCATGCCATCTATCTGCAATAAAGCCTACAAAGCGAAGCAGGGAACTAGATCTGTGAATGTATCATAAACTCCACATCTGAGTCTATCCTCTCTTGGGAAACAATATTAGAACTTCCATGAAGGATTTGTGTGTGTGTGTGTGTGTGTGTGTGTGTGTGTGTGTGTGTGTGTGTGTGTGTGTGTGTGTGTGTGTTTTTGTTTGATGGCGGAGTTCAAGGGAGCTGAAACAATGTGTGATATTGCATAGCTATAATCATGTTAGCATGTGTACTACCTTTTTTAAAATAAGGAAGTGAATATGGAGTCCTGATTTAAAGATAAAAACACTGATTAAGATTTATGAGCTGTAGCATCAGAAGCTGTGTTTTTACCAGTTTTTAGGGAAGTTGAGAAGGTGATAAATGGTGCATGTAAGTGACCTATGTAGCGATAATGAAAAAGTGTCGAAAGTCTCATTAAGTGTGCACTTGCATCACATAGCCTATGTTGAAGGAGGCCTCATGGCAAACCTTGTCCTTATCTCGTAGTTGTAAATGGCCTGCAGTCAGACTCAAAGGCATAGGGACTTGGCCAGGTAATGTGAAGTCATGAAATGAGGCACTATTATGCCAAAGAGAAATAAAGAAATAAGCAGGGATTTCCCCTAAAGCACTAAAACGTTGTCTCAACTTTTCTCTCTCTAAGTGTGTGGATTTGGCCCATTGAAGCTGAAATCCAACTGGGTGTGGTGCAGAACATAGCAATGGTGCTATATAACATCACAGGGCCATGAAATAGCTCTTGGGTTAATGGAGGACAGAAGCAGCAAAGGCAATAATTCGAGACATCTGAGAATATTGTGTTCCCCTTCCAAGTACAACAGGTAGGGAAGGACCTGCACAACACAGCTTTCATTCACTTGCACTTGTCTCTCTATCAATCAGCACATAGTTTTAAGCATCTTCCACTGTTGGTACCAGCAACACAAAGGGTATGACTTCCTAATAAGATTGTCTTGTGGTTGGAAAGGGAAGGATTATATTAAACAACTTAATGGAGAAAGATAAAAATCCTAGACATCAAGTATGAGATTGTAGTATAAAGAGCCTGACAAAAAAGTCTTAGGATTTGGTTTCCTGAGATTAAGTGCAAGTCATTGAAGAATTTACAAGGATGCTTAGGGACTCTTGACTTCTTGAAAAATATATTCACAATTTAGGGTGTAATGAATATTTTGTGCTTGTTTTTCTTGACAAGAAAACTGATAATTATATTTTTCTTCATTTAGCAAATAAAGTTATACAACTTATTGTACACAATATGTTGTTTTGAAATATATGCAGATGTAGCAAACTAAATCTAAATAATTTGCATAAGTGTCACCTCACAGACTTGTATTCCTCATGATGAGGACACTTTAAAATTTCTCACCATTTTTCAAGAATACAATGCATTGTTATTAACTGTATGTGCTATATTGCACAGTACTGCTATCGAACCCAATTCTTCCTACATATGACTATTGAAAGTTCTTAAAGTGGTTTATATAAAAAAATTTAAAATCGATGACTGTTTTGAGTTATCATATTTAATGAAAAAAGTTTTTAAAAATCACTGGGTAGAAAATTGTTTTAATTTCACCAATAAAAAGATACACTTTCCCATTTTACTGCAAGAATTATTTGATTCTCTAGCATTCAATGTGGGACAACAGATAAATATCACAAAAGTCTTGGAGGAGTCAAATGAGGTGTAGTAGTAACCCAGAGGAGAACAGTGATAATGGATAAAATTGCCATGTAGATATTTTTGCTTACATAGTAGTAGCCTCTGATGCCTGGGATATATGTTGTACCATGTTCGATGCCTGAAACCACAGGTTGTACCAAGTCCTGGGGACAGAACAGTGATACTGCAGCAGGCAAAGGAATGAAAACACAGAGAGCAACACAAGGTTGCATCACATTATTCAGAATACTGTAAAGTTTAAAGCTCATGAATTATTTCTGGAGTTTTCTGTCTACAACTTTGAAACATAGCTTACTACAGATATATGAATACACAGAAAGGGAAATCATCAGTGAAAGGGGACAACCATATGAATAACATTTTCCTAAAATTTTGGATAGTAAGGATAGCAACTGTCTTAAAGTTGGGTTAGGAAGATGTGTTTTTGCTATCAGAAATGATTTGGTAGAAACACACTGTACCGTGGAGATGTGGACATTGGGGAGTGGAAACCTTTTCATTTCCTGTGAGTGGTTCATATAGAGCCTTCCTTCATATAGTGAGAGTTACCATTTGCATAGGAAGCATTATCTTTCTCTCCTACCCCTGAATCCCACATATTGGAAGTTTGGCTTCTAGCTAGTGATACTTCTTTGATAGCTTCAGGAAATCTTAGCGCATGGAGCGTAGCTGAAGTAAGTAATGAATGGGTATTGTGTAATTCTCTCTCTCTCTCTCTCTCTCTCTCTCTCTCTCTCTCTCTCTCTCTCTGTCACTTGTCCACCACAAACTAGGTCTCTCCATCACAGCTTTCACCAACATCATGTTCTGCCTTTTCATGGGCCCAGAAATCAAATGACCAACGATAATCTGATGGTTTGAAATCTCTGAAACCCTGAACTAAATCAAACCCTTCCTCTTTTAAATGGAATTTTCCAGGTGTCTGATCACAGTGGGGAATAGCTGATTCATACTGATAAATAGCTTTACTTTGGGGTGGGAAAGTCATTCCCTGGGTTTATTCAATCTATGTATTTTAAAATGATTCTCTTTTATGTTCATAGCACCTTTATTCATAATAGACACTTGAATGTCTTTTAGTAATAAAGAAAGAACAGTTTTGGTTTTTTTTTTTGTAGAAAATTCAGTAGAAATTATGGTAATCTTTTATATAACGTTAAATCAATACTATAAAGACAAATGTATGTGGTTAGGTTTTTCCTCTTACATATGGTTCCTTTATTTTTATTTTTTTCAGGTTTGCTTATTTTATTGCTTATGTATTTCCTGATATTACAATTTTGTCTAATTAAAAACAAACGACCAGTAAATATTTCTGAAGATTTTATTTTATTGGCATATACATTTATATTATTACACATAAATAAAAAAACTACAGCAGGAAGAGGCATGAAACAATCAGGGATTATATGAATGTTACATTCATGGTGTTTTGGCTAATTGTATTTGGCGGCCTTGTAGAAAACATCTTTCCTATATTGGTGATTCTAAAGTTCTGAATGAGAACCAATATCTATATCTTATCTCTTTAATTCACTGGTATAGAATTTTGTGTATTGATACAAAATAAGCTTAATTTTGATACATTGGCATAGAATTCAAAGTTAAAGTTATTCTCTACATATATTTTATATATATATATATATATATATATATATATATATATATATATATATATATATATATATATATTACTCTAATATGAGGTATTGAACCCATACAACTCAATTATAATACTTACTTCCAATACTTTGAAAGTACTATTGCAGGCTATTTAGGATAATTAAGTAATACAAGCTAGATTTTACTTGATCAAATCATGGTCATGTCACTTACTAGTCTATTTTTATCACAAGAATGTACATCCTAGGTTTAACAGATAGATGTTAACCTATATATAGATAAGGTATAGTAGTTAGATAAGGTCTTCAAAAACTTCAGAGACCTACAGAATATGGCATTTAAAGATTTTTTTTAACAGTTTAAAGATTCATTGACAACAAGACAGGTTAACTCCTAGTAACACCCAGCCTATTTCAAAGATGATGAGCATCAAGGAACCTCCTTACGGAGATGGCTTCAAATTCGGCAAACCAGCCACTGGGTAAAATAATTCTTAAATATGTGTATTTTCATATAAGAATGAATATTTGTGCAAGAATAATGCTTAGGATCTTGAGAACTTATCTGGGTGCAGTAAGATGGGAAGCAAGCTGAGAAAGCCATGGATAACAAGCCAGCAGTACTCGTCCATGGCGTCTGTATCAGGTCCTGCCTCTTGCTTCCTTCCCTGATTTCTCTGGATGACAAACTATAAGCTATAAAATGTCTCCTGGATGGGGAGGCCTGGTGGCACTCAGAGGATCAATAGCAGGCTACCAAGAAGAGACTTGATACCCTATGAGCATATACAGGGGGAGGAGGTCCCCCTCAGGAACAGTCGTAGGGGAGGGGACTAAGGGGAAAATGGGAGGGAGGGAAGAATGGGAGGATACAAGGGATGGGATAACAATTGAGATGTAATATGAATAAATTAATAAAATGTATTAAAAATAAAATAAAATGAAATAAACCATCCTCTCTCCATCTTGCTTTTGGTTATGGTGTTTTCTCTCAGCAATAGATACCCTAGCTAAGGAAATTGCTAATAAAGTTTCATACAGACTACACAGAGTGATCCTTCACAGACTCTGTCACAGGAAAATATTCAGTAGGTGGCTTTTTGCTTACTGTTGTTGCTTTCACTCTTTAAAAAAAACCTCATTTCCCATAAGAAGGTTTTATGAATTGGTAGATTTACTACTTTTTATATTTTCTATAATTTACTAGAAAAATCCCTTTCTGATTTGACCACAGCAAAAATTCTAGACAGCGGTTCTCAACCTTGCTCATACTGTGACCTTAATGCTGTGTTCCTCATATTGTGGTGATTCCCAACCATAAAATTACTTTTGTTGCTACTTCATAACCATAGTTTGCTATGTTTGAATTGTAATGTACGTTTTTTGAAGCTAGAGTATTGACAAAGGGGTCATGATCCACAAATTTAGAACCACTGCTCTAGAATGCCATGTCATGAAAATACAGTTAGACCGGGTGATACTGGCAATACCTGAAACACTAACTTAATATATCTCTAGTTTAGCAAATTTTGTTTTCCTTTTGTTATTTTAACTTCATATACATAAAAGAAGGGCTGGATTCCAGACTGATGACAAGATGGCCTCTATAAAGCTGATATTACTAAGCAGGCCATCTTTCTGCTTGGTCCACCTGGCCTAGATGCCATTGTTGCTGTCTAGCCATGAGCATCTCATTTCACATCTCATGGAAATATGTACAACACAGTATTCCATAGCCACATACAGACTGACACACACACACACACACACACACACACACACACACACACATGGAGGTGGAGACAAGGAGAAGGGGGAGAGGGAGTAAACTAAGGAGTCTTCTTATGTAGCTTGAGAGCTGCATGAATTGAATGCATTAGTGATTAACTCTGAACTACCAATAATATGTTATAGTTAGGGAAGAAATAAAAACACTTCCCCTTGTAACAAAGAGCAAACTCAGATTGGAATCCTCTACTTCATGTTCCCTGTGTCTTCTGTGCTAATGTCTGTTTGTTGTATGAGTCTGATCTATACATGTCTGAAGAGTGTCCTGTGAATCTGTGATAGTCTGTGTGTGTGTGTGTGTGTGCTTGTTGTGTGACTCTGTGCCTGTCCTTTGTATAGAGCTTTGCTGCACATTTATTCAATAGCACAGAAAGCATCACATGGGGAAAAAATGAAAGATTTATTTTTAAATCATCAACAGGACTTTAGAAGAGATTAAGCCACTGATTCCAACTAAGCCCAATGGATCCAGATAACAAATAATATTTTAAACATCATTATTTATCAAGCAGTATCCACATTTATGGAGGATATTTATTTTATAAGATTGCTTCCAAGCTCTGTTTTTGCTGCTTACCTTCAGCCAGGGGCATAGGGAGTAGGTTTAAGATTACAGCTATGCATTAACTTAGGTTGCAAAGCAGATTACATGGGAAAGCCGAGGCAAGGAAGGTTGGCTGTTACACAGTTCTCTTTAAATCATGTTGAACAAGTAGGCTGAGTTCAGGGTAGGATGGCATCGTAATTCTTAAGTGACCTCACAGTATATTACTAACACTAGACATGGAGTTCAGCAAATGTCCCAGTCTCTTAGAATGTAAGAGCTATTTTCACAATATTGCACCACCACAGAGCTACTCCACAATTAATAAGAAATGAAACATTCTACCTCACATGAACCAGAATTTAAACTTGTTCCAGTTTGTTTTATGCACACCATTCCAGCTTAAGCAGCTATCATACATAACACAGTTATAAGTAGAGTGTGAAAAACAGTTACTTGATTTAAAAGATTTTAGCTCAAAAACAAACAAAACAAAAACCTTCAAAGAACATTGCCTAACAAATATATGATTAAGTTTCATGGCTATGCTGGGATACAATATTGGGCAGAACACTATTTTCAACCTAGTTTAAATAAATTATTCAAAACTATACTTGCTTCTATTAAATTTGTTATTTTCAGATGTCATAAAATGTGATGTTAAGAATGTGTGAGTTGGAAATGGTAGTTTTGTGTGTAGCAACATCCCTCAATATATAAAATATATGTGTATCAATTTGTTTATAAATGTTTTATTAAAAGCTTTTCTGCACTGAACTAATAACATCCACACAGGAGTATGTTTATTTAAGAAATGAATCAAGACAGAAATATTTTTATAATACTGAGTGGAGCTATAAAAATTTAGCCTCAAGTTCATTTCAAAAATAATGGTGGGCCAAGGATGGTGGCTTATATCTGTAATCCCAGCACTTATGTGGCAGAGGCAGTATTGCTATATGGTTTGCCTGGTCTACCTAGCAACTTAGAATGACCAGGATTGAATAGTAAGAACCTATCTTAAAAAACCCCTTCCCAGATCTAGCCAATGGTCAGAATATTCTCCACAGTTGAGTGGAGAGTGTGATATGACTTTCTCACGTACTCTGGTGCCTCACATTTGACCATGTCCCCTGGAGGGGGAGACCTGGTGGCACTCAGAGGAAGGACAGCAGGTAGCCAAGAAGAGACTTGATACCCTATGAGAATATACAGGGGGAGGTAATCCCCCCCAGGAACAGTCATAGGGGAGGGGTATAATGGGAAAATGGGGGGGGGGGAGGAATGGGAGGATACAAGGGATGGGATAAACATTGAGATGTAACAAGAATAAATTAATTAAAAAAAAAAAGAAAAGAATAAATAATATAACTGACACTATTTGATAATTTGAATATAAATTGCATGGTACCTGGTCTTTGCATATCAATAGTCAGAGGACGTTCTCCACAAAAAGACAAACTGCTTTAAGTCTTAAGGAAAATTAATGACACCATTTGTCAGCAATGCTATCTAACTGGATATCTGTAATCACACACGCTACCTCTCAAGTTGTCAGGTTTCTTTCTAATTTGTTATATAACCAAAACAAAACACATTGCTAACCAAATAGGCAGCCGAGAAACATCTGTAACATGGCTTTGATCATGTGTTTATTGTATGTTTTGCTTTTAAATAAAGATAATCCATTGTAGCAAAGACACATAGCTCTTCCTTTACTGTGCTGTGCCCAGAGAATGCACTGACGCCTGTCTCTGACTGGACTGAAGCTTTGGGCATTTAAAAAAAAAAACCTTTTTGCTATGATAATGATGTTTTGGAGTATTGCAGGTTCAGAATACTACATATTAATATCAGCTAATTCATAACTGTCAGTAAAATCCCTTGCAAATGTTTTTAATAACTTCAAAAAACTCACAGGAAGTGTCTGACTTTATGTGCAGTTATTTTGATGGCTCTTCAAATATTATTGAAACTTGATAAAAATGACAAGAAGATCCAGGCAGAACTGAGATTCATTTGAAAGTATAAGGCACATTGTGCCAGGAGTTATTCATGTGGTGATGTGGGAAAAGGTCTCCTGTGAAGACACAGGGCTCAGAGGCCCTTCCCTCCCTCAGCAAATGGAGCCGAAACCAGGGAAACCCCAAGTGAGAGTGATGGAAATGATTGCCAGGTGCCAGGGACAAAATAACAACTGAAAAGCAAGTGCCATTGAGAACACAGAAAAGAGCTGCCAGCCTAGGCTACTTGGCTGCAAGAACTAGAAGAGTGGACTGAATTTAAATACATGCCTTGCTCAATACTGTATTTGTACTGCATATTTCAATGTAAGAGGAAAAAAATGGATGCTGCTGCTGCTGTTTTCACTCATGTGGGTAAGAATGAAGAAGGAGAACAGGACAGAGAAAATCTTTTTAGCAGGACCCTGTGTGGTGAGGTTCTGGGTGACACTGGTTCAGGGTCTTTAGCTGGAGTCAGGGGACGGATGGGACACTGATAGGAAGGAAGACAATCAAAGACAAAGTGTCTTTCCTACGAACTTTTTATCAAGTTGATAAGAAAACCTTAATTTAGAATTCAGAGAACCAAACACACACACACACACACACACACACACACACACACACACACACACTCACACTTTACCTTGTTCATTCATACACTGGTTGTTCTGCAGTGAGTTACTGAGCATGGCAATGCAAATGTCTCTGTGAGGTGCTATGTAGGAGTAGGCATTAAGTAGTTCTATGAATGTCTAATATAAACTTTATGAAAATGATAAAGGAATCTAGACAGATGAGTAGGTAAAGAAAATGTAATGGTGTAGACACAGAATGGAATATTATTCAGTATTAAGAAACAAGAAATTGCCAGGTGTGGTGGCATATGCTTCTAATCCCAGAACTCAGGGATCTTTGTGAGTTCAAGGCCAGCCTGGTCTGGAAAGGAATTTCAGGACAGCCAAGGCTACACAGAGAAGTCCTGTCTCAAATAAACCAAAAACCAAAACCCTAAACCCAAAAATCTGTTCCCCACAAAAAAAAAAAAAAAAAAGAGTGAAAGAAGAAAAATTGCCATTTTTGACAAGAAGGATGGCAAACGTAGAAACTTGTGGCTGTGAGATGGCTAATGGTTTTCTCCAGTAGTACACTGGGATCTTCTGAAACAGTCTTTATTGTATATACTTCTTTTTAAAATATTTTATTAATGCATTAGTATTACATCCCTTGTATCCTCCCATTTCTCCCTCCCTCCCGCTTTCTCCCTACTCCCCTCCCCTAATATACAGGCACTCTGCAGTTTCACGTAAATCTCAGAACAAGCGCTGTCATCACAGATGTCCCACACATTTACATTGAGAAAGTGTAGCTCAGGGTTGCTAAGGGGTGTGGCTACCATTAAACAGCTACTGATGTCAAATCTGGACCCTATCCAGGTCTGCCTGCCTACACACTCCCACCTCTAAATATACTCTTCAGGATTTGTGCAAATGCTTTTCTGCTTCAATTCATTTTCTAATTTAATGTGTGAATGTGAAAAAACAGTTCTTTGATTTATTATGTGAGAATTTTTTTCTCAGTGTAATTAAAAGAGGGAAAGAGACCCTGTCCTGTTTGTATGAAGCAGAATTTTGTTGCTACTCTCTAGTCTCTTCTTAGATAATTGTTGCTTATAGTTATTTATTTTTTGCCAAATGTTAAACAAAGTGACATTTTTATAGTGTCAGTTATTTAAGAAATACCTCGTATAGTATGCATTTTGGAACAAGGGAGAGAACGCCTGGCCAGCCTCCTGACTGTTCCTGTCTATGCCTTTCATGTTGTCATTGGATTTAGAGGGTATTTCATGGCTGTGAGCAGCATTCCCTATATTCATTTCAAAATAAGAGTCTCAGATATCCTTTACCAACTATCTGTAATGTCATTACATAAATTAAATCCTTACAAGAAAATGGAACCCACTTTGCTTTATTGGGAAGTAACCTATTTAGAATTTGTGAAGTCTGCTATACATAAATAACCCAGAAAGGCTAATCACAAAGGGCTTTTCAAATACTTAAGAAAATTGCTCTCTTCCTATATGACTCCAAAGATTCCATATCTGTGTTGAAATGTGCTAAGGGATGTAACGTTCCCCTGACTAGCGTCAAAGTCAAATCCCATTTTGTAAGGGATATAAATCTCTGAATTTGAAATAGCTTTTGAAAATGTTTGGAGTTTTAATTTCATACTTGCCTAATTTTAATGTAGGTCAAGGAAATGGGATAGGAAATGCAAATGATAGTTGGAATAATGAATCAGCATCTACAGAAGGCACAAAGCAACATTCACAGAATGTTTTGCACCTATGCACATGGAAGGGAAATAAGCATTTGAGATAAAATGGCATTACTTTGCAGTTAGGTGATAGGCTGTTAATTGGACCTCATGACTATTATTTATTATTGAATCAGGTTATCTTCCCTGGGTTTGTTTACTTTTCTCTGCCAGAATCAGCTGCTCTAGGTCTCTAACATTCAGTTTTGTTTCTTTTCAGGGTTCCTGTACTTTTGCCTCACCAGGAGAATTGCTGGCAAGGCTTGTATGTATTTGTGACTCATCTCTTTCTGATCTTTGATTCACAGTCTGCATCCAAGTCTCTCAATGACATTGAAGCTAATTTACAGTGATGCCTTCATTGCACCCAATTATTAAGGAGTGATAGGTAACGTGATGAGTGTACTCTACAACAGAGTGAGGCTATTGCAGTCACAACCCTCTTATTTGCTGTTTATCCTCAGTTTAATAAAGCCAATTGACTTATAAAAAGTGCTTGGTAAGAAAGGTGATTTCCAAGTAAATTAATGGCTCAATTATTTCACTGTGATTTGCTTACAGAAATCTTGTCATGGATTTCAAGGTGATCCTGCTTTTCAGTAACTGATGGTTGATTAGAAATTATGTATGCTTATGCCTACAAGGTAGTCCTAACAAGCTTTAGGATGCAGTTAGTTTCAGGCTGGGATACATCAGGATAACAAGCACACAGCTCTCTAAAGGGAAAATGCAAGTGGTTTTATCAGTTCCATAACAATATATCTCTGTTCACTCCTAGAGTTGGGTTAGTGATCACTGGAACTTTCTAGCTGTAAGAACAGCTTTATTACTGCTTCATAGGCACTGTAGCTGCTGATTAACATTAACATTAACATTAACTCTCTGGTGAAAGTCTTACCTCATGTGTCTATGAGAATGGAAAGGGCTGTCCTGGTAATTCTCACTATCAAAGCCATTCACTAGATCCTCATTTTAGACAATGGTTTGAAAATATTTACAGAATCAATTACAGAAGAGTTATGAGTGGCCCTGATGTCTGGGATCTGTAATCATAGCTAGGTGGGTGGCTGAGGGAAGAGCATCACAGTTCAAAGTCTACTTGGGTTATTAGAGAGTGTGGTTCAACATCCCCTGGATGAGGAGACCTGGGGGCACTCAGAGGATGGATAGCAGGCTACCAAGAAGAGACTTGATACCCTATGAGCATATACAGGGGGAGGAGGTCCCCCTCAGTCACAGTCATAGGGGAGGGGAGTAAGGGGAAATGAGAGGGAGAGAGGAATGGGAGGATACAAGGGATGGGATAACAATTAAGATGGAAAATGAATAAATTAATAAAATATATTGAAAAAAAAAGAGTGTGTGGTTCAAGTCAATTGTGGGTAACCTTGGGGCCCTTTGTAAGAAGGTTAGCATTACAACTGAGCTATAGAGTGCTTACACAGAGCAGGTGAGGTCCTACGGTCAACCTCCAGCTCTAGAAAAACAGAAAATAAGGAAGTAATCATAAATATAACAGTAAAAGAAGAACAATGCTAATGATTCTAGTCACACCGGCTGTGTGAATGCCAGGCTCCTGAGAATGGAGACTAATCGTAGCAGAGTGATATTTTTAATGCTATTTTGGTTCCCAAAACAACTGTCCATTTGTCAATTTTACAATCCTAAAGTCTATACCTCAAAAGAGTGACTTTTTCCATCAAGTCAGTCTACTAAGTGAACATGTACTTTTGGGTCAGATTGAGATATTTAAACTATTGTGGATTCCCTTAGCTCTTCAGTACAATCATTGAAGTAGCCAAACAGGGTCTAAACTTTTCTGTTTGGGGAGATGATCCCTTCTTTCAAAGCAGCTGGTGTTCTAGTTAACTGCCTCCTGCCTACAATTTGCAATGAATTTCTGAAGGAAGGTTCTATTATAGACAATTTTCTTGTAGTTCCCTCAGGACAGGTACAGAAACATTCTATTTAGTTGCATTTTGTCATTGTGACACCTGTGTGGTTTCCTCATTCTCCTCTCTCCATTTTGAGCCAATGACCATTTCCAGGCATTCTTGATGCTTGTTATTTTATGAAAAGTTTCCTTTGTGAAACATTTGGTGATAAGGTAGAGAAATTATGTAGAGCCTTCATTTGTTGCTGTGTGTAACTAGCCAATTAGTATACTTACCTAATGCAAAATGTTTATCATTTCTCATTAAGACAAACCCAGTAATCCCAAATTATTTGAAAAGATTAATTTCAGAAGACAAGAGACATGTGCTAAGCTTGCTTGATAATTTAGGGAGGAAAAATAAAAATGTTCCTAGTAATACAATATTTAAAATTCAATTTCAATCTTCACCCTACATCTGACAGAGAGTTAATTTCCAAAATATACAAAGAACACAAGAAATTAGAGACCAACAAACCAAATAATCCAATTTAACACTGGAGTACATAAACAGAATTTTCAACAGAGGAATCTCTAATGGCCGAGAAGCACTTAAAGAAATGCTCAACATCCTTAGTCATCAGGGAAATGCAAATCAAAATGACTCTGAAATTCTACTTTACTCCTGTAAGAATGGCTAAGATCAAAACCTCAAATGACAACACATGATGGCAAGGATGTAGAGCAAGGGGAACATTCCTCCATTGCTGGTGGAAGTGAAAACTTACACAACTACTATGAAAATCAATCTGGAGTTTTTCTTAGAAAATTGGGAATAGTTAATTGCACTTCAAGACCCAGATATACCACTTGTGGGCATATATCCAAAAGATATTCTATCATATCACAAGACACTGCTCAGCTATGTTTGTAGCAGCTTTATTCATAATAGCCAGAAACTGGAAACACCTTAGATGTCCCTCAACCAAAGAATGGAGAAAGAAAATGTGGTACATTTACACAATGGAATACTACTCAGCCAATTAAAAACAAAGACATCATGCTATTTTCAGGCAAATGAATAGTACTAGAAAATATCATTCTTAGTGAGATAACCTAGACTGAGAAAGACATATATGATATTTACTCACTTACAGATAGATATTAGCCATAAATTACAGGATAGCCATTCTACAATCCACAGACCAAAGGAAGCCAAGGAGGGCCCAAGGGAGGATGCTTTAATCTCTCAGAAGGGGAAATAAAATAGACATTTGAAATGGATGGATGGAGGGAACCAGATGAAGAGGGGTTTGGGGAGGGTAATGGGGGTGGGATCAGGTGTGGAGAGATCAGGGATGGGCATCAAGGTGAGGACCAGGAAAGTGAGTGGAAATTAGTGGGGAGGCATCTCTGGGACAGGTGAGGATCCTGGGAGTCTATGGGGGTGACATCAGCTAAGATTCCTGGCAGCGAGGGTTAAGGAGCCTGAAGTTGCCACCTCTTCTAGCCAGGTAGGACTCCCGTTGGAAGAAGAGCAACACCAACCCACTCATAAAACATTCGACTCAAAGTTTGTCTTGTCTACAAGGAGTATAGGAATAAAGATGGAACAGAGATTGAGAGAATGGCAAATCAATGACTAATTCAACTTGAGACCAACACCATGGGGGAAAGCTAACCACAACCATATTGATGATACTCTGCTATGCTTGTAGACAGCAGCTTAGTATAACTGTTTTCTGAGAGGCTTCATCTAGCAGCTGATAAAAACAGATGCCGAGACCCACAGCCAAATGGTAGACTGAGCTCAGGGAGTCTTGTGGAAGAGTGGGAGAAAGGATTGAGGGAGACAGAGTGGTCAAGGACACTATAAGAAGACCTACAGAATAAATTAACCTCAGCCCCTGGGAATGCACAAAGACTGAACCACCAGTCAAGGAGCATGTACCAGATGGTGCATAGACCCCATATACTATGTAGCAGATGTGCAGCTTGGTCATCATGTGAGTCTCCTAATAATGGGAGTAGGGGCTATTTCTGACTCTGTTGCCTGTCTTGGTTGCCTTTTCTCTCACTGGGCTCTCTTGTCTGGTCTCAATGGGAGAGGGGATGCTTAGTCACTGCTTGGCCATGGAAAAAGCATGCCATCTCTCAATGAATTGAGAAGTAGGTTGATTTTCCTCCAAGCTATGAAACAAGTCTGTAAGAGCCTGAGGATTTTACTTAATTAGTAATTCCTTTCTAGGACATCCTAAAGGTCTTGCCAAAGTCCAAGTTCCGTAAAAGTCCCACTATTACTTGAAGGGTTTAAAGCAAAGCACCCTTGTCTAGACTCATTCTTCCATCCTAGGGCCTTCTCCAGTACTCTGTGTTCTAAGCTGATTCCACTTGCTATATCTCATCACGTTATCCTTGTTCTCCCATCCTTGTTCAAGATCTGATGTACTTGGCCTTTTTTTAAGTATTGTGGGAAAATGATAAAAGGCACACAATCCCTGACCTTAAGAGGCTTGCAGCATACTGGAAATGATGCCCAACATCATTTTAAAAACAATGGACAAGCCCTGAAAAGGATACATGCAGGTTTTCATTTAGCAGAGGAGCACAGTGACTAGTAGAGATTTAAAAGAAAAAAGACAAATTTGGGCAGTTGAATAGATGACATTGAAAATGAATCTCAATATTTAAGCAAATTTCATAGGGCAAGGAATTTAGCCACACTGTACTTAAGAATGAGCATGCTCAAACATATAGGAGCATAGGAGCAAGATTCTTTAGGCTATTGGGGAAGCCATAGATAGGCAAATACACAAAAAGAAGGATTTGTTTAGGAATGGAACGTGACCAGAGGAAGAACAAGTTAAACAAGGCTATTGTAGTCCATTTCATTGGATTCAGCTTTTATCATAAAGGTGATAAAAAGACCTATTCATTGAGTTTACATATGGAAGATTTAAATAATTGTGTTTCTTTTATGAAGAACTATCACTCTCGTAACAGTGTGACAGATAATAGCTATTGGAAGGAGTCAAGCCATTGAGACATCCTACTTTAATACTAATAATAGACTCCTAGGGTCTAAGGGATAAAAATATGCACATTATAGATTTTATGTGTTTTTCAAATAAGTGAATTAAATCACAACTTTCAGAAAGTGGTTCTCTTCTTCTACCATGTGACTTCTAGGGACTGAACTCATATTGTCAATCTTGGAGTCAAGTCTTTTACCCATTGGCTGAGCACCTCACCAGCCTCATGTATGTATTTGTAATTGTGTGTGCATGAGGTGTATGTTTGTATGCACATATTCTAACATGCAAAGAGGATAAGAGGACTTGAAAATGTACTCAGCTAGAATATAAACCTAGGTAAGCTTTGTATTAATTATCAAAGTTCAAATAAATAGAAGTTACATGAGAATTTTCTTCTATAAGGCATCTATTGATACTGTTGTCCACAGCTGAGGGGCCAAGTCATACAATATAATTACAAGTCACACCAATATAATTACAATGAGTTTTTGTTGTTGTTGTTGTTACGTAGTAAAATATAAAGAGATTTCACCACAAACATAGTAAAATCTACAAGTTATTGTCTCAAAATAATTTCAGGTGAAAATATATGGATAACCTGCATAAATTGGCAGTTGTCTTTTCTTTATAGAAAGCTTATGAGAAATCAACTCATTAACATCACACTTTAATAGATTCTTCCTTACTATTATAATTCACAATTTTTATAAAGAAAAATTTAATTTTCTTTAGTCTTACCCAGAAGAATTTGGAATTTGTTTATGCTTGCAGTGGAGGCGCTGATAAAGAAGATTTTAAAGGCCTGAAAGCTCAGAAAACAGAAGGCAGAAGATTGAGAGATCTCAGCGTGATTTATAATGGGGGACAAAAGGTAGAGTGGAAATTAAAATTCTTCCAAGTTGTAGTGTATGATTTAAATAGAGTGCAATTTCCATGAACCAGAGTGGGAAATCAATATAACAAGGGTTGGAAATGTAAAGAAATGCTTACCCAGCATGTGTGCCCTCCATTACCCTGACCCTCTCCTTTCTGAGGTTGAAAAAATGATGGGAGTCATGAAGGAACAGTGATTTCTCCCAGGAAAATGTTATGAGGATTAAGAGCTGCCTAATAGTTCAAACTAGTAGACTGCTGTATATAAGCATTCAATATCCCCAGACTTTGTAAATGAAAGGAAAATTAAATATCAGCCTAAGGGACTTTCTTTCAGTCAAATTTTAAATTTTGGAACATGTAGAATTCAATATGCATGGACTGAATAAAAACACATGCCAGTGCATTTAGAACAGAAGGAAGAAAACAAGAACAATGTTGCCATGTCAGGGAGTTTTCCAGTTTATATTTCATCAAAGTTATACTGCATTTGGCCATGGTGCCACATGCATTTATCTCTAAACAATATACTCATGGAGATTTTTTTTCTCTTCTACTTTCAAGTATAAGGTTCAATATACAGGTTTTAAAGAGCTTAAAATTAAACCTGTCACAGTTTTCTTTGCTAAGGCAAGTATTTCCTTCTTTGAATCCCTAGAACTTATGTAACTATAGAATCATATCTTGAAGCTTCTCATTATTGCATAAATAATCTTGCTAATAGAAGACGTACCTTTAATTCTTCTTAAATTACACAGGGACTATTCTGAGAACACTGGAAAGATTGTTTCCTGGAGTGCCTGACAGTTTTCTTCAGAAAGACTGCTCTGTAAAGAAAGTAGTAATTGTTAGGCCTCTCTGTGCAAAGCATACAATTTCTCAAAGGTACCCTGCATAGCTATATTTTAAGAAAGATTTCAATTTGGTTGCATAATTTCAGCATAATTCTGCTGTGCCCGTGGTGTTGATAACATTGAAAAATAACTTGATAAGCTGTTTGTTCTCCCACTGCTAAGATTTCATCACCAGCTGCTAGTTTGCTAGAGATTGTAGCTGCTAAAATGCTCTCCTGATTAATGTGCTAATTAATTAATGCAGCTGCTAAATTGTGATCTTGATTAAAATACACCACACAGAGAATACGGGAAAATCTCCTTGAATTAGTCAATCATTCCAGGTGCATCCTCACCCTAGAAAATACTCAGATGAAGAATCAACAGACCTCTTGCTGCTCGTTGGAGTAAGGGGAAGATCTTAGTCAAGACTGTTCTCATTTTTTTTTTTATCCTAAAATGGATTTCACGGTTAGAACTACAAGATGAAACAGACTTAAGGCAGTCTTGGGTTTTATGTTTTTCACTAGCAGATTGGCCTTCCCTAGCAATAACATTGACTTTAAACCATAGTAGTACCTATTAGGTACATTGAGTTCAGACTCAGCTTAGTTGACTTTATGGATGTATGGAACACCAAAAGTTCCTTCCAAGTGACTCCAATTGTGGTTTTATTTTGCTAAGATACTGATTCTCAGAGTAAGCTTTCACCTAATAGACATTGAGTAGTCATTTATCACGTATAAGGCACTATAGACAAAAAGAAAGATATTTTATATTCTCCTTAAAACATCATTTTATTTTTTGGAAGAAGGTACAAAGGATTGGCCACTACTAGGTACAAGTGAGTAAACACCAAATCAGTTAGGACAGATGCTAAGAACTCAGAGATATAGGAGGTGAATAAGAACATATGCGTGTAGTGTCAGCCTTTCCAGTGGAAACTGAAATAGACTTTGACTGGTAGAGAAACAGTATGAGTAAATAGATGTGAATCAAGTTTTGTCACATAAATAAAGTTGAGACCAAACTGATAAGAATGTAGATGAAGTCTGAGAATGAGCGCCAATGTTGACAAGTTAACATGGCGCTTTGAATGGTGGGCAAGAAACAGGCCAAGGAATCTTAATCATGATTTGCTCTGTGGTTACTCGCATGCGGTAAGGCAGAGCATCATGGTGGCCAGGCAATGATGCTCATTTTCTGGTGGCCAGGAAGAACAGTAAACAATGGAGTAGACTGCAAATGAGCCATGTTCTTCACAGTCCTTCTCCCAGTGGCTTACTTCCTCAAGATAGGTCCTGTCTGCTAACATTTCAACCTCTTCACAATAATGTCATCAGATCATAAATCTACCAACAGAGCGGTACATTTATCAGACCAGACCTTTGCTGCAGATTGACATTACAATGGTTCTAATGGGCTCATGTTTTGAATGCTTAGTTCTGATGGCTGTGGAGCCTTTAGAAGGTAGGAACCTAGCTGGGGGAGTAGGCCACTAAAGGTAGTCCTTTGAAGGGTATAAGTCTTCTGTCCTGCTTTCTCTGTTTCCTCATCTGCCATAAATCCACCAGTCATGGACTGAGGCATTTCTGCTCCTATGCCTTTTGTGCTATCATGGACTAAAATCTGTATGAAACCAGGAGTCAAAAATAACACCTTTTGAAGCAGACTGTCCTATATGGATGCGACCAGATGTGCTGTGGTCATATGGTGGAGGAGGAGGTCCCCTTCTGTCACAGGTCTAGGGGAGGGAAATAGAGTGGAAGAGGGAGAGAGGGAGGGAAAAGGAAGATACAAGTGAGGGGATAGCAATCAGGATGTAATCTGAATAAATTATTTAAAAACATAACCCCTTTCTCCCTCAGGAGGGAATTTTTTTTCTGACAGCAGTGCAAGACTCAGCAATGTAGCTTTCATTATCACAAATACTTTCACAAAGCCTTAAACATACGAGCTTTATGTAGGAAACATTATTTCTAAATCATAATAGAAGATACCACCAGCATTGACCAAGAAGACACCTGGTAAAATGGGAACACAGACTACATAGACTCTAGTTCTTTTGTTTAGAACAAACAAAGAATCATAGTTATTATCTAATCTTGGGGGATTATACGTACATTCTGTAAAAACATAGAGAAGAATTGGTCCCTTGAATCACTCTGTGAATATTTAGGCAGCGAGAGCTTCCATTTTAGTCTCAGTGTGGGTTGAATTGTATCTCCAGAAAGATATGTTTAAATCCTATCCACTGGGCCTATAAATATGGCTCTTTTAGAAATAGGAATTTTGCAAAGGCCATGAGGTTTAGATCAATTCATTACGAAGTAGTGAGACACAGAGAAAAGTGCTGATGGGGTATTGTATAACAATTTCCTCCAATTGAAACATTCAACATTCACTCTTAGAAGTGTTATAGTGAAAATATATTTTTAAGTTAAAAAGAGTGTTAGGTTTAAAACTGTGAGAATGAGAACACTAAGGGAAGTAAGTAAGAGGACATGTAGGTGGGTATGGCATAGCAATACTGACAAGACCTCTGGTTGAACAAAGCCAGTTTCAATAGACTCTGGCTGGCTCCAACATATTACCCTCACTTATGCAAAGCACAGTTATACTTTCATATATTTATATAACTAAATGAAATAAACTGAACTGTGGGTGAGGGCATATTCTAAAAGTCCTTCATATATTATAGGAAGGAGACAGTGAACTAAACAGGAGGTGATCAAGAAAAACTGTGGCTCAATCTTAGTAACTGTGATAAGAATTAATTTCCTATAGGCTTAAGATAAGGGACCACACAATCTACAATCTGGCTACATATAAGTAAGAAGAAAGACATCATGATTTAACTAATGGGTAGTCAGCCCAGCCAAAGTCAGTGTGTGGCAAGCCAAGGTCAAAACAAAAGTGAACAGGGAAAACCACAGCACATGACCATTTACCTGAGTGAGCCACGTTAGGCCAGAGAATGTGAGTTCCCTTTAGCTTGACTCACTATATGCCTAAAGAATTGACCTACCTCAAAAGAAATTACCTCAGTTTGTGCTCAGTTTTCTGTCATAAGTCCCATGAAAAGCCCCTAGGTAAGCAGCTTGATGGTGTTTCCTGTTTTGGGACCACTCCCACTCTGGGGAATCTTTCTACACTTTTTTTTTTTTTTTTTTTTAACAGTTTCCTCTTTTGTATGTATCTTTCTTCCTTACTGATGTGAGACAACAAACTTGAGATCCACTGACCTGGGCATCTTTGGTTGATGTTTCAGCACATTAGGTCCCAGAGTTAAGCCCTCTTGAAGCAAGCGGTGCTCTGTTGCTCTCAAAGTTCTACATAGAAGGGAGGTGTGGAGTAATGAAACACACCTTGCTCAGCAGTCTCCTGACAGTTACAATTGCAAGGCCCCTCAACAAAGTTGTATAAACAACTTTTGAGGAGGAGAAATTTCCACTGAGCTGCTGGCAAGTTATGCAGGGAGCTACAGGGATGTGGCCTTTGTGAGTCATCACCCATGCCGGAATGGGCATTTCAGGGCTGCAAGTACTTTTGAATCATCCATTCTTGTAAATATCCATCGCCTATCCACTTGTAACTAACCCCAATAATTGCTGGTTCACCAAGTCAGGCTTGCATAGAATCATTCCTTCCATCTGTTGCTGGTACCCTATCTGAGGTAAAGAGACATCTGTTTATATCTCTCCCGGAAAAGTCACACAGCACAGAGGTAGAGATTAGAGTCACACATGCATATGTTAAAGGGTGCCAAAATTTTCCAGCAAATTCTAGAAGGTGAGGTAGCCAAGGGAGAATTCTCCTTTACAGGTTTCAGAGAGAGCATCATCCTGAGAATACTTGATCTTAGACTTCTAGACTCTAGAACTGTGGAACATTATGTATTTATTTTAAGACACCTAATTTGTGAAATACTGTTTCAATAGCTTCAAGAAACTGATACACCTAAACATTGGAATTAAATACTTTTTGCTGAGCTTTTATTGTGTGTCAAAGGCTAAGTAATGTGAGCTATTTGCATGTATTATCTCATCTTCAAAGTAACATTATGTGATATGTTAGTATTTTATTTATATTTTCATTGACATACATATATGCATACATGTCTATGTATCTACATAAACATATATGCTTTTATATAAGAAAGATTGAAAGATTGTCTGAAGTTACAGTCTGCTTTTTAGTAGTTCTGAGTTTGTATGTACCCTGAAGTGTCCTAAACTATAAAATGAAGTCACCATCCTCTATAAATTTTCAGACTAGCTGACACAAACACTGACTAAGCAAGAAGTAGCTACTATCTGTCTTGTTGTCTTCTATCCTATTATTTTAATAAACCAGACCTGCATCTGGCATTTGAGTAGATAACATTTTATGCTCTAATGCTCTGTTTTTTGTATTGACACAAGTTATTTCTTTGTCTACTTCATGGATGCTTGAAGACAAAGTATATTAAAGGATGGTAAAATGGTGAATACAAGAAAGTAGCTAGGTATGACTCAAAAGCCTTTCTTTGATTTTGGCACCTATTTAAACTGGGCAGGAGTTCTATGGATGTAGATTTGGAAGGTTTCTAAATGAAATTAGAAAGTACCATTGTTATCCTATTGGCTTATATGTTGGATTTTCATCCTATATTTATGAATTTCTTCTTAACTGAAACATCAGTTTTTCATTCTACCTGTTCTCTGCCTAGTCCCGGCCTGGCTGCTGCAAGGATTTGAACACAGGTGAGGCTGTTTCTGCATGGTTCATCCTAATTTGACAAGCAGGCTTTTTGATGCCGAAGTGGATCAGAAGGGACCTATTTAGAAAGGAACAGTTACTGGATATTGCAACCTGTAAATTTGATTCTTCATTTGCCTCAGTTTATGGCTAAGGTTCGTGTCAGAAAACTCTTAAATGTGATTTATCAATAGCCCTATAAATATCTATTGGGCCTGCACTAATTCAATCAGTACTCTGCAACTGAAAAGAGTTTAAGCACCATTTTCCAAGGGTACCCATGACACTCACAGATCAATATAACAGGTTACTTCAAAGTTAAAAAGTATTCGCAAAGCCAGTAGCTGATATATTCTTGACTTAAAAATACAGTGTTATTTACTGTGTATCATATACAAGTTGGAATACCTTTATTACCTATATTCTGTGATATAATTTCTGTCATTGGTTTATTTTAATGAGAAATTCCCTTTCCAGTATTATAAAGTCTATTCATTATTATTAGAGCTTCATGATTTGGCAAGGCCAGGTCTCCATGTGGGGCAGCAAAGGCTGCAACCAAGATACCATCGGCTATATGATCAAATAAATTTGTTGGATCTGTGTCTGCCTGACTTTAATTATTATGGAAGGATGGCTGCTTTCTTGGAAATGACAGGATAAGTCTGATTCCTTAGGAAGTTTGAATTAATTTTAGTAGATGCTCACATTTTAACTAAGTGAATACATTTTGGAAAATTAAACATTTCATTGGCCATGTGTTTGATCATTTCATAATTTTGCATTTGTGTAAAATTTTCTTTTATTTCACAATAAGCATTCCAGAAATTGTGTGAAATAAATAGGCCATGTGGAGAGGAAAGGAGTCTTAGAAATATTTTGAATGATTTTTTTTTTCCTAGTAAGATAACCTGGAGGTTGGATGACTAATTTACATAATGGCTTCTAGGAAAATGTCAAAGTCAAAACCAAGATGGCTCCACTTTACATAGAGATAAAAGGTGGCTCTTTGAGATCATTCATGTGTCTTCTATAGACTTAGGGACCAGTGGGGAGTGGTCCTTCCTCTATAGTGACATAGAAGAACACAGCCTCAGGAGAATGTGGACTAGTGAAGATAGGCTGGACTGTTCGGTAATTTTTACCATATGTAATCTTAAATCCAAACAACTGTTATCCAGTAGGATCTGGATCCGCATCCTTTTCAATCACTCTGCCCCCTTGCTGGGGGGGGGGGCAATCTATATCTGAGTTTCTGGTGTCTGTTTAGCAGAAAGTTCCGTAGACATCTCTTAAAAATTAGTGGAATGGTTAGAATTACACCAAGATATTTTATATTATTTGTGGCTTTTGTGAAGGGGATAGTTTCTCTAATTTCCTTCTCCTTTTGTCATTTGTATACAGGAGGGCTACTGATTGTTTTTAGTTGATTTTGTATCTGGCCACTTTGCTGCAGGTGTTTATCAGCTGTTGGAGTCCCTTGATAGAGTTTCGAGGATAATTTATGTATAGTCTATGTCATCTGTGATTAGTGATAGTTTTGACTTCTTCCTTCCCTATTTGTCTCCCCTAGATCTCCTTTAGTTATCTTATTGCTCTAGCTAGGATTTCAAGAACTATACTGAAGAGATATGATGAGAATGGACATCCTTGTCTTGTTCCAGATATCAGTGGAATTTATTTAAGTTTCTCTCCATTTAGTTTGATGTTGGCTATACTGCCCTTATTATATTTAGGTATGTGCCTTGTATCCCTGCTCTCTCCAAGTCCTTAAACATGAATGGGTATTGGATTTTGTCAAATGCTGTTTCAATCTAAGGAGATGATCATTTGGCTTCTTCCTTCAGTTTGCTTATATGATGGATTAAAGACCTCAACTTAAAAACTGACACACTAAATCTGTTAGAATAAAAAGTGGGGAAGAGCCTTGAACTCATTGGAACAGGAAACAACTTCTTGAACAGAACACCAACAGCTCTGGCTCTAAGATCAATGATTAATAAATGGGATGCCATGAAAGTGGAAAGCTTCTGTAAAGCAAAGGACACTGTCAACAGAACAAAATGATAGCCCAAAGACTGGGAAAAGATCTTCACCAACAGTACATTGGACAAAGGGCTAATACCCAAAATATATAAAGAATTCAAGAAATTAAACACTACCAAACCAACTATCCCAATTAAAAAATGGGGTACTGAGCTAAACAGAATTGTCAACAGAGGAATATCAAGTGATCAAGAAACACTTAAAGAAATGTTCAACATCCCTAGTCATCAGGGAAATGCAAAGCAAAATGACTCTGAGTTTCTATCTTACATCTATCAGAATGGCTAAGATAAAAAACTCAAGTGACAGCACATGCTGGCAAGGATGCAGAGAAGGGGGAACACTCCTCCATTGCTGGTGGGAGTGCAAACTTGTATAACCACTTTGGAAATCAATCTGGCTCTTTCTCAGAAAACTGGGACTAGTACTACCTCAAGACCCAGCTATACCACTCCTGGGCATATACCTGAAAGATGCTCCACCATACAAGGACATTTGCTCAGCTATGTTTGTAGCAGCCTTATTCATAATAGCTAGAATCTATTGTAGATGTTCTGCAAGCAAAGAATGGATAAACTGTGGTACATTTACACAATGGACTACTATTAAGCTATCAAAAACAAGGAAATGTTGAAATTTGAAGGCAAATGGATGGAACTAGAAATGATCATCCTGAGTGAGGTAACCCAGAACCAGAAAGACATACATGGTATATACTCACTTATAAGTGGATATTAGCCCAACATAGATGTCCTCTGAAGACTCCACCCAGTGGGGTATTGAGATAGATACTGAGACTGAAAGCTGGACTCTTAGTTAGGAGCTGCGAGATGTATGAGAGAAATGGGGGTGGAAGGAAGGTGGGTGTCAGAAGTTCCACAAGGAGACTCTCAAGGCTGGTGGATCTGGACCCTGGGGGGCCTGAACAAACTGATGCACCAACCAACTGATGCACCAACCAAGCAGAGAACTCATACCTCCTGTTCTAGACAGCTCATTCTCCACATGGAGATGGGAAGGGGACAGTGGGAATTGCCTCTGACATCAACCCTGGTGCCCGAGATTTGATTATTGCCCCCTGGCTGAGAGGCCCTGGGGGAATGCAGACGAAGGGGGTTGCAGGCTATCCAGATGAGACCTGATAGACTATGGTCAGAAGGCAGAGGAAGAGATGCCACTGCTTAAAGGTCTAGGGGAGGAACATAGATCAGAAGAGGTAGGAAGGGTGGGAACAGGAAGATAAGAATTAGGGGATTACAATTGAGCTGTAATGAACATAAATTATAATAAAAATGTATTAAAAAACCAATTGAATATGACTGAATTAATTTCTGTCCATACTTTATCTGAGAAAAGCAACCATGTAGCTGTATTGTTATTGTAAAATATAGAATAAGTTTGCTGATTCAGGGAATAGAGGCTAATTATTATATATTCTAAAATTTACCATAAACTTGAAAATTGGAATAAACAACATCTGACTTCTGCCTTTGCACCTGAAAGATTGGTTATCATAAGATTGTGTTTTAGAAACGAGCTGTCTAACTCTGAATAGCTGGGTTTTCATAGCTTATAATCTTGTCGAACAGAAGGGACCACACTGAGTTGGGCTACCACTCACTATTTGCGAGAGAACAATTGCTAGCTTGCAAGCTACACAGAAAAGGCTGTGAGTATGATGGGCTAGTCAGTGAGTCTAAACAGCCAACAGTTACTGAAGTCCTAGTGGACTGAGAGGCCCACTTTAGGCATGTGAGAAAGAGTTGAAGCATTTAAAACTTAAAAGCGCCAGGTGCAGTGGCACACACCTGTAATCCCAGGACTCAAGGAGGCAGAGGTAGAGGCAGAGGCAGGTGGATCTTTGTGAGTTTGAGGCCAGATTGGTCTATAGAGCAAGTCCAGGACTGCGAAAAACAAAACCAGCCAACAACCAAACAAACAAAAAACCTGAAACCAAACCAAACCAAACCAAATCAAATCAAATCATACAAAATCAAACCAAACCAAACAAAAAGCCACCACCACCCCACTACCACCAAAACAAAACAAAAAAAATTTAAAGCATAAATTGATGGAGAAGAAGAAGATTCAAAGAAAGCTTTAGAGTTAACATTGGGTTTTTTTTTAGAGTGTGTCATTTTCTAAGTCTTTAATTGCAGAAAGGATTAAAACCAAGAAGAGAAACTCTTAAAAGTTATCCAGATCTTAATTCCTAGTAAAATCCGTAGAAACAAAAATAAAATGAAACAATATCTTTAAAATATGGAGGACATGTGCTACCAGTATAGATTTTTAAGTTGAAGAAAGACCAATAATATTTTGTAGGTTTTAAGCAAAAAGATTAAAGCATGGAAATAACACAATAGCTAGGAAGTAGAAGAATAAAATCAAAGCTTTTTGAATATCTAATATTGTCAGAAACCCCATAAAATTCTAACAAGGATAGTTGTTGTAACTTCTAATGTGACCATAACAATATCTTCTTTCTATCAATTTACCTACCATCTATCTGTTGGGTTTGGGTTTGTAGTTTATAAAATATCATAAAGGGAAATAGAAAATACAGGAAAAACTATAGATAAGTAAGTTTACTTGACTTCTAAGAAAAGAGTAAATATGTACTTTAAGCAGAAAGAAGTGATTCCACTAAAAGGCAAACCTTGCTAGTCTGCAAAAAACAACATGTCTACAGTATTTAAAGAAGGAACTCACTGGAAATCATGTTAGAGGAAACTAGTGAACAGCACCAAGGAAGTGTTGTGTCAGATATGTACTCAGTTATTAAGTTCTCAGTACCCCTGGAACTACCACATTACACAAACTCTCTGATCATACCAGAATGTAAGCTGGGAATTAGTCAGAAAATAAGTAGAAACATCTGAAGTATTTTAGGACAAGCAATATGGTTCCAAAGAGAACTAAACTGTCAATTTGTAATAGTCAAACCAGAAATCAGCAAGAACCTTTTTTCTAATTAAAAAAGAAAAGATGGCATTTTGAACTTTGGAATGCATACTTAAAAGGCTTTCCAGGGATACCATAAAGATGTGCTGTTCACATATAGTCCCTTACTCTCTCACAACTATGACATTGAATGGGAAGGAAAGTGTGTTTTTAAAGAAGTAGAAAAATCAATAAATTGATGTCAACATTAAAAATATTTTACCCAATTTCACAAGTATTTACAGACAAATTCTAGTTAAATGTAGACTAAAACCAGTAAGGTTCCTACGAGAAAAGCTACAAGAATACTTCATAATTTAGCAGCATGCAAGAAACACACCCCCAAAGGAAGGGTGATAATTTGGACTATATTAAGCTTAAGAAGAAAAATGAAATGCAGCGTAAGAATAAAAATGCAAGCCACAGAACGAGAGCATCTATTTTCAATACATATTTTATTCATAGCATCTAGAATACACAAAGATTTCCTGAAAACTAGTGAGAACAAGAAACAAAACTTTGCAGAAAGAAACAGCAACAAAATATTTGAGCAAACATTTCATAAAGAAAACATCCAAATAACCATAAACATCCAAAGGGTGCTTCTTTCCTGTTAGTAAAATAAAATTAAAAAATTAAAAACTAAACATGCCTCCACCAGAGTAGTTGAAGTCTGAGATGGACAGCTGTAATTCTGATGGAAGCCCGGGAGCTGCGGATGCAGTGTTAATTGGTGTAAGTCACTTTGAAGACTGCTTGGCAGTGTTTCTGTGTGATCCATCTGAACAAGAGTTTTATCTTTGTGCTCAAAAAATGTAAATATATTCACTAAAACATATAGTCAAGGATATTTATAGTGACATTACTTATTTTAATTCCCAGATAGAAACAGCCCAAATATCTAACAGGAGCAGAGTGGGTTTCAAACGTGGCCTATTGATACCATCCACCAATGAGAAAGGGTGAGCGCTGCTCAGTTCAGCACCATAGACTCATGGTATACAAGCTAAGGTGACAAAACAATCCAGACACAGAAAGAATTCCTCCCATGTAATTCCACACGCATAAAGAAGCCAGCAAGGGCTGTTGCTGTCTTTCAGGGAAGGAAGTATGCTGATTAGGTGACGCAATGGAGGCCATGGTTGGGGGTGTTTTTATTTCTTTATCTTAAAAAAATGATTTGATGTTATGTTTGATTAGGTGTATATGTGATGGTCGGTATACATGAGTGCGGGCACTCTCGGAGACCAGAACAGAGAGACAGATTCTCTGGAGCTGGAGTTACAGATAGTTGTGAGCTTCCCCACGTGTGTGCTGGGAACTGGACTTGATCACCTCACTTTTTGAGCTGTGAACTGGTTACTGAGGTTTGAAAATATTTGACTGTGTAGTATGTTTTTGTATGTTTTACCTAGATGAAGACTTCAAATCAAGGTATTGATTTAAAAAAGGAACAGTGATTTAAAAGCCATTTGAGACCAAGAAGCATCCATAGAATTTGATTCCAGTTCCTTTCTTATTTATTTATTTTTATTTATTCACTTTACACCCTGAGCATAGCCCCCTCCATCCTTTCCTTCCAGTCTCACCCTCTCTCCCTATCTGCCCTCCCCTACTCCTCAGAAAAGGGGAGCTTTTTCCACAACTCACCACAGCACATCAAGTCACATCAGGACTGAGAACATCCTCTTCCACTCTGGCTCTGTAAGGCAGCCCCACCAGTGAGAAGTGGTCTAAAAGCAGGCAACAGAGTCCATCTCAGAGACAGCTTCTGCTCCCTTTACTAGGGGACTCACATGAAGTCCAGACTGCTCATCAACTACATCTATGTAAGGGGAGTTAGGTCCAGTCCATGCATGGTCCTTGGTTGGTGCTTCAGTCTCCACAAACCACCCTGATCCCAGGTGAGTTGACTCTGTTGGCCTTCTTGTGGAGCTCCTGTACCTCCCTGATCCTTCTATCCTTTTCCCCAACCTTCCATGAGGCTCCCAGCACTCTGCCCAGTGTTTGGCTATGAGTCTCAGTGTCTGTTTTGATCCATTGCTGTGTGGAGCCTCTCAGAGAATAGATAGCTATGCGAGGCTCCCGTCTGCAAGCATAGAACAGTGTCATTTATAGTGTCAGAGGTTGGCTCTCTTCCATGGGGTGGGTCTTAGATTGGGCCAGGAAATGGTTGGACATTCCCTCAAGTTGTACTCTGTCTTTATCTGAACTTTGGGTCAACGTTTTTGTGGGTGGGTTGGTGTTTCCCTCCTTCTACTAGAAATCCTGTCTGGTTAGAGGGAAGTCTCTTTAGTATCCTTGACCCTCACTTCTAGGAGTCTCAGCTAGAGTCATTCCCATATCCTTCTAAGAGCCTACCATACTGTAGGCCTCCAGCTGGCTACAGAGTTGCCCCTGCCCACAGCTTGTCTTCTCTCTGCAAACCCTCTGTCCTGCTGCCCTACTCTCCTCACATATGATCCCACCGTCATTTTCCTCACACTTCCTCTCCTACCCTGTTCTTTCTCTCTTCACCCACTTCCTGTCTGTTCTATTTCCCCTTCTGAGTGAGATTCAAGCATCTCCCTTGGGCCCTCCTTGTTACTTAGCTTCTTTGGGTCTGTGGTTTGTAGGATGGTTGTCCTGTACTGTATGGCTAATATCTGCTTCTAAGTGAGTACATAGAATGTGTGTCTTTCTGGGTCTGGATTATGTCAATCAGGATGATCTTTTCAAGTTCCATCCATTTGTCTGAAAATGCCCCGGTTTCCTTAATTTTAATAGCTGGCTAGCATTCAGACCAACTCCCTTCATAATCTTAATTAATCTAGATTAATGTGTTTTTCTAGAAAGCATATAGATTCATGATTCTGGAGGTGTACAGAAAGAAAAAAAATCAGACATCAAAGTGAAAAAGATGGTAAACTTCTTTTTATTTTGCAACTTTTAGCACCATGGCTATATGTCAAGGTTTTGAAGGAAGAGTTTTCTGAAAGTCATAGAGAGGAAAACTAACAAGAGCAATAATACCAGTGTTTCAAGACCGTCTTGAGTAAGTTTAGGTGGAGCTAACAAACTGTATAGGGTTATGCGTGAAGAGCGCCAGGGTGTTCCAAGGGCTGCAAGCACAGACAACACAGAATCGTAAAGGACAAATTCTTCTAGGTTTATTGTTTTAGTCAGAGTGGTTTTGTAGAAGAAATACCCATTTCTATATGAGATAGAATTCACATCTAGTGGGGTCCTTAACTGCTGGTCAGGTCACTTGGCAAACATGCTCCTGTAGGACCGGGCCAGAAGGCACAGGCAAAGGGGCCGCTGAGCCAGCGAGCAGGGAGAATGGAAGGCCTTTCCTTCTCACAGAAAGGTGGCCGCCATTTGTGCCTTGGTTATAGTTTTGGGCTCTTTCTTCTAAGTGTTTGGAAAAGGGGAAGTATGTCTTGGGTCGTGTGTCTCATCTTTTCAATGTAAAAGCAATTGGAAACATGAGCTTTTCAGTTTTGGACGTGGCTAAGGTGGTCAGGATCACGGGGTTTTCTGTTGGATACACTCTCAAACATATACAACCTTGGGTTAAACTGTAGTTACCCTAAAGTAACCTAACTTACTTTAGACTGGTACAGAAGGGACAATGGCTGGTCACTCTGATGAACCAAAAGGAAAGTTTCATGCTGCAAGTCTTTTCCCTGGTGGAATCTAAAGGATTTTTTTTTTACTTAGTTCATGCATCTCAGGGCACTCTGATGTATATTGACTGTATGACCAGGACTATATCCATATGAACACATACACACAGAACTATGAATATATACATATATATTGACATTTGTTATCAAAGGGAAGCTGCTTATATATCAAATCCATGTAAGCTTTATAGCATGAAGAATATTTTAAAGTATAAAGACAGAAAATCTATGAAAATTGAATAGCAAGTTGGAACAGGAGGCTCTCAGAAGGCCAATATTATTGTATTAATTTATGAAACTCCACTTATTTGTATATCTGTTAACTTGTTTGATCCAATAAGCAATTTGAGTTACACCTCAATGGGCTGAATCTTTCAGAAATATTGAAAACTCTCGGATGAGATTTTCCTAGTATTGCATGAATTTGCTTTATTTACTTATTGATTCTTTTTCCATCGGAAATAAACATAAAACATCTCCCATGCCGACTATTTGTACAGAAACCAAATCATATGAGACCGTCAAGTGCCTTTTCTCTCAAACTTTTGCTCTCCCCTCACTCCTTGCTTACCACAGCAGAGCCTGTGTGCGGCTCTTCCTGTACAGCTTACCATAGCAGTGCCTGTCACCTGCAGCAGCGTGGCGAACCACTCATGGTGCGCATGCCCATTTCCTTTGGGCCTGAGAGGGCAAAGCAGCCTGTTGCCGTGCGGAAGGAAGGCAGCACACCTGTCTGACAGCTGTGGTTTGGCTCCTTTTAAAATGAACTGCTTTCTCTTTGTTTTCCCCCTGCGCTGACTGCAGTTGGTCCTGAAGGAATTTTATATTCAAGAAGTTAGGAAGCTTTCTTTACTAGAACCAAAGCGCTCTGTGTTCTCTTGTAAGGAGACAGTAGCCAGAACCCAGCTATCTTGAAATCAATACTTCCGTTTTGTTCTCCCGTTTTGTTAGCAGGGTCTAGCTGAGTTCCTATTTCCAGGCTTGGGGACTAGCTCCTACTCTGCCCCTCCAAATGTTTTCTTGTTTGTTAAACCGGTAAAGAATGTAGAACTTGTCATTTTAACCAAGGTGCATAAGTTGCAAAAAATATACATAACCAATTGCCTGCAAGCTCTCATTAAATACTTGTAGCTGCCATGCACCGTTGCCCCCTTAACACCGTGAGCTCTGGACCAAATGTTTAGAAGGGTGAATTAAGGACCTTGAATTCTGGACCCAGTGTCTAGTGGAGTAAATGAAAGGCCTTGAGTCAGGTGGCCTTTATCAGGGCTTGATTTCCAACTGATACTCTCTTGCTTAAGCCTCTTTGTCAAAATACAGCAGTATGATCTGAAGCTCACCCAAACTTCCCTAGTTTTTGAGGTTTCACCCTTTAAATATGCAGTACAGCTTTCCCATGGAGATGCAGTTCAGATCCCCAGCTGACTGTCTCTCTGAGTGCTCAGAAACTAAAGCATTATTTGCTTTCTCGGCTTCCACCCAGAACATAACACTATGTTGATGTGGAGGGAAGAAAATCTCACCGCATAACAGGTACACATATGAATTAATGCACAGAGGCTCAAAATGTTTGTTTACGAAAACACATGTAAAATGGCATTGGGTGCATGATTCTCGGTGCTTTTGGAATTCTTTTGGTCTCTGCCGGAAAGCATAGCGTGTATATCACAGCAGAGCAAATGACAGCTGGAGCTTATTTCACGTGTTAAAACAGTAATCATGCTACAAAGGAAAGGAAGCAGCAGCTGTACTCTCAGACGTTTATGCTTTCCCAAAGCTCCTCCTAGCTGTGTGCTCTCTGCTCACCCAGTGCCAGAGCAGAGACAAAGTCGCCTCACCACGCAGGTGCAGCGTGTTCTTCTCTGCCCTTGCAGTGAAATCTTAGCAATTGTTGAGACACGCTACCTTCACCCATCTCACTACATCTTTAGATGAAATTACTCTTTTTAAAAGGGTACTTCCCTATTTCATAGGTAAAATGTATATCTTCCTGTTGACAGAAACATTAGAAAAAAAACTATAAATCTTGCTTCATAAATTTCCTGCTTGTTTTTATGTTCATTAGCAAATGGAGACAAGTGTCATTTTAGACCTAACTATTTTATTTTTATGTCAGTAGCATTCCCACCATCCCTAATTCCTTCTGTCTGTCTTCTCTCATTTCTTTGTTCTTTTTCCTAAGTTGAGAACATTTCGTTGGATACACTTTTGAAGAGCATGCTTACAATTTGACAAGATTTTCTGTTGACTTTAATTTCCAATCTGGAGTACAGTGTCTGTCAGTACATTTGTGAGTATAGTATGTATGTTTGTATGCTAGTACCCATAGACATTTACAAAGACCCAAGGAGGATGGCGACTTGCATTGCTCTATCACTCTCCTCCTCACTAAACGTGGAACTAAGCTGTTGTTCAGCAAACTCCAGTTTCCCTTCTGCCTTCCACAGCACTGGGGTTATAGCTACATGGGAGACCATGCCTAAACTACAGTTTTAACTCCTTCTCACAGAACCATCTCTCCAGCCCCAATGCTTAACTTTCTTTTGTCGCAAAGTAGTTTCTCAATGCAGATAATGAAACACTTAAAGAATAGTGACCTAGCGTTTTCTGGGTGTCCTTTTCCTATACGAGTTAGAATGGCTCCTGTAATAGCAGGTGCCTTTGCCATCTTTTAATGGTTTAGTTCATGCTGAATCAATGTAGTCCATAGACTCAGGAGAGTCTCCATTTATGGATAAATCAAAAGGTGATGTTTACATTTCACATTGTAAAATAGAAAACATCATGACTAAGGTGTAGACCGTAGATTTCCTTTTGGATGCAACATCTGCCATAGTCTACAGTGGTCCAAATTTACTTATGAGTGACAACAATGGAAGCAAACTCTGAGTTAATCTTCCTGAGTTTGATTTCTCAAATGGGAAATGTGTTATTTTTGCAAGGATTGTTTTCCCTTCTGTATTTTTAATCTGAGAGAATTGTGGAGCCATGTGTGATTGTCATAAACAGTGGATACTCCTCCAATAATAATATCTTATCTTATGGTGCAATATCACAGCTAGGAGGTTGACATCGGTCTAGTTTATGAGCCTCTCAGAGCTCTTAGTTTGTGATTGCTCAGCATAATCAATGATATGTCCAGTGAGGAAGGACACAGGTTAAATTCTTACTGTACTCTCAGGCATTCATAGGAAATACTCTGGGGTCAGTTAGTGGCGGTGCTTGGCAATGGCTCCTTGAAACCACAGAATTCCTTCTATAATACCCATGTTCCAACTCATTGTCCTGTGAGAGCCACTTGGGCAATGCCTCTCACAGTTGTCTGTATATTCAAATATCAATGTGGTGGCATGGTGCTGTTGGTGCTGGTGATGGTACGGGTGTTGGTGTTGGTGCTGGTGCTGGTGCTGATGGAAGTTGTTACATGGCAGATCTCACTACAGATATAGGGTGAAGCCTGGAATTCTGCATTCTAAAGCACTTCTGCGTGGCGTTGATGTTGCTGGCCTATGATAACTGTCATACAGGGCACAAGTCTCAGACACACCTTTGAAAAGTCTTGTTTCCTATGTCTTCACTCCAACGTTCTGGTTAAGGGGTTGCAGTGGAACTTAGGAATCTACTTTTATCTAATTAAAAATTATCTTTTATCTAATCCCTTGGCAATTTGGGGGAATAAAGTATGTTTTACTAAATACTAACTATCTTTCATACTGACTAATTCCTTTGAAACATACAGGCATCATTTACCTTAACATTGTAATTAAACATTTGGTAACATCCATTTTGTATGTTTAAGTATATTTCATGGGATTTTCTGTTTTCTATTTTTAAATACATATTTTATTTTGCTTGGCTTTTATTTTGAAGGTCAAAACCCCAGAAGGAAATAGGGTTCTTACTGGAAGTTTAGCTCAACCTCTAGAGCTTTATGGAATTAGAATGATGTCAGTGCCGTTCCACTGGACCGGACTGGCTGAGATTTCATCAATGTTTTCAAAAATCTTCCTTAACAGCTCTTTCTCTGATCTAAATAAATAACACATTGGATTTGCAGCAGGAATTTCTTATCATCTCCAAATTTACTCTTCTAGGGTCCAGATAAAAAGTAGCGCTTAATCCCCTAAAGAGGCAGACAGTTATGTGAGCTGGCTATATTGATAAAATCATGGCCAAGGAGAAAGTCAGGGATCACCTATAAAAAATTGAAGCAATGTGAACTGTCAAGTCACATGGGAATTTGAAAACATTAGAAGCAACTATATTTTAAATTAACCATGAAATGTGAGTGACTTACTTTGTAATGCTTTTGAGATCCTAAAAAGTCCTGCTTTCAAATCAAACGTTTCCTATTTGGCAGGAATGAATCAGGCTTTCAGAATAATTTACAACCATTTGCAGTGTAAATCATGTCTTCGAAGCCTGCGAGGGAGGAATCGGTTATTAATTGCCATTCTGTGGATGAGCATACTGAGGTGTTAAGGTATTTAAAGCTCTGATCCTACCAACACTTGCCGTTTTCATTCTCACCCAAAGACTTCATCAAGCCCACCGTGCCTGCTCTTATTGTTTTGAGTTTTTCTAACGAAGAGTAGTCAGTCCATTTCCAGCCATTGGTTTAAACTGTGTAGAAAAGTTAGGGTGCACTTCACAGTCTTGCGTTCTAAGATTTACAATCAAGGTTTCTATTGGCGGGAGTGGGGGGTACCGTTCTACTTTTGTTGACAGTTCTACCTTGCAGTCATTGTCTTCAAACAATTCATGTTTCAGGACTCCAACTCTGGAAGAGTTTATTTCAGTCATTGTCAAAAATCAAGTCAAGGAGGAGACACTGCAAATCCAACTGATGTATGCATTGCCTGTTGTGAGCTGAAGCCGGTGAGTCACCTATCACTCTGGTCTTTAGGAAAACAAGCAGCAAAATAACTGCCCTATGTCTTGGGGGATATTATTTAGATACAGATATATGTTTAAATGTCCCATAGCCCTGCGCTTTCTGTATAACCAGGCAAAGCCACTTGTCCCATTCAGAAAGGTGAAGAGACTTGCTCTGCAGAGAGGCAGAGCAGAGCTCAAAAGGCTTCTGTCCCAGGCAGCATCTTTTCACAGTGGAGCTAACACATGTTGAAACATGATCATCACCATCGTCTTGAATTGTGCACAGCTTTCTCTAATGTCATAATTTATATAATTGTGTCTCAAAGTATGAAGCTCTATCATTATTGATGATAATGTGCCCCCAAGTTACTGGCTTTAAAAATGAGAACTTTGGTGTACCTGCCAGTAACTAAAAAAGAGTTTTGGGGTGTAGTCATAGATTCTGTGTCCTCACGAGCTTCCTAGTGGCTTTCTTGTTGCAAACATTAGAGAAACCTGTGCGCAATTCAAGATCATGCTCTCAATTTCTTTCTTACCAAAATGGCCTATATCTAGAAAAACTATTTTAATAACTTAACCATCCAGATTAGCAAGATGGCTGATGTCTTTAAACCTTCTAACTTGACCTATTGACCCAGGTGGGTGGGCGGTCTTCCTTAAAGGAACCTTACATGCTCAAGTTAAATGCCTGAGACTCCTCTTAGATTTATGCCTGCCCTCACCTCCAAACTTTCAGGCAATGGCTAATGGTGACAGAATAGCTGTGTTTATTGTAGAGGCTGTAGCAATTTTTCTTGACCAGGCAATTTGCTCTAACTATCCACATCTTGACAACCTTTTTATTTCTCGTGCTAAATCTGGCATTACCCTTAAATTGCATCAACACTGTGGGGCCTATAAAGTGCAGTTCTATACTAGCCCAGAGTTAATGCTAAACAAGAAATGCTAGGGTTGCTCAGAAGTCTCCATTTCTTTCTTGCAGTAAGCTCTATGTACCTTGCTCACATAGCCTTCAATATATATATATATATATATATATATATATATGTTCTGTGTGTGTATGTATGTGTATATATATACACATGCCTGTGTAAATGTATGTGCACCATGTATGTAGGTGTCCGTGGAGATCAGATTGAGACATCAGGTCCTTTGGAACTGAAATTACAGGCCATTATGAATAGCCTGATGTGGATTCTGGGTATAGAACCTGGGTCCTTTGTAAGACCCTGACATGCCACTTGACTATCTTTGTTATGAAAAATGAGTATCAAAGCAAATTCTCTTGTTTAAGTGTATTCAAAGATGAAAAGCAAGATTTTTTATAAGGAAAATTCTTTTTAAAATTAATTAATTAATTAATTAATTAATTATGCAGTGTTCTGCCTGCTTGTATGCCTGCAGGCCAGAAGAGGGCACCAGATCTCATTATAGATGATTGTGAGCCACCATGTGGTTGCTGGAAATTGAACTCAGGACCTTTGGAAGAACAGTCAGTGCTCTTAACCTTTGAGCCATCTCCCCAGCCCCAGAAAATTCTTTAAGTGCTAGATTTCTTGCTTGTGAAATATGCTAAACCAGGGACTGCCTTCTGTTTTGTAGTCTTCTAAGATGCTTTACACCCAGAGCTTCTGTTAACTCCATTACTATTACTGTTCACAAAACAATGAGCAGGTGTCACGCAGAGGCCATCTGTACACATGAAACTTACAGCTTCTCAGAGCTGAATAGGCACAAAGGAAGGAGGAAGGAAAAGAAAGGAGCATGAAAGTAAAGATTTCAAACATTGTAAGTTTTTCCTTTACAAGACAGAGGAATTGTATTAGTATGCCTATAGTTCTAAGGTGACAAGTCTCAATGGAAGTATAGGGTGTGTTATAGGAAAGACAAATGGAAGAAGAAAATAGAAGAGAAGAAGGAGACAAGAGAGGAGGTGAGTTTAATGTGGAGACCAAAAGGGAAGAGAGGAGAGAGAGGGAAAGGGAGAGGGAAGAGGGGAGAAGGCAAAGGCTCATATAGTTGAGAGAAAGCCTTGCCAATGGTCTGAGAGGTGACTCTGGTGCTGAGAAGGAATATTCTATTTGCTATTCAGATGGATTAAATAAACAAGCAAATAACTAAATAAATCACAAAAATCATAACCAGTTGTCTCATAGTCAAAAGTGATTTAATATCCACTTGACACTTGGTTGGTTTCATGAATTATTCATGTATCCCTTTGGGCACACCTGTGGCTGATGGAGCTGTATGGCATCACTGATAACGGCAGAGTCATGCTTGGCTTGCGGAAGCCAGTGTGTGAGGATTGCAAAAGATAGCTCTGCTAGACCAAGAAGTTATTCCACTTCATTAAAAAGCCTCTGAGATATAAATAACTCCCGTATAGATGGATGGTGAGAAACTTATCCTTGTCACGTTCTCTGATAATAACTATGAAAATTAACTTTGAGCCTGCAGTCATACAGGTTTACACATAATAACAATGCCTGGACTTTGTCTCTGCTAAAATAAAAATCATTGGGCCATGCTTTACAGAATCTGCCCTCTAAATATCCTGCAAGAAGACAAATGAATATGGATATGTAACAGGATTTTTCAAGAAATCAATATGCACATATTTGCTGCCTGGGTTTGACTTTTAAAGAGAAAAGCTGTTGCACTGGAAAGGCTAAAGCTCAGATTTATTTGTGTGTATTAAGGGATGGCTGGGAAGACTATTTTGACATTCAGGGAGCCAGACATACCACTGGAGGGCGCTCTAACTTCATGACAAAGCTGAAATTAAACCCTTCCTTTGTTCTCAAGTTTCATCTACAGGTGATGGGCTCCCATCCTTTATTAAAAAAAAAAAAAATCAATAATAAACACAAAAAGTGTCTAGAGAAGAAAAATGTCTTTTTTGTGTGCTGCAAGTGCTTACAAATAAGGACAGCATCACTATTTGGAACTGGCAATATTTAAACAAGTCAAAAATGTAGCATGACACCCAGGGACAGTCTAGGTACTTTTTGTTTAAAAAAAAAAAAAAAAAAAAAAAACCTTCCAAAATATATATTTCATAGCCTCTCCTCACTCCCTATCTTCAGTCATAACAATGTCTGCTCTGTTCTTGGTACACTTGAGTGCAACCAGGCAGCCTGGACCATTTGGACCTTATGTATACAGTGGCAATTACTCATTCCTGGGGTTGTAAGATGGATGGGGTATCTACAGAGGTGTGAGTGGCATCTCAGCTTCTATATTTTGTACCATCATCCCTGTACCTGTGCCTTATCAGCTTTTTAGGACCACATAAATTTATCTGTAGAGTATGGTACCCCGAGACCTAGGCTGAGAGAGACTACTGGAACTTGAGTCCCAGCTGACTTCTGAACTACTCATGAGCCTTTGGGCTTTCTTATTATCATATTCCTGCAGGTATAAGAAATATAAGAGGGTTGAAGTGCATGACCTTCAAGCTGACTCTAATTTATATGCCACAACTATTGAGTTTTTGTTAGTGTTTCTCTAAAAGACCATAAAATATTCTTATAGATATTTTACACTCAGTCCTGTCACTTACAAATATAAAAGTTAAGTTTAAAGTGGCATATTTTTTATCATGATGGTAGAGATTTAAACCAAGCACAGAGTCCTTTGAAACATGAGACACTATGAGGCTCCTGTGCTCCAGATAAGCAGGGAAGGGTGTTAGATTCAATTTACTAGAACTAGTTTTGACTCCAAAAATCTTATTTCCCACCTCTTAAAAAAAAAAGCTAATCCACATAATAAACAATAATAAATTTAAAAAATCATGTCACTTATGTCACCTTTTTTTTTCTTTTGAGGTGAGAAATTGTTTCAACAAGGAAGCTGTGATGGCGTCTGGGACAAATCCTTGGGAGGGTAACTAATTAGTTAAATAGTTTTGAGAGAAGAGTGTGGACAGGAGAAGTATGGAAGTCAATGATAATGGTGTTTATAGCGATTAAGATTTTTCTATGTGCGATGGAATGGCTTCTTTTGAACACTTTGAAGACATTGGAAAGCCATCTGGAGATACCAACAGTGCCTCAATGTTGGACTAGAAATATCCTGTAGGAACTGCCAGTGCGTGGGGAGCACTGTCAAAAGGCTAGAGGCAGTTAGTTACCTTTCCCACCCACAGCCTGAACACAGCTAAAATACAATCTGCCAATGTTGAGCTGGGTAATTTCCTTGTGTGTTTTTTTTTTCTCCAAGGTTTTATTTACATCTAATTCTAAATAAAGATATTATTCTGGTGAGAGAAAGTTACCTTGGAAAAAATGTTCCCCATTTTAGCGTCCTATGGACTACCTTGTGGCTTTAAAACATTTCTGAAGCTGTTTGTCCCTCCAACAATAGAAAGTTTTTCCTGCATTGATTGACATTATGATAGTTCTCTTTGGCATTCATTTTTTACTAGAGTTTAGAACTCCATGTAAGATGTGTGAATATTTTACATGGCACATTTTGTCATCAACAGAAATCTGGAGCAAGTCAATTCACAGCTGTGAATTTTCTTTCTTTTTTTCTTTTCTTTTCTTGTCTTTTTCAACACACAGAATGACTTCCTGGCATTTCGACTGTAACAGAGAGGAGCTACCCTCATCCATGGTGCAGAGCTCTGCCTATCTGCCCACCCATGCCCAGTTCCCCAGTTTTCTTTACTCTGGACAGAGGCTGCTTGTTTTTATTTTGTTTTCCTCATTTTTAAGTTAGTACTTTGGAAATTTTTCACAATGTATTTTGATCATATTAGAGTGCTTTCCTACTCCTTCCAAATCCATCTAAGGCACTACCCAGTAACTTTGTGTCCTTTCAATTTTTTTAACTTATCAACCCAGTTGTTGCTGCTCTTATACTTTGCATATGTAGCTTCCCACTGGAGCATGATCAACCCACCAGGGCCTGCACCCTTAAACAAAACCGACTCTCCTCCCAGAAACTATCAACTGACAAGAGCCCTTATCGAGGGGTGGACTTTGTGCCTATCTTCCCTCTCAGGGGTGGGATTTTGCCTGGCTTGAGCTTGCTCCAGTCCTGTGCACACTGTCTCAACTGCTGTGAGTTTATATGTGTAACTGCTCCTCTGTGTGCAGAAAACACCATTTTCCTGTAGTCATCCACTGTCCCTGGAACTTACTTTTTGTTCTACCTCATGTTCCATAATGATCCAAAAGCCGTGCGAGGAGAGGGTGTGATATAAATGCCCTGTTTAGGGCTGAGCAGTCTAGTCTCATATGCTCTGCACCTTGATCAGTATTGGTCTCTGTGTTCATCTGTGTCTTCTACACAAAAACATCTCTGATGAAGACTGAGAGGTGCTTTAATTTATAGGTATGATGATAAGCCATTTATCAGAGTAACGGTAGTAGGCCTACAGCCACTTTAGCCACAGATTCTTGGCCCTGATATTGTGCCAAATATAAGTTTCAACCTGTGGAGTGGGCATCAAAGCTCATCAGAAAACTTTTGGTTACTAACACTAAAGACATCCTTAAAAAGTCATATTATAATCTACTAGGTAAGCTCTCTAAACTATATACATACACACATGTCCATACAGTAAGTTAATTGGAGTTACCTTGTAATGGGCCAAGAAATCTCTACTCAGTTTATATTCTCCTTTGGGTTAAAAGCTAGCTAATGTGACAAACTAAATCTTTTGTTTATGGAAGGAACAACTATGTAGGCAGGTATTCTAACTTACACATCTGCTGTTCCTTCAAGCTGCTACTACTGGAATGAGTGTCGGAGACACATTTAGAAACTAAATGGTAGAATTTATATTTTGGGGCTGACCAAAAGGAGACTTGCCTTGGAGGAGTGATATATTATGGTCTTGTGATAGCAAAGTTAATTATTTTTAAAAATTAAGGCATTCCCATTTTTGTTGCTGCTGTTGTTGTTTAGACCTTCTACTCATCCTTTGAGAATAAGTGTCATGTTGGCTGACCAAGGACAATCTGTAGAACTGAAGTCAGACCTCACTACGATGCTCCAATCACAATGTAAAGGACCGAACTTAATACTCTTGGGATAATTCTAAAATGCAACAGTTTCATACTGAAATCAGAGTTACTTCTTTAACAACTTGCTTGAGTAAGACCCCCCAGAGTCTAAAGTTTCAGAATCTACTGCTTTTTACAACGTAACAGCAAAGTTAGAGGGAACACTGCAGAAACCAAACCGTAGAAACACCTGATATTCCAGACTCACAGGGTGGTCGTTGCCCAATGGCACAGAGAATGCCAGCAGCAATGAAACAACTCTAGTCATGACCACTACTATTTCATCTTTTGGAAGTCATTAATTGTTAAATTTCTAAGTGTTTTAAAAAACCAGTTAAAATAAGTTTTTCTTCATGCAAATGAGGCTATCATACAAGTGTTCTGAAGGCAGAGGGAATTATTTTCCTCATTTTTCACAGGATACTCCCGTAGGCACATTTATTTTACTGGTGGATAAATCTTATTTCCCTGCACAAAGAAGCAAAGGGCACTGTTACTTGGGGGTTTGATTTAAACTTTTAATTTTGAAATCATTCTTAACAGAAGTTTTGTATGAGTTCATCTGCTGAATTCTTGTATATTTTCCTGGGTGCTTCTCCTAAATTTATCATCCTTCAAAAATGCAGTACAATGTTTAAAAAAAAAAAAAAAAAGAAAGAAATTAATGCTGGCATAATGCTATTAGGTAAAGCACAGATGGAACTTGAATTTGAACAGTTTTTCCATTAACATCATTTTTTTTCTGTCACAATCTCCAATTGAAACTCCCATATTGCATTCAGATGTCAAATCGGCTTCGTCTCTGCTGATCTGTGGAAGTTCCTCTGTCTCCCTTTGTCTTTTACAATCAGGGTCATATTCTAAACAGAAGTTATTCCTCTGAGCTGAATAATAGTGGGAGAATAGTCAATTCTGTGACAATACTGGGGGAAGAGATATACATTTATCACTCACTATCTGCTACAGACTGGTGCCTGGACCCCGTGGGCACTCTATGGATGTTGTTTCTTTATACAACATGGGTGGTGTTTGCAAAATACTATATCCTCCCATATGCTTTCAATCATTGTCAGATTGTTTGCAACACCTAATACATTGTAAATTCTATGCACATAGTTGCTGTAGTCTGTCTCTTAGGAAAGTTTAAACACATTGATACAGACCCATTCCATCCCATCCAATAGTATCAGTTCATAGCTGGTTGAATCTCTAGATGTTATAACTACAGATTGAGTCAATTGCATTTTCTTTGAAAGATTTCAACTCATTGAAGCATACTTTGCTTACTTAAAGTGGTGAATTAAATGTCACAACATTTATATATTTTCAAATATTTTTGAAAAAACCCCTTACAAATTGATTATTAGTTTGTAATGATATGCCTTGAGAATTTTTTAAAAATATAAAGTAAGTGAATTCCTGAGTGGCTTTTTCATTTGCATTTAGATGCATATTTTTACAGGAAATAAAATTAGTATGATTGTGATATCTTTTAAAGCTAAATGAGAAATCCCACTGTGTGACATAATCCATTTAACCATTAGCTTTTTAAAATTGTTAGGTTTGAGAATCATGTATTCAAATTTGGTATCTCAATTCTTTTTTTTAGGCACTTTTTTAAAGGCACTTTATAATCTTGAACACACACACACACACACACACACATACACGCTTGCATGCACACACATGTAGATGTATGTATGCCCACTGTCTGAAGCATGTCCTGCTGCTGCCTTAGGACTCTGGTTTAGGATTATGTCCCTGCTCATCTCTGCAAGGTCAAGGGATCTCGCTACATCCTGTGTAGGTAGCACTCTGAGGGCCATTTGTGTATCCCTCTGGAAGAAAGATTTTACATGATGGGAGGCTTGTGTCACAGCCATGTAGTGTCACTTTGCCTGTTGTCCTGATTTCCTTGCATTCACTGCCACATAGTATCACTTTTTCTATTGTCTGCTGACAGCCCTATCCCCCCTCAGCTTTTTCCTGTTGCTTTTATTCAGTTGTTTGCTTGTTATTGTTTTTCTTTTGTTTTGTTTTTAGAGACAGGGTTTCTCTATGTAACTTTGGCTGTCCTCGACTCATTTTGTAGACCAGGCTGGCCTTGACCTCACAGTGACCTGCTTGGCTCTGCTTCCCTGTTGCTTCTTGAGGTATATTAAGAAATATCTGGGATTCCAAGATGGCGCCAACCATTAAGCCATGTACCTGATCTACACCGAGGAGACCAGAGACATAAGTGGAGCAACAGATTGCTGGACTTTGAGAATTGTAGGTGAGTGGGGCCCCAAAGGCCGCAGACCAAACAGGGGGCCTACCCCCCTGGGACAAGCAACATCCTGGAGGTGCTAAATGCACTCCCCAAACTCTGGAATGGAATCCACATGCAAACTGCAGCCTGTATATAAAGCACAGACTCGTGGTTTGGGGAGGGGATTTTCCAGAGTCCCCAGCCAGAGGAGTCTCAGTGAAGAGGGTGAATCTGCCCTAGGATTCCTCCTTCCACACTACCCCAAACTGCAGAGGTCACCCGCCTAGGCCGAGTGGAAAAAAAGGCGGCGGGACTTAGCAGAGACAGCTAAAGTGGGACTACAGCTCGCTGGCCATCCGGGGCCAAACCTAACACCAATCACAGCTAAATGAGCCTGCAAACAGCGGCAGTGAGAAATCAACTTGAACCGCTTCCACAGATCCATTGGGAGACGTGGGTCTTGCCTAGAGCTATAGCTGAACTTATTAGCCCTGTGGGAAGACCTGGTTCCGCGGGCTTCCGCCGGCTTCCACCAGAGCTCTGCAACCCTATTGTTCCTACCCAGGTGCAAGGCACTGGTCCTATGCTTCCCGCTCCCCACTCCCTGCTCCCCAAACGAGAGAGCCCAGCTAGAGATCCTGGCCCGAGCAAGGCAAGCACTCTCACATTATCGGGAGATGAGACGTGGATGGGTCATGTTTGCAGTGTCTAATTGCTGTCCTAGAATGTGAAGGGACCATCATAGCCCGGCAGGAAGATCTGGTCCCGCGGGAGACTGCCAGAGCTCTGCAAAGCTAGTCTTACTAACCGCCCAGCCACAAGGCCCTGGCCCTGCGCTCCCTGCTCCCCAAAGGAGAGAGCCCAGCTGGAGATCCTGGCCCGAGCAAGACAGGCACTCTCACATTATTGGGAGATGAGACGTGGATGGGCCATGTTTGCAGTGTCTAATTGCTGTCCTAGAGTGTGAAGGGACCATCATAGCCCGGCGGGAAGATCTGGTCCCACAGGCGGCCACCAGAGCTCTGCAAAGCTAGTCTTACTAACCGCCCAGCCACAAGGCCCTGGCCCTGTGCTCCCTGCTCCCCGAAGAAGAGAGCCCAGCTGGGAGGCAGGCACTCTCACTTTATCGGGAGACAAAAAGAGGATCTTGCTTGCAGTGCCTAATTGCTGACCAAGAGCGACCTTGGTCCCTCCATGCATATAGTACTGGGAGAGATTGGGCACTGCTACAGGATATAGAAGCAGAGCTAAAAGACAGCTACAACCCCAGAAGATCTGATCTACCTGGGGTCTTGACTACAAAGCCACAGGAAGGACAGGCAGCTGGGATCAACCTACTCAGCCTGGAGCCCAGGGGGCAGAGGAAAATCACCAGGAGTGATATCGGATCACCTACCTGTTCCACAAAAATACACCCAGATCCCCACAGGCAAGAGCACCTGACCTACAATCAGTCATCAATTAACCACTCTCAACCAGTGAAGGTCACTACGAAATACCTTCCAACATCAGAACCATCAAAATGACAAGAGGACAGCGAAAGAATGCTATCAAAAGCCAAAACAGTTTGACATCTTTGGATCCCAACATTCCCAATGAAAACAACCTAGAGAACCTAACAGCAATGGATAGGCAAGAAAATGACCTCAAGTCCTTAGTAAAGAAGATGATAATGGAAGAAACAAATAAAATTTGTAAACAAATTCAGGAGGAGGCAAACAAGAGGGATGAAGAGTTAAAAGAGTCATATAAAGAGGCACTTGAAGAATTTCAGAAAAATATAAATAACCAGATGATGGAAATCATTAAAACAGTCCAAGACATGAAGATAAAAATGGAAGCTATGATGCAGGAACACACAGAAGAAAAACATGATCAAGAGTCTACAAAGAAGAAAGCAAGCATCTCAGAGGTGGCCTTATCTAACAGATTGCAAGAAATCGAAGAACAAATATTGGGACTTGAAGATACAATCGCAGAACTGGAAACAACCATTCAGGGAAATGCTAAATCTGAAAAGTTCCTAACACAGACCATTCAAGAAAGAAAAGACAACATGAAAAGACGAAACTTGAGAATAATAGGAATACAGGAAAGAGTAGATAGCCAACTCCACAGCCCAGAACACATCTTTAATCAAATAATGGAGGAAAAATTTCCCAATCTGAAGAAAGAGATGCATACGAGCATACAAGAGGCCTACAGAACACCAAATAGAATAGACCTGAAAAGAAAATCTTCCCACCACATAATAATAACAACACAAAATATACAGAACAAGAAAAAAATATTGAAAGCAGCTAGAGAAAAAGGCTGAGTAACATATGAAGGCAAACCTATCAGAATTACTCCTGACTTCTCAGCAGAGACCATGAAAGCCAGAAGGGCCTGGACAGAGGTGCTGCAAACCCTAAGAGAACACAGATACCAGGCAAGACTACTATATCCAGCAAAATTATCAATAACCATTGACGGAGAAGACAAGATATTCCATGACAAAAGCAAATTCAAACAGTACCTAGGCACAAATCCAGCTTTACAGAAGTTACTAGAAGGAAAACTCCACGCCAACTGGCCAAACTACAACCATAACTACATAGGAAATAGGTAACTATACCATTGCAAAACTGTACCATTAATATCTCTCAACGTCAATGGTCTCAATTCTCCAATAAAAAGACACAGACTAACAGAGTGGATGCATAAACATGACCCAACATTCTTCTGCATTCAAGAAACACACCTCAACCACAAGGACAGACATTTCCTCAGAGTAAAAGGTTGGGGAAAAATATTCCAAGCAAATGGTCACAAGAAACAAGCTGGGGTAGCCATTCTAATATCTAATAAAATAGACTTTCAACCAAAATTAATCAAAGGAGATGAGGATGGACACTTCGTACTCGTCAAAGGTAAAGTCAAGCAAGAAGACATCACAATTTTGAACATCTATGCTGCGAATTCAAGGGCTCCCACATTTGTAAAAGGCCTATTAACAAAGCTTGCCCCACTCATCGATACCCACACATTAATAGTGGGAGATTTCAACACCCCACTTTCACTCAAGAATAGGTCTTTGAGTCAAAAACTAAGCCGGGAAATAACCTCATTGACCAATGTCATGAAGCAAATGGATCTAAGAGATATCTACAGAACTTTCCACCCAAACGCTAAGGAGTATACCTTTTTCTCAGCACCCCATGGAACATTCTCTAAAATTGATCGCATAGTTGGTCATGAAGCAAACCTCAACAGATACAAGAAGATTGAAATAATACCTTGTGTCTTATCAGATCACCATGGTCTAAGGCTGGACTTCAACAGCAACAGAAATAACAAAAAGCATTCTAACACGTGGAAACTAAACAACTTTCTACTTAGTGACACATGGGTCACGGAAGAAATAAAGGAAGAAATAAAAGACTTCCTGAAATTCAATGAAAATGATGGAACAACATACCCAAATTTGTGGAACACATTGAAAGCAGTGCTAAGAGGAAAATTCATAGCACTAAGCACCTTCAAAAAGAAAAAGGAATCATCCCACATAAACAACCTAACAACACATCTGGAAGCTCTAGAAAAAAAGGAAGTAGAAACACCCAAGAGGAGTAGATGCCTAGAAATAATCAAACTCAGGGCTGAAATCAATAAATTAGAAACAAAGAGAACAATCCAAAGAATCAACAAAACCAAGAGTTGGTTCTTTGAGAAAATTAACAAGATAGACAAACCGTTAGCCAATCTAACTAAAAGACAAAGAAACACTATCCAAATTAACAAAATCAGAAATGAAAAGGGAGACATAACAACAGACACTGAAGAAATACAAAGAATCATAAGAACCTACTTTAAAGGCATTTATGCCACAAAATTTGAAAATTCAAGGGAAATGGACAAATTTCTCGACCGATTCCATTTGCCAAAATTGAACCAAGACCAGATAAACAAATTAAATAGCCCTATTTCGCCTATAGAAATAGAAGCAACCATTGATAGTCTCCCAACCAAAAAAAGCCCAGGGCCAGATGGTTTCAGTGCAGAATTCTACCAGACCTTCAAAGAAGAGATAATACCGATACTATTCAAGCTATTCTGAAAGATAGAAATGGATGGAATATTACCAAATTCATTCTATGAGGCCACAGTCACATTGATACCTAAACCTCACAAAGATTCAACAAAAAAAGAGAATTTCAGACCAATTTCTCTTATGAACATTGATGCAAAAATACTCAACAAAATTCTCGCAAAGCGAATACAACAGCGTATCAAAGACATCATTCACCATGACCAGGTAGGATTCATTCCAGGCATGCAGGGATGGTTTAACATACGGAAATCCATCAATGCAATCCACCATATAAACAATCTGAAAGAGAAAAACCACATGATCATCTCTTTAGATGCAGAAAAAGCATTTGACAAAATCCAACACCCATTTATGTTCAAAGTTCTGGAGAGGTCGGGAATACAAGGCACTTATCTAAACATAATAAAGGCTATATACAGCAAACCAACAACCAACATTAAATTAAATGGAGAGATACTCAAGGAAATCGCTCTAAAATCGGGAACCAAACAAGGCTGCCCTCTGTCCCCATATCTCTTCAATATAGTTCTTGAAGTTCTAGCTAGAGCAATAAGACATCAAAAGGAGATCAAGGGGATCCAAATGGGAAAGGAAGAAGTCAAATTATCTTTATTTGCAGGTGATATGATAGTGTATATAAGTGACCCCCAAAATTCCACCAGAGAACTCCTACAGCTGATAAACACCTTCAGCAAATTGGCAGGATACAAAATAAACTAAAAAAAGTCAGTAGCTTTCCTGTATACAAATGACAAACAGGCAGAGGAAGAAATTAGGAAAACTACTCCCTTCACGATAGCCACAAACACTAAAAAATATCTAGGAGTAACTCTATCCAAGCAAGTGAAGGACTTATCCGAAAAAAACTTCAAACCTCTGAAGAAAGAGATTGAAGATGACATGAGAAGATGGAGGGATTTACCTTGTTCATGGATCGGGAGAATCAACATAGTAAAAATGGCCATCCTACCAAAAGCAATTTACAGATTCAACGCAATCCATATCAAAATACCTACAAAATATTTTGAAGATATTGAAAGATCAATTCTCAAATTCATACAGAGAAATAAAAAAACCAGAATAGCAAAAACAATCCTATACAACAAAAGATCCTCCGGAGGAATCTCCATACCTGATCTCAAGCTGTACTACAGAGCAACAATAATTAAAACAGCATGGTACTGGCAAAGCAATAGACTGGTGGATCAATGGAATCGAACTGAAGACCCAGAGATGAATCCACACACATTTGCTCACTTGATTTTTGACAAAGAAGCCAAATCTATTCAATGGAAAAAGGATAGCATCTTCAACAAATGGTGCTGGTCTAACTGGATGTCTACATGTAGAAAAATGCAATTAGACCCTTATTTGTCACCATGCACAAAACTCAAGTTCAAGTGGATTAAAGACCTCAACTTAAAACCAGAGACACTAAGCCACTTAGAGGAAAAAGTGGGGAAGAGCCTGGAATACATAGGCACAGGAAACAACTTCCTGAACAGCCCAGGCCTTAATGTCAACAATTAATAAATGGGACCTCATGAGGCTGAGAAGCTTCTGTAAGGCAGGAGACACTGTCAAGAGAACAAAACCACAGCCTACAGACTGGGAAAAGATCTTCACCAACCCTTCATCTGACACAGGTTTAATATCCAAAATATATAAAGAACTCAAGAAATTAAACATCACAAAACCAAACAACCCAATTGCGAAATGGGGCTTGGAACTTAACAGAGAATTCTCAACAGAGGAATATCAAATGGCTGAGAAACACTTAAAGAAATGCTCATCCTCATTAGTCATCAGAGAAATGCAAATCAAAACGACACTGAGATTCCATCTTACACCCATCAGAATGGCTAAGATCAAAAACTCAAATGACACCACATGCTGGCGAGGATGTGGAGAGAGAGGAACACTCCTTCATTGCTGGTGGGAATGCAAACTAGTACAACCACTTTGGAAAGCTATCTGGCGCTTTCTCAGAAAAATGGGAATAGGGCTTCCTCAAGACCCAGCTATCCCACTCCTTGGAATATACCCAGAAAATGCCCTACCACACAACAGGGACATATGCTCAACCATGTTCATAGCTGCTTTATACATAATAGCCAGAACATGGAAACAGCCTAAGTGTCCCTCAGTAGAAGAATGGACTAAGAAACTGTGGTATATTTACACGATGGAATACTACTCAGCTATTAAAAATGATGAATTCCCGAAATTTGTGGGCAAATGGATTGATCTAGAAATTATCATATTGAGTGAGTACACCCAGAAGCAAAAAGAGACAAATGGTATATACTCACTTATATCAAAACACTAGTCCAAGGGATACGTACCATGAAAATCTTTACTTACCAAGAAAGTGGGTCAGAGGAGAGGACATCCGTTTGAGACCCTAGGCAAGAGTAGCATGGAAGAATAAGGAAATAGTAGGACCCACAGGATCCTGGAAACCTACAAGAAGAACTTTATGACAGGCAGATCTGGATCCTGGGCTCCTCCTCAAACTAAGGCACCAGCCAAGGAGAATATAAGCAGTAAGCTTCGAACCCCTACCAAGACCTAGCCAACGAACAGGATATTCTCCACCGTTGAGTGGAGAGTGAGATCTGACTCTAACAGGAACTCTGGTGCCCCTTTTCTGACCATGTCCCCTGGATGGGGAGGCCTGGCGGCACTCAGAGGAAGGATAGCAAGTTACCAAGAAGAGACTCTATATTCTAAGAGCATATATAGGGGGAGGAGGTCTCCCTCAGTCACAGACATAGGGGAGGGGAGAAGGAGAGAAATGGGAGGGAGGGAAGAATGGGAGGAAACAGGGGAAGGGCTAACAATCGAGATGTAATATGAATAAATTAATAAAATTAAAGAATGGAAAAAAAAAGAAAAAAGAAAGAAATAGCTGAAACGGGGACGAGAAGGTGTTTTCCTGCAATGTTATTCTGATGGTGACGGTTCTATGTCACTAGACAGTGGAGAATCTCATACCATTACTATCACTACTAAGCTACCCAGAAGACTGGACGGACTAAATGCAGCTTCAAGGTTAAGGGTGGATCACAAAGCCATGAGATACAAAAATAAGATCTTGAGGGAGTATAATCACATCTTTTAGACATGGCTAACTTTGTGGGACACCTTTAGCCTTCATGAATGCTCTTTATTTTTCTCTGGAAGGGAGGAGTTGAGCTCTAGTTCAGACAGACTGCTTGTAGTGGGCTAATGCTGAATTTTTTCCTTGTTGAAATGATTCAGAAAATAACAGGAACAAAAATATCTATCTTTAACTTTTAACTGTAATGGTACTTAATGTTCAGAATATCCAGTTAGTACAAAAATTAACTATGCCTGAAATTATCCCTAGCAACTATATACATTCAGTTTTCTATACTTTTAAAGATAATCTCTACACAAAGCAAATTTATGTTTCTTATGCAGCCTGTTTGCTCTCTAGACCATGAGCTGTGGTAACCGCAACAGAGGAGACATTTTACAAATGCATGTTGATTGAATTCTGGATTGCTTCTTTTGGCCTGGGGAGTGGTGCTGATCTTCAACTGCATAGCAACTGGGGCCATCTAGCAACACAAGAGTCCCAGGTTGTACACTGTAGAGTAAACCTGCACAGAAGATCTTCACTGTTTAATGTTTGGGTTTTTGCTAATGTTGAAACCAAACAACAACAACAACAAAATCAATAAACCAACTCTGCCCTTTGTTGGAGAGATGTCTCAGTTGTTAAGACTACTTGTTGCTCTTAAGGAGGACCCCAGTTTGGTTCCTAGCACCCACATGGTAGATCACAACCATCTATGGCGACAGTCGTAACAAACCAACCTCTTCTGACCTCCACAGGCACCAGGCACGCATTCATACACGTACAAAGTTTCTGGTGTTGCAGAGCTTTTTGTCATATTCAAATTCAGTTGTTTTGCCTTCCATTCTCTTGAGTTAAGGAAGCCTTCCTGCCCCCAACAAAGCTCTGGCCATCAGCGGAGGATGGAAAACTCAATTTCCTCCTCATCCTCCAGCACCATCAGTAGCTAATGGAGTTTTATGAAAGGCTACATCCACTCATCTCTGTATTGAATTCTTAAAATTGCTCCTTCAGTGCAGTTGCAAGGCTTTGGAAAGTTCTGTTTGTAGAGTTGGTGATTGGACAGCATATTTTGGGGGAAGTTGTAAAGAGTCCATGAATAAAAGGGAAGGAAAAAATAGACAAAAGCTATAGATTGAATCTCAGGGTGTTAAATGCAGCCTTAGCCTTTGCTCTGACAGCAAGCTCCTGCCATTGGGTTTTCCCCCCTTCCACCTGCATCTGAACTGTGGTTGTTTCTTCTTACATTTCATCTCCTACTTAAGAGATGCAGCCAATTTCTTCCAAAAGTGAAGATTCTGAAGTAAATACCAGGTTGCATTTTTACTCCACATTCATGATTTGAGTCAATACTTCAAATCAGAAAAAAAAAAGAAGTGTATTGAGTCTTCTTGCCTTTTTGCACCTTTATTTGCATTAAAGGGATAGTTTATGTAAGAGGTGATCTCCTTTATTCTGAATCTCAGACACAGCTTCCAGGGCCATCTCTCAGGGAAGCTGTGCTCAACCTGAAATTTCATTCCATTACCATAGATTTACAACACTGGTAGTAAACCCCCCCTTCTCTGGAATTAGCACTAATCAAATCCATGAAAATTCAACTGCCCTATCATGTACAGTCTGTGATATTTTTGTGACTAAAATCCAGAAACTACAAACTGAGAGTTTGCATGAAAGAATACTTGGGTTGTCCACTTTGAAGAGACTCTATCTTTATCCCTTTCTCTCTCTCCCTGTTTGTCTGTCTCTCACTGTCGGAGTATGTGTGTATATGTGTACCTATATGGTATGCATGGAAGCATGTATGTTTGAATACGTATGGGTATAAACGTGTGTCTGTGTATGTCTCAAGGTTGATGATGGGTGTCTCCTTCAGTTACTTAAATTTATATACACTATAGGAGAGCTTTTTACTTAGATTTTACTAAGTCAGCTAGTCTGGCTAGGTAGTTTGCTGTAGGGATCCCCTGGTGATGGTTAGTGTTAATTGTTAACTTGATAAAATCTAGAATTGTCCTGGATACGGAAATCTGTTTTATTTACTTTTCTATTGCTGTGATAAGATACCAGGAATTACTTATGCAAAATGATCTACAAAATGAATTCAATTTATACTTGGAATAGCACACATCTTTTGAAACATCAAGCCAGTTCCCAGTGATATATCTCCTTGAACAAGGTCACACCGCCTAATCCTTCCTAAACAGTTTGACCAACCTAATTACCAAGTATTACAACATATAAGCCAAATGGGGGTCATTCTTATTCTACCCTCCATAGCATCTGAATTTGCTGGTAGGGATTTCCTAGTTGGGAAATTAAGTGGGAAGACTTATCCTGAATATGGCTGACACTATGTTATAAGGTAGGTCCCAGCGTTGGATGGCAGGGAGAAAGGGACCTGAGCACTGAGCGTGCAGCCCATCCCTTTGTCTCCACTTCTGTACTGAAGGAGAAAAATGTGTCTATCCTTGCTTTTCTACTTCTTTATGTTTGCATACTTCTTTACTGAAGATGCAATGTGATTAGTTGCCTGATACTCTTTTCACTGTGACTTGCTCTGAAATGAGCTATGAGATGAAATAATTCTTCACTGAGTTAGTTTTATCAGAGCATCTTGTCACAACAGAAAAGAACTTACTATACCTTGCCTCTACCTCCTACTACTGGTGGATCCCCGTGCCTTCCTGGAGTTTATAGTGCTGAGGATCTAAATGCAATTTCTCACTCTTACCCTGCAAGTGTTTTATCTATTGAGCTATCTCCCAATAATTCATATACTATAATTCAGTTTAATTAATGAAATAATTGCCTTTATTTTTAATTTCTAAAAAATATTTTATTTAAATATGTGTGGGTCTGTGGGTCTGTGTCTGTGTATCTGTGTGTGTGCTGTTGCCCATGGTTGCCAGAAGAGGGTGTCAAATCTGCTGGGTCTGAAGAATAAGTAACTGTGAACTCTGCCCTCTGGAAGAGCAGCTAGTGCTCCTAACTGCTGAGCCTTCTCTCCTGCACACAATGGTAGCCACTGACATTTTTCATTTTCCACTAAGCTTTTAAAACGCAGCCATTTTCCTAAAGTGCATGACAATTCTGAATCACCATGGACCTTGCATTAAATCTTCCTTGGTGAAGCGATGTCAGGGTAAATAATGGGTACATGCTGGTGACTAATAACTCATTTATTATCAAAAGAATGTCTCTCTTCATTAAGGATAATTACTGAAAATTTCATATGTGAATATATACCAGAAATGTCTATATTGTTAAGGTTGAATGTCTCTTATCATAAATACTCTGAAACATCTCTGAATTTTGAAGTTTTTCAGCTTTAAAATTATATGCACAGATTTTTTTTGTTTTATTTTTTTGAAACAGGGTTTCTCTGCATAGCCTTGGCTGTCCTGAAGTCACTTTGTAGACCAGGCTGGCCTCAAACTCACAGTGATCCATCTGCCTCTGCCTCCCGAGTGCTGGGATTAAAGGCCTGCACCACCACACCAGGCTCTATTTGCACAGATTTTGCCAGTAGACCACCTGCAATCCACAGACCTGAAATCTGATACTTTAAAAATTCTGAAATTCCCCAAGTAGCTGTTGTCATTCAAATATTTTTAGATTTTGAAGGATTAATGAGTTTGGAGTTTTAGACTAGGACTCTTAAACCTTTATCAGGTAAAGTTATAAGCATTATTGAAGTCATGAGAATATCAAGACTGCACAAATAGATTATGACTTTTTGGTATAGCAAAACCCAGCATTGCTATTTGTGATGATTAGATAAACTATGTGAGAGAACAGTATGGCTTTTCCATTCTGTAATCTCTTCCTGGTATGTAGATGTAAATTTTAGCAAATGATTTTTGGACATATTGTCTTTATTTTAATTATGGCTAAATAGTTCAAAGCCAGTGATATTTTTATCCAGTTGCTTATAGCTTGACAATATCATTAATGGTCACCAATAGTTTATGAATGAATTAAACACCTACATGTATACATGCATGCGCTTTTGCTCACTCATATTTTAACACAATAAAAGAAACATCTTTTGAAAGAGAGTTTTGTCTCCAGTCTAACAATGGGCTAAGTGGCATCTTATTTTTAGAAGGCTTAAATGTGATGTGCTATCATCTCCATACACCCTTTCCTCATTCAGTTTTTAACAGAGACTAGACTGATGGATTCAATGATCCTCCTGCAAATATCTCAGGAGAACATATGCACTCAGAATAGATATGGAGGTAATGAGGATGCTCAGGTTCCTGAAGAGAGGGTTATGGCCTTTCTGATCAGATGGGACTTTTCAATGCTGTAAGCAAGTGCCATCATGGTCTCACTGGGGATGCACCTTGCCTACATATTCATAACATGAAATCCCAATGCAAAATGTGTCTCACCTCTGCTGACATTAGAGAGCGATACAGTGGTGGACAGTGTTTACATTAACATTGGAAGGGACTTGTCATTCGTACTGTTCAACTTCTTTTTAAAAAAGTTATCCTCCTCCTCATCATTATGTGGTGTGCACACATGTATACCAGTGTGATGTGTGCATGCTAGTGCAGATATGCACGTGCCACAGTAAATATGTGGAGAATAGAAGAAAAATATTGAGAGATGGTTTTTTCTTCCACTGTGGGTTTGTGGGATTGAACTCATATCATGAGGGTTTTCTGGCAAGTGATTTTACCTGTTGGGCCATCTTACTGCCAGCCCTACCTTCTGTTTTTTAATTACTGTGATTGCCACATCATTTTGAAATTTGTGAGTAATGCTTAATTGAGTTATAAAGTGCTGGAATTATGAAGTAATAAAAACAAATGAATATATTCCATATTTTAATGATCTTTAATTTGTTCTTGAAGATGAAAGAAAATAAAGTTGTTGATGAGATCACAGCTTAGAGAAGGGCCAGTTATACTTCTGACAGTGCCTTTTCCTTGTCCAGAAGTGGAAGAGACCATCGGGGACTCAACAATCATGACATTGTGTTCAGTTAGGATTTTGCTTGTCCTTAGAGGGTTTGGAATAGGCATTGCCTCTTTGAGCATCATCCTGCTGATGAGGGCGGCAGGCACTAAAGGAAGAGTGTGAACTTGTTCCTAAAGATTGGCTGATTCCTAAAGATGTCATATTCTCTCTCTCTCTCTCTCTCTCTCTCTCTCTCTCTCTCTCTCTCTCTCTCTGTCTGTCTCAGAGTCTGATAGTTTTATTTTATTTTGTTTTATTTATGAAATAAAATTAATTATGGCATTTATCATCTCTTGAAATAAACCAATAGCAAGAAGGTGAATAGTACAAGTATTCAGCAAGATCTGCAGACTTCACAGACTTACCTCTTAAGAAATTATTAATTGCATAAATATCATAATGTTATATACTCTGTAATTAATATAATTATTCCAATTTACAATACTAACAAACCCGTGCTAAAGTAAACTATTTACTTTACTTTTCTCATGTATTTAGTTAAATCATAATAGATTTGTCTGAGAATGAGAAAAATTTCACATGTAAAGTATTTACTGTTTTTCATTTTTGAGTGCCAGATAGTTTATCACAGAAAAGAAAGAAATGTTTGATAAAATCATGAACAACACTAGTGGCCCCATACTCATAAGTGTTATGATGTTGGTAAGAATAAAGTACTAAAGGAACCCAGAAAACAAATGGAAGAGATATTGGTGGTAGGAGTTATTCAGAGCACGCTCTTGTGTAAGGTAAATCTTGCTTTGGGTTTGGAAATATTTGTTATGAAACATGAGGATAAAAGGACATATTGTGTGGTTACCTTTGTAGAAGTAAAAATTCTGAATATTAAAAAATAACATGAAGATGAACTTAATAAATTGGAAGATATTAGTGTTAATAATAATAACAACAACAATAATGATGAAGATGATGAATAATATCCAATATTTACTGGATTCTCTAGTGTCTCAAAGTGTTGTGTTATGTAAGTTGTATGGATTAACTCTTGTAATTTGTTTTTTCCAGGTAGTAGCATACAAGAAGACTTTATATTTGTATTTGATAGTAGATATGATATAAATCTTAAAACATTTAGTGATTGTCTTTTGGATGGGGTGATTTGAGGTGCAGAAATAAACAAAAATAGGTCAAAGATAACTTGAAATCTAAGTACTAATGAATGCAATCTTTTTTGCAAGAAAATAGTCAACTTATCGATGATTGTATGTTTACACATGTCAGATAATTTGCTCAGGCTAGGGGTCAGGGAGACTTGCTTTGAGAATTTGTTATATTCTGTGGCACAAATTCTTTCAGAATGTCGAAATCCAATTTACAAAACAATTTGTGAGCAGCTGGTAAACAAAACCCTTGAAACTTTAACATCTGTTTCTCAGAAGTTGGTATAAGTTGGATCCAGCACAACACTGAACTAACTCCAGAGATGGAAAGAATGAAGGATGGCTGGATTGTTTGGAGTAGAAAAGAGCATTGCAAAAGTAGTGTGAAACTTGGGGTAACATGATCTTGAGTATCCTAAATATACAGACACATATGATAGCAACTCCACGTGTGCCTAAGCTGAATGTGAGCCCCATGAAGACTATGATGCTACAGCTCCAACAGACAAATATTTCTATTATTTGACTTGCTTTGAGGAGAATGTGTTCTGCTCTGGTGAAGGGGTGCATGAAGATGATGTTCAGACCAATAAAAGGATAAAATGGCATGGAATCCAGAGCCTTGTAAAAAATTCATTCTGACTCACTAAGATGAGGAGGCTTGACCCTTCCGATGCTGCCCTGGAGGACTCATTTTCATCAAGGCACCCTTCTAGAGGAAATACTAACATTTATTTTTCCAAGTACGAAGCACTGATGAAACACCAAAGGTAGGATTCTATTCAAGTCCAGTTTCGTGAAATGGTGAGTTAGTGGAGTTACTTACAGGAACATGGGCGACTAAGAGGTGGCTGTACCACAGAAAAGCCAAACCATTACGCATGATGATACATGAAGACTGGTTCCTTGGAGCTCCCTGAGCAGCTTGCAGGCAGCTACGCTGGTCAGAGTCTCATCTCCCCAGCAATCAATTTTTCAAGTGTCCATGTGACTCTTGGTAGGTTTTGGAACTATGTGAATTTGCTTAGCTTTCCAAACATTAGAAATTCAGTAAGTGTCCTAAGTATTATGAGTCATCTTCTTGCCCGCTGAAGAGAAGATTTTGGATTTAATTTGGGGAAGATACTATTACAACAGGGCCCTATGAAATATGTCATGAAAAATTGTTATCAGGTTTTCTAGGTGGAAGGGTGTTTTCATTCCTTTGCTATTGCTGTGAAGGAAAAAAACAAAAAAAAACCCACAACTAAGCCAACTCATAAAAGAAAGAGATTACTTGGGGCTTACAGTTCCAGAGGGTCAGGTGGCTTCAGCAGCAACTGAGAGCTCACATTTACTTCAAAAACAACAAATGTAGACCTTACTGAAAGCCTGTCCCCAGTGACAGAGTTTCTCCAGTAATGGCAGATCTTCTCCCCTCCCCAAACAGATGCCAACTGGGGACCAAGTATTCAAATAACTGATAGAAGTGTTATATCTCATTCAAACCACACAAAGGGTAAGGATACAGGCTAGGGCAGTTATTTATTTATTTATTTATTTATTTATTTATTTTCTGTCATTGTAACTATTTCAGACATATAAATCACTTTCTGGATATTTGCAAAAATTCTTGGGAAACTGAAGAAACTCAATGAGTATGGAGCTCTATCTTCGTGAAAGGTGTGTGATTGTCGTGTACACGTATAGCTTGAAGTTTCTGAAGCCTATGAAGTTGAGGTCCGCAAAATGTGGGACATTTAGGACAGCAGGGAGGGATCACATTATGTTTCAGATAATAACCAACAAATATGTCCTACGAGGCAGCTGATGCCAAAACTTGAAACTGCAAGAAAAAGACTAGAAATAAAGAGAAACAACAAGGATTACCAGCCTTTCTTCTTGCCTGGGATAGCATGAGTAACTCAGGCCAGAGTTAGAAAGGGAGAAGGTTGTTTCTTATGCAGCCCTTATGGCTATCATGGCAGTCTTTATCTTGTTTGTGCCATTCCTTTGCATACTTTTTCTTTCCTTGAAGACAAACTCTTTGTAGGAATAGCCTTCACGAGACTCAAATGTGAGTACTTGTGTTTACAATTGTCTGATACTTGATAAAGAGATAAAAACATAAAAAGGAGAAAAGACAGCACCTTCAGGAAATGGTTCTGAGAAAGCTTTTAACATGCAGAAGAAGAAAATTAGCCCCATATCTGTCATTCCACATAGGTCTCAACTTGAATCCTGCAACACTGAGAGTGCTAGAAGACAATGTAGGCTGTACTCTACGTGATAAAGGTGTAGGCAATGACTTTCTGAAAAGTATTCCATTTGCCCAGGAATGAAGGGTCACAACCAATACATTGGACTTTGTGAAACTAAAAAAGCTTTTGTATAGCTAAGAAAACAACTGAGTGAAGAAGAAACACACAGAATGGGAAAGACTCCATGACACCCGTAATATGGCAGAGGATTATGGCCCATAATATACAAAGAATATCAAAACCAAAGAGCTAAGGAAACAAATAACCCAAATAAACAATGAGTTAGGCATCAAAACAAAGTTCCCAATAGAAGAAATAAAAATGCCTAAGAAATACCTCAAAGAATATTTATTATTCTTAGCAATTGCAGAAATGTAAATTAAGACACCTTTGAGATTTCATCTCATCCCACACAGGAAGGCTACAAGTGCTGGCAGGGTTGTAGAGAAAGAGGAAGCTCATTTTCTGTTGGTGTAGCCACTCTAAAAATCTGTATTGAAGATCTTTTAAAAGACAAGTAAATTTACCATAAGAACCAGCTATATCATTCCTTGGCATATGACCAAAGGACCCAACATCCTACTCCACAGATAACTGGTAGCAATGTTCATTGCTACCCTATTCACAATAGTAAGGAAATAGCAGCAACCTAAATGTCTTTCAATATCAAGACAATGAAGATGTGTCTCTGAAACAATATATACTATAAATTTATCCCTGGCTTGCCTCTCAGGCTTCAAGTGTGGGTCCATATTGCTGAAGACACCACATGCTTGGGAATAAAGACTTGAGCTGGATGTGATCTTAAAGAGCTTTCCTTCTGTTTAGCTTTCATGGTTTCAAAAAAAAAATACAATGAGATCTGTTAATGGAGGGAAGCAATAAAACAGTCATACCCAACTGTAACACCTGTGAACCATGAAAATGACCAACAACCAGCATGGCAAGATTTCTGTAAAGGTGCAATAAGTGGCACCTGCACAGTGGGGGTAACTACATGTCAATTAAAACAACTTTGAGATGTTATCTCATCCATCATAATGGCAACAAATGCTGGAGAGGATGTGGAATGTAAAGTCTACTCAATAAGAAGAAAAACATACTGGCATTGAAAACCTAGCCAGGTTCGTAGTGATTGTGTTGGGCATTTATGCTGGAAAAGAATCTACTACTGCCACTTTGCTATATGATAATAATTCCTTCCTACATTCTAAATCTTATTATTAAACCCAGAGATAAGTTTAGATTGCACCCCTTATCAAAGAAGCCTCTTTCCAGCAGATGGGGACCATCACAGAAAACCACAGCTGAACACAAAGCAAATTAAAGGATTGTGGGGAGCCCCACCCCAGTTGAGACATCTACAGTCAGAGCTCCTGCATCCATGGCTCAGGAGACATCAGGGAAAAGGGAAAAGAAACATTGTAAGATCCTGAATAGCAGAAAGTCTATGGTAAAACATACATTCATAGAAATGTCTGCATAGACAAGACAAGCACAATGGCAGGATCAATGGTTACAGTAACATGTAAGAGGAAAACTTTCATGGGGTCCCACATACACTAGGAATTACATGTGGCTAATGACTACAGGGTAAAGGAGATTTAGCCTGTCCCTTATTGGTTGTCAAGGGTAGAGTCATCAGCCTTACATACACACACAAAAAAAAGTGGACTCAGAAAGCACATATTTGAGAACACATACATATATACATACATGGTGTGTATATGTAACAGCAATAATCTAATAAAAAGAAACTATCAACTTAAGAGTAGGAATGCATGGGAGAAACGAAGAGTACTTCAGAGGGGCTGGAGGGAGGAAAAGAGGTGGGTAAAAGTGATGTAATTCTAGTTCAACTAAAAGCATTTCAGAACAGAATAACATTGACAAAGTACTATACCCAATCTCATATTTTTTTCTAATTCTTCAATTTTATACAATGTGTCATTTGCTTCCATCACAGTTTTCCAGAATGGTTCTCTTGGTGGCTGTAAGGCACACCCAATGGTTGGTCAGTATGTTTTAATCTCCATCGGTTTTGGTTTTGTTTCCAGAGATACAGAGTTTCCATTTTAAGCAGTAACAACTTTGTAAGACTTGCTCTCTGCTGGCTTCTGTGGATCAGTTTTACTTTGGGTGCCTCCTGTCCATGATCCAAGCTACCCTCCTCAATTCTTGTGTATTTCTTTGCTCTCTTCCTTTTCTTTCTTTTTTTTTTTTTTTTTCTTTTTTTTTTTTTTTCATGTGGGTAAATGTTTGCTTAGTTAAATGAGTAATTATTGAACATTTACTTGATGCAACTCAACTGAGTGCTGGTAGGCAGCCTGAGCGTGGAATCCTTTGTAGTCCTGTTGGAAAGACGTGGGAAACCATTGTGCTCAATGAAACTTTCAAAGACATTTCTATGACCTTTCATTATGTGCAAAATTCTCATTATTCATTCTTTATTACTTTTGGCTCAAGAATTTATGATCCTTGTTGAAATGCAAAAAACTGTTCTCCAGGAAGCTTCACAGGTAGAGTCAAGCTACACTTTAAGTCAAATAGAAAAAAAAGTCAAATTATATAACAGAACACAGGCCAGGAGGCATAATATGCAGAGCAGATACATTGTAATGAAGTAAGGGACAGAGGTGAGAGAACAGTGGGCTAGGTGATACATTCTGTGGAAGATGTGAGCCAATCATTTGCCCCTGTGAGTTCCGAAGCAAAATCCCAAGGTCTGGCTGTGTACCTAAGTTAGAAAGCCGGAAAATAATTCTGTAAACAAATTCTCATGACTGAATAAGCCGAGCATTTGGAAAATAGGAGTTCTCAGTGTATACCCTCCCAGTGTAAATGAATATGAGCCAGCCGAGATCACTTCTGCAGAAGTGCTGAGTGTCGAGAAAGACAATCCCCACCAGAGCTTGGCTCTGGGAAAGCCCTCAGGGCCTGCTCCTGTGCCTGCAGAATCACCATCACTTCTACTGCAGGGATTTGAAGTGAATGCTTTTTGATAGTAGGGAGTTGTACTGGGCATTGCTATGCTGAACTACACACCATGTTCTGTATTGATGGGTTTTTAAAATTTTTTTTATTAATTTATTCTTGTTACATCTCAATGGTTATCCCATCCCTTGTATCCTCCCATTCTTCCCTCCCTCCCATTTTCCCCTTATTCCCCTCCCTTAGGACTGTTCCTGAAGGGGATTACCTCCCCCTGTATAAGCTCATAGGGTATCAAGTCTCTTCTTGGTAACCTGCTGTCCTTCCTCTGAGTGCCACCAGGTCTCCCCCTCCAGGGGACATGGTCAAATGTGAGGTACCAGAGTACGTGAGAAAGTCATATTACACTCTCCACTCAACTGTGGAGAATGTTCTGACCGTTGGCTAGATCTGGGAAGGGGTTTAAAGTTTACCGCCTGTATTGTCCTTGGCTGGTACCTTAGTTTGAGCGGGACCCCTGGGCCCAAATCTGCCTATCATATTATTCTACTTGTAGGTTTCTAGGACCCTCTGGATCCTTCTACTTTGCCATTCTCCCATGCTTCTCTCATTTAGAGTCCCAATAGGATGTCCTCCCCTCTGTCCCAGTTTCCTGGTAAGTGAAGGCTTTCGTGGGACATTCCCCTTGGGCTAGTATGCAGATATAAGTGAGTATATACCATTTGATTCTTTCTGTTTCTGGGTTAACTCACTCATTATGATCATTTCTATCTCAATCCGTTTATCTACAAATTTCGGGAATTCCTTGTTTTTAATAGCTGAGTATATATGTACCACAGTTTCTTTATCCATTCTTCTACTGAGGGACACTTAGGCTGTGTCCATGTTCTGGCTATTATGAATAAGGCTGCTATGAACATGGTTGAGCAAATTTTCTTGTTGTGTGCTGGAGCATCTTCTGGGTATATTCCAAGGAGTGGGATAGCTGGGTCTTGAGGAAGCCCTATTCCCATTTTTCTGAGATAGCACCAGATAGATTTCCAAAGTGGCTGTACTAGTTTGCATTCCCACCAGCAATGAAGGAGTGTTCCTCTCTCCCCACATCCTCGCCAGCATGTGGTGTCGCTTCAATTTTTGATCTTAGCCATTCTGATGGGTGTAAGATGGAATCTCAGGGTTGTTTTGATTTGCATTTCCCTGATGACTAAGGAGGTTGAGCATTTCTTTAAGTGTTTCTCAGCCATTTGATATTCCTCTGTTGAGAATTCTGTTTAGCTCCAAGCCCCATTTCTCAATTCGGTTATTTGGTTTGGTGGTGTTTAATTTCTTGAGTTCTTTATATATTTTGGATATTAGACCTTTGTCAGATGTAGGGTTGGTGAAGATCTTTTCCCAGTCTGTAGGCTGTCTCTTTGTTCTCTTGACAGTGTCTCCTGCCTAATTTTTTAAACTTTTATATAAGACAAAGATACTTGAAATATAGGCTGGTTGAATCTGTGTTGCGTCGGTATAACCAACAGCTTGCCACCAAGATAAGTGCCTTAGAAAAGGTTTACTTGGCTTACAGTTTTGGTGATTCCATGATTCTATGGGTTTGAGCTAGTGGAGAGGCAGCCCATTATGATGATTGTACATAGTAGAGCCAAACTGGATATTTCATGGTCATGAAGCAAAAGAAAAAAAAAAAAAAAAAAAAAGAAAGACCTAGGTCTCACAATCACCTTCATGCCTCCAATGACCTAAGGACCATGAGAGAGGCCTCACCTCTTAGAAGTTATAACTTCTCCCATTATCCAAGATTAAAAAAGACCACAGCTTTTGGTAACTTTAGTGATTTAATAGTGAAAATAATTCTGTGCAAGCAGAGACAGGACGTAGAAGCTTTCAACTCTTCTAAAACCCCTTGTACCAGAGCTGGAAAGCTGCCTCAGAAGGTAAGAAAAGTGGTTTCTCTTGAAGATATTTAAACTTTAGTTCCAACCACCTACACCAGGAAGCTCAAAAACACCAGGAACTGCAGGTCCAGATGGTTTGACACTATTTCCTGGTCTTGTAGATGCCACACTCACTCACATGCACATACACGGGCACACAGGCAGGGATGTGCCTGTGCATGTGCGCGCGCGCGCACACACACACACACACACACACATGATTAAAAATAGAATAAATTATTAAAAACAACCCTAACAAACCCTTCTATGTGTGCATCTGGAGTCATATATATTAGAATTACTCAAAGAGCACTAAAGATGTTGATGGCTGATCCATTTCAGCTCAGCTACATCAAGAGTTCCAGAAGGAGGCTGGATCTTGGGAATCATTAGTTTAAAAGCTCTCTGCTGGTTCTAATATGCAAAGCGACTTGAGAATCATCATTAATAATTGCTCTCATAATTAAGCATTCACTCTGAAGAACTAGCTTTATGTTCCATTTTTTTTTCCCAATGGGCAGCACCCAGAGTTGATCATTTTGTGTCATGCTTTCTTCCCAGGAGGCTGCCTTGCTCTGGTCAAGTACTATCTCTTGAAGTGATGATTATTGCTTACGCAAGCTTGTGATTTAGCCTCCTCTCTTGAATAATCTGCATATTCTAATCACAGAATATTGTGTTTTTTAAAATCAGCTTTGTCTTTCATTTACCATTTTCTGTAGCAGGCTTGAAAATATTGGTAATGTTGGATATTGAGCTGCTTTTTTTTTTTTTTTTTTTTTTTTTTCTTGCTGGTTGTTCTGTTCCTAATATCTCCTAGTCCTGAGGCCTTCCATGAATACCATTACCATCTCCCATGTGTCTCCCTTCTCTTTCAGCTACATGCTAATGTCTACTCTGTGGGACATGCTCTGTCTACTTTCTCATTTTTTTAAAGTGTTGGTGCAAAGTTTCATATTTGAAGATCATTATGTTGCTGACTTTGTTTTGTGAAAAATTTCCCTCTCGTGTGTGTGTGTCTGTGTGTGTGTGTGTGTGTGTGTGTGTGTGTTGTATATGTGTGCTGAGACACTGAGAAAGGGCCTCATGTATTTTAAGTTGGGTCTGAATTCCATATACATATTTTTTTTTCAAAGGATGACCTTGAACTTCTGATACTCCTACCTCTGACAAGTTTTGATAGTATAGCTGTGTGCCACTTCTCCTGGCTTATATTGTGCTAGAGATCAAACCCAGCACTTCCCTCATGCTAGCTAATTTATGTCTCTACCTCCTTTCTGTCTTATTTTTCACAAGTATTTGTTGCGATATGTCTTTTCTAGTTCATGGACATGTAAAGGAGGTAAATGTATAGTGGAATATTTCTTGTTTTGTTTCAAACACACAGAAGAATAATTTGAGGATGGATACCACATCTTAAGAGAATTTTCTCAAGAGTCAGCAAAGGAGCTCTGCTGGCAGACTCACCTTCGCAGGCTGCATCTGCAACACCAGATACATCTAAGTGATCACACAGTAGTGACACTTCATTGTGGATTAGTGGCCGTGTTATTTTTTCAGACTATTTTTCTGTCTGTGTCACAACAAGAGAGCATTGCTGTGCAATGGCCCACAAACAAAAATTCCCATGTGTGAGGCAGCTTAAGGTTTAGAAGATTGGGTTTAATTAGAGATGTAGCAATTGGCTTTTTCTCAGAAGGACCCCCAGACCGTTGACTCCACTCTCATCCCTACTAGGTTCAGATATTTCTTAAAAGAATAAACACAACAGTTTGTAGAGAAAAAATTCAATAAGGATTCATAAGGTTTTGTTTTATTGTCTGTGCTATATAATTTACTTCTTTTAAAAATATATTTTATTAATTTATTCATATTACATCTCAATAGTTATCCCATCCCTTGTATCCTCCCATTCCTCCCTCCCTCCCATTTTCCCTTTACTACCCTCCCCTATGACTGTGACTGAGGGGGACCTTCTCCCCCTGTATATACTCATAAAGTATTAAGTCTCTTCTTGTTAGCCTGCTATCCTTCCTCTGAGTGCCGCCAGGCCTCCCCATCCAGGGGACGTGGTCAAATATGGGGCACCAGAAATAATTTACTTCTAAAAGCAAAAATCACATTTAATATCATATAGCAAAATGTGGCTACAATGTTCTATGTTTATGAATCAGGGGTTAGTCTTTTATATTTGCTTTGTTTCTTTTAGAGGTATTTTATTAGCACACATAAAAGTAGCTAAGGGGTAAAATACTTTCTTTTTGTTTAGATGTAACTTGGGAAACATATTTTACTGCTGACCATAAATTGAAAAATAGTGGAAGTCATGATTAAATCAGTCCATCATTGAGACTTTTCTTAAGCACCCACTAAAAATATAATATTCTGATGAGAATATTGGAATATACTATATCACATATAATTGTTATGATTAAGAAAATCAAAATGCATCTTGGGAAATTTGGATGTGACTATAAAGATGACTGTCATCCATCACAATAGTGGAGCTGATGTACTTTTGCTAAATTTGACATCAGTAAAAATTTCTTCAAATTTGAGTAATAGAGGAAGCTTTCAAAATGCTCAACTTGTCAACAGGGATAAAAGAAGTAAAAGCAGAATAAAGATGATGTAAAAGTTTAGACACAAGGTGAATTGGCAACTGCAAATGAGCAATACCTTTATGATTTCTCTAAGCAAAGGGCCTCATATTTTTTATTTCTGACAAAAGACCTGATTTATCTGCAGAGACCAAGATATTTTTACAGCAGTGCACTCAGATAGAAATGCGCCTCAAAGGGTTTTGTACAGTGAATATCATGCTGAATAATAAAATCAACTACAGTTTTACAAATAACAAAAAAAGTAAGTCCACAGAGAAAAGTCTAGATGTGGCCATCTGTGAGATGAACAGCATGTCTTGAATACAAGCAAAGTTTTATATGAGGAATAGAGGTAATAAAATACTGAGACACATGCTTTATCTTCCAAAATTATATCTTATAAAATTCATGTCTTATAAAGTATTACATGAATTTGAAATAAATTTAGACAGTCAATAATAGAAAATTAATGTGAACCATTCCTCTCCTATTTCTTCTAAAGCAGTGAGCTGCGTCCCAGAGCCAGCTATTCCTTCATGGTCTCATGTGAATGAAGTCTAATTTCTCATTAGCAGAACATAAGAGGATCACTGTACCTTTTCCTCTTTTTATTACAATTTTTATTTTTAATTACATAATTAGAAAAACTAATCTCTGGTTTTTAAAATAAATGTCATTTTACTTTGAATCTCTGTGTTATCAAGTAGGACTTTTGGAATCTCTTTTGGCTTGTTAAATTGTACTCTAATCATTGGACTTAGTACTGTTTGTATATTACCATAACACCTTTCTTTCTTTCTTTCTTTCTTTCTTTCTTTCTTTCTTTCTTTCTTTCTTTCACATCCTGTGTAGCAGTTTCCTCTGAGATTAAAACCCTCTCTTTGGGAGGGAACGATCTTGAGATAGGATATTTACAGGAAAGAGAAGTCACAGGATGTTCAATGGGATGATGAAACACTTCATCCTGCAGGGAAGTTTGTTAACACAGGAAGTAAACAACTCAGCTTCAGGAAGTCCCTGAAACTGACCAGATTTAGTAGCCTCCACTCTTCACCCCAAGAGTATATAAATAGTAAAGCCTGGGGAGAGTCACTCTAAGATAAGCACAACTGCCTGACTAACTGAACTACCTGGAAAGGCAGGATCTTTAGTGTGCTCCAGGTCTCTAGCTCTTGTGAGCTTTTTCCCATTTGGGCATGGACTTTGGTGATGCAGCTGGGTTGGAGCTATTTATGCTCCTATATGTAACCCCTCACACATATTTCTGTAAGTAACTCCAATTACACTCACTGGTTTACCAAATAATGAATTTGTAGTAGATATGTACTTTTTTTTTTTTTGGAGGTTTAATATTCTTTCTTCCTTTTTATTAATTAATTTAATTTTTTTCACTTTACATCCTTTTTCTCATTGATTTACTCACTACTGACATGAGTGAGGGGATATTTGTTTCTATTTCCCCAGGAATAATGTCAAACAACTCCATTAAACCAGGAGTGATAAAATATTATCCCAAGTGATAGGTTATGCAAAGCTATGCCATGCTTTAATTTGCTTGAGTCATGAGTTATGAACAACTTTTTGTTTTCCTTTCAGTATCCAGCTGTCTTTCCTCCTTTCAAAAATACGTCATGGAATCCACTAGGATGCTTTGCTTTTATACTCCATGCTCTTAGGAGAGCTTCTGCACTTCTTTGCTACCAAAGGGCTTTCCATAACAACTGCTTCATTAGGTTTAATGTGCTTTGTGTTTTGGAAAGTTATTTTGACTCCTAATATGCCATTTTTGCATTTTGTTGATCTCTTCTTTCTCTTTTCTCAACTTTGTAAAGAAAAAGTAATTGGGAAATAAGATTTTTGTATTCTGGTTTCCTAAAAAATGTTTATTTTGCCTTCAAGTTTATTTGACCTATGCATGAAAATCTCTTGGCGTAAATGACTTTAGCTTAAAACATTGAAAGCGTCACTCACTCATGTCTCTGCTGTCATCTGATGAACTAGTTTTTAATATCCTAGCATGTACATGATTCCTGGACCTTGAAGGTAACTTCACCTCTGCTCTTGGGAATGATTAAAAATTTTTTTTTTGGGGGGGGGGATATTTTTCAATGAACTTAAGTGATTAAAAATTTCCAAGGGATTATGTGGAATTAGATTTCTTTAAAAAAATTTTTTTTTTTTGCTGCTTGGTACGCAGGAAAAATTTCAATCTAAACACGTGGCTTTTTTGTTTTGTTTCTGCTTTTGAACATTTTCCTTCTCATTGTTCTATCACCTTTCCTTTAATTTCCCATTCTCTATTTCTAGGCAGGTGGATATTAGATGAGGTCAGAATGCACAGAGTGAGCCAGAATGTCTCCTCATTTTTCAGTAATTTCTAAAACTTCAACCTATTTCAATGTTATTAATTTTTCATGGTATTTACCATTTGTATAAACTCTTAAATTTTCAACTACTGATTTTGATATCAATTATTCTTTTGCAAGATGACATGTTTTCTTGTATATTTTAAATAATTAGTTACCTTACTTTATATTCTGACTACAGTTTCCTCTCCTCTAATTCTTCCCTTGCCAGGCCCACCCACCCCAATCCATTCCTCCTTCCTTTCTCTTCAGAAAATGGTAGGCCTCCCATGCATATCAACTAGCCTTGGCATATCAAATTGCAGTAGAACTAGGCAATCTTCTCCTATTGAGGCTACCCAAGGCAGCCCAGCAGGGAGAAAAGGTCCCAAAGGAAGGAAACAAAGTCAGAAACGGACTCTGCTCCAGCTGTTAGGAGTCCTACAGGAAGATCAAGCTATGCAACTATTACATATGTACAGAGGGCCTAGGTCTGCTCTCTGATTGGCTGTCCAGTCAACTCTGAGGACCTATAGGCCCAGGTTTGTTGATTCTATAGATTTTCCTGTTATGTCCTTGACATATCTATCTCCTACAACCTTCCTTTCCCTCCTTCATAGGATTTTCCAATCTCTGCAAATGTTTAGCTATGGGTCACTGCATAGGTTTCTATTAACCACTGGGTGAAGCCTCTCTGAGTATGGTTATACTAGGCTCCTCATCTGTATGCATAGGGCTTTGATTATTATGTGGCAGAGAAGTTTTCTTTTCCAATCAAATCTATTTGGTATTCTCTAAGCTTCTTGTATGCTTATAGGCATCTCTTCTTTAGGTTAGGGATTTTTTTTATACAGTTTTGTTGAAACTATTTCCTGGGCCTTTCAGCTGAGAATCTCTCTCTTCCATTCCTATTATTCTTAGATTGGGTCTTTTTGTAGTATCCCAGATTTCCTGGATGTGTTGTGTCATGAACTTTTTAGACTTACTATTTTTTTGAAAGATATATCAATTTCTTCTATCGTATCTTCTATGCCTGAGGTACTTTCTTCCATCTCTTGTATTCTGTTGGCCATGCGTGATTCTGTAGTTCCTGTTTACCTAGGTTTGTCATCTCCAGGATTCCCTAATTTCATGTTTTCTTTATTGCTTCTACTTTCATCTTCAGGTCTTGAAAAGTTTTGTTCACTTTCTTCACATATTTGATTCTGTTTTTCTCATTAATTTCCTACTTGATAGCCTCTTCCATCTTCACAAGATTGGACTTACGGTCATTTCATGTGCTTTAGCTGTTTTGGAATATGTAGGGCTTGTTGTAATAGGGATATCTGGGTTCTGGTGGCACCATATTTGTGAGTTTTGCTTTTACACTGGTTTCAAGTCTTCTGGGTTTGGAGGCTATTATGGGTTTAGGCGCTGATTTATGAGTTTATTATTATTAGATTGGTATTATTTAGATGAATTTCCCCTTGTTTTCTGTCTTCTCTGTGATCTTCTGGTCTGAGTGGACTGGGGTTCTGGTGACTACTGAGTCTTCAGTCCCAGTAGGGTATCTTTACTGGGGCCTTTGTGGCCTGTCTGGCCTGTGGGATTCTGCATGTCAGCATTGCCTCTAGGGTCACTAGAACTGGTGTGGCCTCCAGGAAAGCTGTTGGGAAATCTTTATGGGGAATTGGTGAGCATAAGGCATAGGACATAAGGTTGCTGTTGTCCCTGGTGCTCATGAGGCGTCTTGGAGAACAGGCAGGTTATGGGCTAGATTATAAAGTCCAGAAGATAGGGTCTTCTTGTATATTTTAAACTTTCAAAATTACTTTAATAAAGTTTTCTTTTTCTTCAGTATTGTTCTATTATTACAAACAAAACAAAAGTGTTCATGTATAAGGAGATAGTCTCACACACCTTTATTTTAGAAAATCCATAATTATAAAATATATTTCTGTCTCTTTTAAATAGATGGATGGAAATGTTCTCAAATTAAATATGCTTCTTTGCCAGTTTTAAGCCTCAGGGATATCTTTATGAAGGACCTGGAAGCCTGAAATAATATCATACAGGAAGCTGGATTTCACACCTTTCATTCTCTCTGAGAACTGAGGAACCCAACTTATACTCAGTCCTTGCATCAAGGTTCAAAACTGCTTCTTAATGTAGAGATGTTGAAAATTTATTTTCTCCTTTGATCAGGCTAATTAGCAAATCTATATGGCTGCCCTTGGTATCAGTCAGTCTCGGGTGAGCTGTGTCTACACATGGGCTGTCCCTTCCTACTGCTTAAGGATGTGCTGATGATTATTTGGGGCTCTATTTGCTTGTCTTCAATGGGTTATAGAAAAGGGTCTCATTCCTTCTATTTTTCAGATTACCTGTGCTGTGAATCACATGCTGTTTTAGTGCTCATCTTATAATTAAGTTTTGTTCTTCCTCTCCCTTTGTGTAGGTGTTTCTGGGTTGACGAGATTCTATTTGTCCTTCTCTGAAATCACCATTCCTTTTTCTTCTCAGGAAGTTTTGCTTTTTCATTTTTCTCTCCTTTTGTGCTTAACTGTTTTTCATCATTTTCCATAACTGCTCTTCCCTGATAACTTGCTTAGTCTTATTTTTTAAATGTCGAATTACACTGAGCAGTGAAGTCACTTGCCATGGACTTCTGCTGCTGTAATATAGATCAGTCTTCTCCTAAGTAATACTGACCGTGGCCTGCTCCAAAGGTAAGGGTAAGTCAGTTTAGGGTGTTGTGGGCTAGTTTAACACATCCTGCAGGCTGAATCTTTGTATTCAGTTGCTGCACTCATAATGCAATCTTGGATTCTCCCTCATCCTGCTGTTACTTTGTTTCTGACGTGCTTTCCTGGTTTGATCCAGGTAAAATGTACTTGCCAGGAAGTCTCCATCTGGCTCTGCATATAGAACAGGAAACACATTTTCAGAGATCCACCCTCCCAGATCTGCCTTTAACAAGCTTAGAATTTCTTCAAGACTCTTCTGGGAAAGAGGAGTTTGCTTCTGCTTAGCTGTTAGTCAGCGATGAACAGAGCCAGGCAAGGGGCAAGCAGCAGGCAAGAGCCTTGAATTTATCTTTAGGATGACTAGTTCACTCTCCGGTTCTTCCAATTTCTTACTCAGCCTTTCCCCTAACATTCGGGGGAAGAAAAAGGAAATTTTTCCAATACGAAATGTTCTTTTCTCTCTTGTGAACTTCACAAAGCCACTTCCTATTAGGTGGAAAAGATGTGTGAAGTTTTTTCTTTCAGACATATTGATGATAGAAAAACTGAAAATACATCCAGCAAGATACTGCTGTTGGAGATTCCCTAGAAAGTATATTCTCAGTGACAAAAGTATCTAAATTCAATTTTTCATAGCCCAAATACATGCAGCCACATTGAATCATGCACTGAAGTTTATTATTGCAGAGAATTAAGAATTTTATACCACATTCCACTTTCATGCTGAGATCACAGTTCTAAAATAACATTTGACCATTTGTATGAGGACTCTGAAAGACCAAGTTTTGTGAAGATTATGAAGATTTCTGTCTCTTCTGCTTATGGGAGGTTCTTAAAAGTTTGAAAAGTTATTTGGGTATTTTGAAGACTTATGTTTGGCAATTGAATTTATTCTTATCAGAAAGTCACCCATTGAAAAGGCTTAATTTGCCTTTGTTACTTAAGGAGATGATTTGGTCACAACTACCTTCTAGTTCTTATTTCACACATGTTAGATAATTACACTTTCAAGAACCTTGAGTGAATAACTGGGCAAGCAGAAAATAGTTGTTTATTTATTTATTTGCATAAAAGAAAAAGATTATCTAGTGCAGAGAAGCAGCACATGTGATCATGCATTGAGCCAGAGTAAAGGTCTCACTGACTGTTAATACTTGTCTTTAAGCAGCATATTTTCAACATAACATAAATACAACAAGAAAAAAAAAAGCCCCACTTATAACATCAAAAACTGGTGTGCTTTCAGGGAAAGATAAATTTAAATCTAAAACTTGTAAGCACAGGTTTAAGATTTTCTGCCTGCAAGCCCTGTGCTGTGCAACGTCCTCTCTTTTCAATTGAGGGCAACCACTGAATTAGCCTCCTTTTATGTTCTGTGGGTTTAAAGCTCTTTTTATTTCAGAAGGCCTTTGGCATGGTACACTGGTTTTATGTTTGATTTTTATTACAGATTTTAATTGCTTCTGCAGTTGTGTGTATTTTGGGTACTCTAACTATCCTGTTCCTTGTAAAATACCTGGAGTACTTCCTAAGAGGCAGAATATTTTATGAATCATGTTTTTGTATAATTAAATAATATATAATCTTTATGATACTGGATTAAATGTATTAAATTATTTTAGAATCCAATGAGGAGTTCATTGATTTGAGCAAAAAGACTTCAATAACAAATTTTGTACTCAATTATTTTCTTATACACATATGATGAAATTTAAAAGAATAAAATCATGTTTTATAAACTATAAATTTATAATTTCTACTTGCCCATTGGCATCTTTATAGACATCTTTATACTCTGGTTTAAAAACGGTTTAGAACTATTCTTTATGGCGAGTCAGATATTACACCCAGCTTCTGTGTGTAGCATGTAAATGACACTTATAATTCCTTGTTAAAGATAAAATTCAGCAAAAAACTTTTAAGTGTAGTTGATCAAGTTTTAAAGACAAAGGTATTCATTTGTTTATTATGGAGTTTTAGAAACCTAGTTTGTGCTGCTATAAATCAAGCTAAGTTAATTTTAGAAAGCAGACTTCTTTTCTAGTCCAAATATGACCCCAATGAGCAGGGATATCAAAGGACTTGTATTTATATTCTGTTGTGCCAAACCTGAGATGATTGCTTGGATTTTCTATTAGATTAGCTGTACTTTATTTAAATTCCTCCGTATGATGGACAAGCATTCATACTCCTTACTGGCTGGGTGAGCAAGTTGATAGCCCTCTCATTTATTTCTACCTCCCCTGTGTTTCATTAGAAAGTTCTATAAAAACTCAGCTACACCACTTTTGTGTGTAGCTCTTCTGAAAACTCAGTGCTGTACACTTTTTTTTAAAAATAATTTGTGGTTACCACTCCCTCCCCTGTGCAAATAAGCACCCTCTCTGTTCTTTATGATGTGATGTTCAGGTACAGTGGGAGACAAAGAAGAATGAAGCTTGTGGGATTTTGAAGCTTAAGGAAAATTATATATGATAGATATTTCCGAGCCTTCCAACTTCTAGTCATTTCCATGTTGTACTCTGACTAGTTAATGTTAAGAAGTATCCTTGTTTGCAATGTAAAAATAAATTATTGTACCTAGGGCAATATATATGATTTCTGCTACTATAACCAGGAATATTATTTAAATTGCATAGATTATTTACATAAATTAATTTTATTTTAATAAGTTAAAGTACACAAAATTAAGAATACATATACTTCAATTACAGTCTATGTGGGGCAGCCAATTTGTATCCCTAGAGCTTGAGGTGTTACAATTAAGAATTAAGTTTTCTATATCACCATTAAGAACAAACTGTACATGCTTTCCAAAGTTGTAGAGGACATTTATGCAACATTACTCAGTGTATTCACTTAACACTAAAATGTGATGAGGCACATTTGCATATTTTTCATTAGCTAAAACTCAGACATTTTTCTTATGCTGTCTTACCAGAGTGTACAGTTTGCCCACCTTCCTATTCCCGGAAATGTGGATCATGGACTTTGGGAAGTCATTCTACCATCTACCCACATTTTCTGATTATCTGGACTGTCAAAACTTTTGTAAATTTAAACAAGATTTTTAAACTTCAAATTCCGACAATCTCTAAAGAAACAGTAAAGAAAGCTCACAAAGCTTTTGCAAAACTTGGTTCCTCATATCACACAATTCCCCATGGAGTCGTTTTACTCTGACACCAGTAGATTGTCCTCACCTTGACTCCTCTATTACTTTTTAAATAGTGTATATTAATTGTACAAAGTTGTGTCAGCATGATGCTTTCATAGTCTATTACCCACATGTATCAATCTCCCCCTTCATACTGCCCTCCATCACCACCTGTTTCACTCTTCACTCTCATCTCTGTTTTATTTTAGAATCTATATATGGTAGAAGATATCTATCTATCTTTCTGAGTCTGGTTAGTTTTACTTAATATAATGATGTGTAGTTCCATATTTTCCATGTAAATTATTTGATTGGCTTCTTTATGGCCAAATTACATTCCATCTCTATGTCACATTTTCTTTATCCATTCATCTACTAATGAACTCCTCACTTGATTTCATGTGTTGGCTATTGTTACTAGTGCTGTAATGAACATGGGACTCTCTGCTCGATGCTACCCTTGTAGCTCATTGTATCACACCCAGCTGTGATATGGTTTGATGATACAGTAGTTCTTTCTAAAATATTTTGGCTCAGTAATTTTTAAACCTTTGTGTGTATATACACACGTGTGTGTGTGTGTGTGTGTGTGTGTGTGTGTGTGTGTGTGTGTGAATTAAGGCATGCACACGCCACATCTTGTTTGATACAGGGCCTTTTATTGTTCACGGCTGCATACTAGGTTAGCTGGCCCATGAACTCCTAATGATTCTCCTGCTACCATCTTTCACCTCTCTGAGGTAGTTCTGGATTTTAGACACATGCTACCATGTCCAGCTTTACATGGGTTCTAGGATTCTGAATTCAAGTCTGCACACTTGTACAGCAGGTGCTTTGCCCACCAGGCCATCTCCTTCACCCATGTTTCTACCTTTATGAAGATCCCTTTCACTGATTTCCATAGTTACTCTGACAGCTTCTGTTTCCACAAATATGTGTTACTTTCCCCTGTATGTTAGCCAATACTTATTGCTTTCTGTTGCTTTGATAGCCACCCCAATAGGGATGAGATGGACTCTCATGTGTTTTCTTATTTGATTTTACTGATTAGCAATTGCCTGAAGATATTTTTTATTGTTGTGGCTGGGGACGCATGCACCATAGTTGAATGTTGAGGTCAGCGGACAATTTTGTGAATTCAGTTTTCTCCTTCCACCTTTATATAGATTCTGAGGGTTGAACTCAGGTCACAGAGACTGCACAGCAATCTTGCTAACCCATCTCAATGTCCCTAGCCATCATATTTTTCTAAAAATCCTACAATGAATCCCATATTGCTTCCAGACAGTTGAGGCTCATATCACAGTCCCATGGTTTCTTCTTTTGATGGTTATGTCAGAGATCTCCTCAATTCAGAAATTACTGACCATCACTTCCACCCCCGGATGTAATTTCTTCCTGAATTCAAATCTCCTCTCTAGTAGATATTGATGCTCACAGAGCTAGCTACCCATTCCTTCCATTCTATCCTAGCCAGAATTTCCTTTTGTTTTTTCTTTTCTTTCAATGGTGGGTATGCTTTTTGTTTTGAGGTTTAATGTTGTAGATTATTGTACCTTCATTCTTGGCCCCAAATTGTCATACTTGTTGAGCTTCTTGCATCAAACTCCTACTGTTTTTTATTCTAATCTTACCATGGAACAAGCTTTTAGTATTGCCTAATTCCTGCCCATGTCTTCATTGCAGTTCTTTCTTCTATTGTATAAATTGTGAGAGACAAAAGACTATTTATCTAACAGACCAACTTTGTTCATGTTACAAAATTTTAATTAGTACTTGGAGCTTCTTGGGGTATTTCTATTTGGAATTAATAAATAGGAGAAAGTTGGACTTCAATACAAAAGTTGTCTATCAGACACTAGAAAAATTCATGAAATTCTTGAAATTTAGTTCAATTGATGAAAACCCTGGACAAAAGTTGATGGGCACTGACTGATACCTTTATATTTTACATGGAATGCTCGGGTGAGGGGCTTTTAATCAGAAACACTTTCTGATTTGCTGGCTGAGAGCTGGGGCAAGAAGGTATAGAGCAACCTGGGTACTTGGTCACACCACTTGGCACTTACTTTAAAATGTGTACAAGAAGGTTGGGTTAGAAGATTGAAGCATACATGTGGTTCTTAGCTGCACTGAGCATGAACTAGCAGTGAGGTAGAGCTCCCTCAGTTCACACTTCCCACAGTTTTCTTTACTTTATTACTTTAAATGATGAGAATATCTCATATGCGAAAGTAACTCAGCTGAGTTCTGAAAAAAGTTTAAGAAATTAAAAAAGCACACAGCACAATTTATTTCTTGGGTAGATTGTTACTTACTTCAATCTATGTGTGTATACTATTGCATTTATTTTTGTGGATTTTTTCATAATCTAAGACCCCTGAGTCTCTTCAGATTGCTCTTCCTCAAGTCCTGAGAATTAGCTTCCAGGTATGGATCTAGTTAAATCCTGTTGCAGAGTAGATAGTGGATGATGGGGTAAGAGTCTGAGACATGGGTTCAGATGTCACTGCTGTCACTGACCTTCTGTGAAACTCTATCTGAACTTGTTAAAAAGAAAGCAGTAATTCGTACCTGTAGAAACACTGTATAGTTAAGCGTAATGATAATGAAAGAACCTGTATTTATTCTTTCTATCTTCTTCATCTCATATTTTATAGAGGAATTTCACATATGGTATTTTAGTATAGTTGCACCTAATACATAGATAAGCACCCTCCACTCTTGTAAAAATTTAAAATTTTTCTCTATTATTTATGTATGTATGTAAAAATGCATGTGTAAAGATTTTGCATGTATGTGAAAATTGTGTGTGTGTGTGTGTATGTGTGTGTATGTGTTACAGTCCATGTGTGTAGGTCAGAGGACAACTTTTGGAGTCCATCCCTCCTTTTACTTTTACATGCATTGTGAAGATGAAATTTAGGTCCCCAAGCTTGCACATCAAAGGTCTTTACTGTTGGTCCAGCTCATCAGCCAAGTTATTTACTTTGGAAAGAATTTGAAGATTTGTTGAAATTGTAGTCTTCTTATGGTACAGAACTAATTATTGCTTAAGAGTATAACAAGAATAAGGACATACCAACTTCAGTAGAGCAGTTGCCAATAGCAAATTCATCAAAAATAAAGATAAGACATGTATTCCTTGATAATTCAGGTCTGTGAAAAAACTTATGTTGTTACTTATAATTATTCAACTGACATGTTATTTTTAGGAGCATATATTGCTTAAAGTGAGGTGACTCCATGGCAAGAATTCAAGCATGATTAACTTTCATGGGCCCTTTGCAAACTTTATTAGGATTTGCTAATTGGCCATTGTCAAAATTATGATAGTTAGCAATTAATCACCAGTACGAGTTCTTATCTTTCTATATTCCTTTAGACTTCACACCATCTGGTTCTGAGCTCTGTCATTATAAAATGCCTGAAAAGGTTTATGAACCTTAGTTATAAAATGTAAAACTTTCAGTATAGGAAGAAGCTTCCAGTTTAAGATTTAAGATTCCAGTTTAAATAACCTTATAAAAGGATAAATGCTTGGCATTATTATTTTTACTTTTATTGGCTAAATACATAAATGGAATTGATTATATAGTTATATGGAAGATAAAATGAAAGTACTGACAACTAATTGTATGCCTTGTGAAAATGATTCTACAGACATGACCAGTTTAAGACATAAATAAACAAAAATTTCTGAAATGTCTGTTTAAATTACATTCAAATTGTGCTGACATTGGTGGATCAAGTAAAAAAGAGCTAAGAACTTTACTAGTTCCTTTTACATCTTGTCTTCTTTCTGGTATACAATACACAAGATAGGAAAGAAAGCTTATAACAGTCTATACATCCCTAAACACTTTGACCACAGAACTGAAACTTCAAGACTTAGAACTCTTAGCTGATTTCCATAATATAGTCATAGAATGAGCAACTATGGGACTGGAGAGACAGCTTTGCAGGTAAGAGTACTGGTTGCTCTTGCAGAAGACCTAGCTTCTATTTACAGCATCCACATGGAGGCTCACAACTGTCTGGAACTCCAGTTCCAGGCTATTCAGGACTCACAATTATTCTTTGAGAACACTAAACTTGCATGAAGTGTACATAAATATATGCCGGAAAAAGAGTCATACACATAAAGTAAAAATACATAAATCTGTAAGGAAAGAATTGACAAGTATTATGTCAAGATAAAAATAGCAATTTTTTTAATGTGGAAAAGAGAAAAACAGGATATGAGCAAGCAAAAGAGTCTTTTGTAAAATGAGAAATGGAGTTCCAAAAAATCAACTTTGGGAAACAATTGGAATATCCATGCCTGTGTTCATATGTTCACTCCAGAAAGCTCTTTGATGGTGAAGACAGTATTATGAATTTGACTATGACTTTCTTGAGAATTTGCAAAAGGGTGGTTCCTATTATTAAGTGCTTCGAAGGCTGAGATTGGAAAATGATATGTTTAACTATACAAGTTATTTACCAATGGCAATTACTACACACACACACACACACACACACACACACACACACACACACTAGTAATTGGTAGGAATACTGGGAATATTTATAATGTCATGTTATTTTAAGACTCTTTTTCTCTCTTTTGAATGATTTACTTGGATTTTATTTATATGTATTCCTACGTGTATTTTTGTTGGTATGTGCATGTAAGTGAAAGTGTCCTTAGAAACCAGAAGAGTGTATTCGGTTCTCTAGAGCAGAGTTATGAGCAGTTGTGAGCCACCTGGCTTGGGTTCTAGGAACAAAAGTTGGGTCTTCTGAAAGAACAGTAGGAGCTCTTGACTGCTGAATGGTGTCTTTATCACCTACCATTGCCTTTTTTACATGTAGCAAACACTTGACTATGTGGACGGTGAATTTTAGCTCAAGAAATTAATTTAGGTTTATCTTTGTGTTTTCCAATGACAAAGTTATTGCTTACCTTCTGATTGTGTTCATAGTCTTGGCCTTGGAGTGCTTACTGATGAGCTCTTGTTGTGTCACCCTTATTGTTTTACTTGGGAGGGAAAGCAAATGTAGACAGCGTATCCAGCCCAAAAGCCTTGCTTCTGGAGGCAGTCTTCCACAGCAGTGGCAGTACAATGACAAAAGGCAGAAAACTTTGTAAAAGTCAGTGCTTGGAAATCTAAATGCTGCAGTTAAAAGAAATTTTAATAAGATTTGATATTACAGCAATGTCTCAGTCATGTTAAGATTTTCAGACTTACATTTTCAAATGGAAGGATGAACAGTAATGTGCAACTTGGGATCCTGAAATATTTGAAGATATATATTTTCATGCTGCCTCCAACATGCGTTATATTTTATCCTTTGTTCTTTAGGGTAAAATAGAGAAACTTCCCCAAATCAAATATAATTTCACTTTTCTTGGTATCCTAGACAAACTATATATGTAGAACTTATTTATACCATAAAATTTGTTTTGATTATATCAACTGTTAAGACTTAGACATTTGATGTACTTGAGTTGAAACAGCTTACTGCAATATATAAAGAAGATATAACAGGGTTTTTTTTTATACTTCTTTAAAAATGTATGTTTGACAAATTCAATAAAGCAGATGTTAATCTCAGTGAGCTTTGCACTTGGTTAAGTGCTCATCAGAAGGAATACTGGCTCATATCCTCTTATTGCTGATGATTTTTCATGGATTTTTAAAAATTAGGATTTTTTAGAAAAGCAGTATTTTTAGTACAAATTTTCATTAAAACAACATAAAGTGGTTCATGCCCACAAAAGCTCTGGATATCTGTGCTTTGTTACTTAATTTCCATTTAAAGGCAATAATTTTATGTAATGGTGTTCATGTGACTCAAGAAGTTTCTTTAATGAGGACTGAGAACTACATACATCTATAAATGTAAGAAGAAATATTTAAAATAATGTCATTAGGGATTATGTTGGCTTAGTAAACTAGTGGTTTTATGTCTCTTCCAATATTCCTGATTTCATCAACCCTTGTTTATGTCCTGGGCATGATCTCCCTCTTGTTGGGTAGTTTTAAGTCTATTCAGAGAGAAGTTGGTTATAATCAAAGTGTGTATTCCAGGACTAGACCTTTATGGTGATTGTGCCGTGTTACCTTCTGGTGCCATGAAAGCTAGTCCTTTGGAAGGAGGTTTCCAAGTCAGGTCCTGCTAAGGATCCCACACCCAAATCAAAACAGAATTGTGGATTCCAGTCCCGTTGGATATATTTACAGCTCAACTCCTGTACTCCAGGATCATTGGGGAAGATGTGGAGGAAAGGTTCTAAGAGCCAGAATAACAGGGAATTTTCTGTGAGATTGTGTGTTCTAGTAATGACAGAAACTACAACTGTAAAGTCTCATCAACATGCGTGGCTATACATGAGCAGTAACAGTAGACGTGATAATGTGGAGGTGGGGAAAGGCCAGGGATCCTCAACGCTATACAAAGAGCTGTATGCAACTGCAGAATGCTGAGAACAGGAAAGATAATCTGTCCCAGGGGAGAACACATCAATTGCTTATCCAATACCAGATGGCCAGCCCTGAAAACATGTATACAATTAGCATTACACATACTGAGCAGCTTGTTTTTATGTATTAAGAATACATGCATATCTCATCTTTATCAAATTAAAACCTCTCTCTAGACCTAAAAACATTTTAACCCCAAAACAACTGAGCTTAATTTAAGACTAAACTATTGGTAACATTTACATAATTCCTGGTTGTTTTGTGGTTCTTTTTGCTGTAGGCATTTAATGGTATATATGTGTAACAATATAAATTTATACATAAAGAAATAAAAAATAATAAAAATTAAAATAAAAAAAATACACACATATACAGACACTCAGTAAATAAAAAAATAATCTATGAATTTGAAAGAGGGTAGGGAGGCGTTTATGGAGGCTTTGGAGAGAGGAAAGGGAAAGGAAAAATGCTGCAGTTACATGTTAACCTCAAAAAAAAATTGAATTAAATTAAGGCAATAAGAACTAAAACCAAAAGTGCTTACAATCTTAGGTGATGCTCATCCTTTGAAAAATCTGCTAAAGCAATGAAATCCAGCTGGAAGCAATGAACAAAACAGAAAGAAAAGTACTAGAAGTGGCAAGTGGTGGAGGCAAACACACTCAGCAAAGGGGCACCGTTTTGGATCATAGCCCTGGTAGCAAAAGCAAAGCTAGATGTAAGATCAGGCACTGATCTCAAATCTCAAGTATAAAGCAACTAATGTAAAGTTGGTGGCTCAGAGCTTTTGCAAGGCCCGTCCCTCTGGTCAGGAAGGGTTATCTGAGAAGGGTTGGTGGGATTGCACCTTTTCTTTGTTTTTCCACCAAGCTGCCATGCCCTTTAGCAGACAGCCACCTGCCACATTTCTGCCAACCCTAGTACGTAGCAGTAGTTTCTCCAATATCAACCAGGCTGTGGGGATTCCTATTCGTCTTCTAAGTCTCGTATCAAGACATGGCATTACTATACTGCACTTTCCTTTGTAGAACTAGCTGTGGGCTTCCTGGCTCTACCCTGAAAGGTCTGTGTCCTCCATGTTTATGAACTTCTTCTGGAGCATCAGTCATTTATCAAAACGTGTTAAAAATGCCACTAAGAAAAAGAAATTACTCAATCTCTCTTCTTATAGATTACACATATACAGGTGGCACAAGATTGGTAATTAAGTGATAATAATACTTGATAATTGATAAATAAGTAATAAATTTTAATGAAAGGCCCCCGATTGTGTACTTGCTTCCTCGAGTTCTGAGATGGGTGCTCCCCAACAACCAAATACAGAAATTGGTGATATCTTTGCCATAAAATGATACTCTCACTGAACATGCTCAAAAACATCCATTCCCTGAAATAAAATCAATGCTGCGCACCAGATTGAAAGCCACATTCAGAGCTCTGTGCTACTTCAGCTTTGCTTTCTCAACATACACCTGTTGTGTCTTTGTGGGGAGCCTCAGCTCTAGCAAGCTTTTTCCTGACTTAAACAGAGACTGCCCCTGGGTGCCTCCTTTGTAATAGGCCCTGGGGTAGGGCTCAGGAAAGCAAAGAGATGAGTAAGCTTCGATGTCTGCCATTGAAGATGTCCCAGGCTAGTGGGAAAGGCAAACATGCAGCTAATGATAATTGCAATGTGCTAAATGATTAAAATAAAAAAAGAGAGAATAAAAGGAATAAGGTGCTGTTGGAGATGTGAAAGCAATTAATTCTGCCCAGAGGTGGTGAGGAACAGATAGGACTGGAAATGAAATAGAAAGCTCTGTAAATTCAGTTTAATGAGGACAATATTTTTAGATCTTCTGTTATAGCTGAAATATTTTATCCACCTTTACTCCATCTGACAAGTGAGCAGGGAAAAGATACATTGACTTGGGGAAAAAACATAAAAGAGAATTCTACTTTCTTTCCTCTTCCAGTGGTGGTGGTGGGGGGATGGGGTTGGATGGGCAGAGGTGGTGTGTAAAACAGAAGGCAGGTAGTTAGACAGAAGATTTAATTTGTCCCTTATTCAGAACTCATCTAAAGAGTTGGGACACCATGACTTTTAGCCCAGTATAGGATTTCCTGGGAACCCAAGGTTCCTGGCCTACTGAGAAGGTGTAGCCCCCAACCATCTGTCACTGGAAAGCTTAGTGTTTAGCCTGCTACCATTTCTAACATCATGCCAGAGAAGTAGAGAACCTTTAGCCACTCTAGGTTACACCAGCTCAGGGAGATATCTAGGTTCCTTATATTATAGGCATAGAAAAGGGGAGCTCTGTATGTTTCAAGTACCAACTACCAGGGAGTGAGGGTGTGGGAGTATCTGTGGACAGAGAGCAGTTTAGTGTCAGAACCCAGCACCCAGAGCTCTTGGCTACACAAAAGATGGGGGTTGGTATGAGAAAGGTGCAAGCTGGTTTGTGAGATTAAAGAGATGACTTCTTTGAGTTGTATCTGCTTCTGTTTATAAGCTTAGCATCTAAGTGCAGGGCAATAGAAGAAACAGCATGGGCTTTATTAAGATTCTTGAAATGTCTTCGATTAAAATTGAGAGCTCTGAAAAGGCCTTGCTTGAGGACCTGGCAGATTTGTGCTATAGGACTCCCTCTGTGCTCAAGGAGCCAGGATGAACAGTAAAAACAAAGTGGCTCATAGGATTATAATTAGTTTTTATTGGAAATAAAAGCACACAATAGAAGATTGACAGTAACAAAATGTATTTTGTTTGAGGCATGCTTTACATACCTGGAGGTATTTAATTAGAAGTAGTCAAGATATAAGATAGGTGAGAAGCCATTAATTAATGATCTAATTATTTATTTACATGAATATTTTGCTACTAACTGTTCTAAAATAGAGAATATTTTGTATATATATGCATATATACACAATGTGAACACAAGGATTTTATGTTACAGTTATAATTATTATTTTAGTCTTCTCCTTTCATGCTATAGAACAGAAAATTACAAGTGGAATCATTTTCTAAACAACTTTGGGGGGGGGGTTGAGACAGGGTTTCTCTGTGTAGCCTTGGCTGTCCTGGACTCACTTTGTAGGCCAGACTGGCCTTGAACTCACAGAGATCTGCCTGCCTCTGCCTCCCAAGTGCTGGGATTAAAGGCATGCGCCACCACCGCCCAGCTTCTAAACAACTTTTAACTGTTCTCACTCTTTTAAAAAAAAAAAAATCTTTATTCTATTTTTACTTTCAGGTCTTGAATGATTTTATTCATTTATTTCAAATGTTTGCTTGTGTTTTCATAGATTTCTTTCAAGAATTTATTAATTTCTGCTTTAAGGATGTCTATCATATTCTTATCTATTTTAATGTCTTTTACTTTTGTTGCAGCTATGTTGAAATATTCAGGGCCTGCTGTGGTAGGATTGTTGGACTCCAGTGGCAACATAACCAAGGAAGCCAAGCCCTCTAAATCAACATGAGCAAAGTTCACATGAACTAACAGAGACTGAAGCAGCATGCTCAAGGCCTGTATGGGTCTGCACCAGGTCCTCTGCGGGTTTGGCTTCTGTTTTTGTTTCTATTTTTGTTTTTGAGGCAGGGTTTTTTTTTGCTGCTTTGGCTGTCCTGGACTTGTTTTGTAGATCAGGCTGGCTTCAGATTCACAGAGAATCTGCCTGCCTGCCTTCTGGAGTGGTGGGGCTAAAGGTGTGTACCACCATACTTGATTGTGTTTTTGTCTTGTTTTCATGTGTGTGTGTATGTGTGTGTGTGTGTGTGTGTGTGCATTTTTATTTGGTTTCAATTTGTTTGTTTGGGGTTGAGAGAGTTTTGTTGTTTTATTGGGTTTTTTGAGGGGAAATAACAGGATAGGTAGAGAGAGAAAAGGATCTGTAAGTATTTGAGGGAGGGTAAAATATATAATCAAAATATATTTAAATATAAAAATTGCTTAAAATAAAAAATATGATAAAAATAAATAATTCATTATTACCTCTATTTATAGTGTGTGCATGTATGTGTGTGTGTGTGTGTGTGTGTGTGTATGAATGGATAAAAATTCTAGAGTAGTGAGGGCCAAACCATTATTATTAATTTTTAACTGGGTGAGCAACAGGTTTGGCTGTTATGCAAATGAGGAGGAGCATGCAGCCATGAACTTTTGACATCAGACTCCATAGGTTATTGAGTCATGTATATACATTCAAATATTTCCTGTGTGAAAAAAATAGATTTTAAAAGTTGAAAATGTACATTGTACTAGAGAGTGTTAATTAACAGATTAATGGCCTGCAGGGACATGGGGTTTCCAGCACTTACTTAATGACCTCTCTCCAAAGACCCATTTTTAGTACTAATTAGCTTTGCCTGTTTCTTACTGTTGAATCTCATGCTTCTTTAATTTATTACTTTGGTTTTAATTTTTTTATATCTCCATACATTCATTTTTACAATCATTTTTAGCCAAAGAAACTTGGTTCTTTTCATATAATTTATCCACCTGCTTCCTACATGTACCCTCACACCCTTTTCAGATCTTCACAAAAGCCTGCATGTAGAGGACACTAAATAATTCATTAAGTGAAACACTGTGTTCGGAAATTCCACATAGAATATTACCTTTTCATCACTGTACAGTTTTATTCTTTAAAATCCATCCAGTATATGTTACTGCACTTAACCCCACATTCACCTTGAGTCACCTAGTGTCTAGGTAAGGCAAAGCTGCTGGTCCTATTTTCCTAGCTTTCAGGAAAAGAAAAAGATGCTAAAAATCACCTGGCCACCTAGACATCAGCTGTTCCTAAACAGAAGCTTACGGACCCTCATCAAGCAGCTCTGTCACCATAGCACATGGGTCATCACACGCCCCAGAGATCAGCCTGTCTACAATAAGGTCAGATAAGAATAAATTAATATAATTGTTTCATTCTCCAAGAAAGAAAATAGTACTCAGACATTGCTAGCATTTTAACAAGACCTGAGATTCAATGAATGAAGTTATTAAATTCACAAAGCAAAAGCATTTGCCCAGTTTAGAAACAGAAGAATAGCCTAGAGTTTCAGTCTTTTGAAATGGCAAAGGCAGAATGTTAGCGTCCATTGTTGGAAACACACATTGATGTTCAGAGATTGTTCTTTTCGATATACAGGATATAAGTCCCTATCTGGGGTGCTCATCTGACCTTTTGTTTCTAATTGATCCCTGTCTGGTTAGTAGACCCAGAGGTTTGAGTAGATCGTGCTTGTGGTTTCTTTGATTCTGTACAGCGACTCTCTGAGGCTCTTTCTGATATTTTTATCCATCAGTGCCCAGCCTTTACCTAGGAGTTGAATTTGGCCCTTGATCTTAGCCAAAGGGTGAAAAGCTACCGCGCTGAAGTCTTTCTTTCATTTAACTGACCTACAGAGGGTCTCTGGCTCTGCTCCAGAGAGGGGTAGGGCGGCATGTCATGGGACAAAAATCTGACAAATCTTCTTGGCTGAATGTCATCACTTCTGGGCCAATCTTGAGTGCACCTATGATGCTTCTTTTTCTGCTTAGAATTGCTTTAAACTGAAGCTGGTTCCAAAGCAAAGAACAAAAGGAAGGGCTAGTGAAAACATTCTTAAAAATTTAGGTTTTAATACTCTATTTGTTTCACCATTCTCCTGCATGAAATTGAAGGCATGCACGATAGTATTTAAAACATCATTCTCACTTATGAATCATAACATTTGGGTAATATTTTATTTCAAAATTTCACTGTTCTTAAGAGGACTCCATTTTCCCAGTGTAAGCACATTGTGATAGTTTTATCAGTTAGCTCATCTTGACTTTTAACCTATAAAAGAATGCTAACCACAGAGTTTATTATAGCAGATAATGAAAACTGTTTGTATGTGGCTTTGTACTAAGAGGAAGAGTTACAATTCCTCTTGATAGATGCAATATGAGTTTGTGACAGCCTATGTATTACTTACAAAGACCTCCTTTCTTAATGACAGCTGACATTTGAGCCTGAGAGACAGATAAAAATGATTAGATTGATCCATCATAGACAGTAGCTGGATCTATAGAGTATGTTCATTCATTTCAGTTAGTAGGTTTTCTTCTATAATATTTGTTTGATAAATTTGCAATGCTAATTTTCAAAGCACAGTAAGTTAATATTTACATACTTTGTTCATTTGATTCACCAAGAGCCACCTTGCTAAATCACTGAGGAAAATGTGTGGGGAGCCATGCTAAATTCAGCCATGTTAGAAATCCCATGCTTGGGCTACATGCTGTGACCTTCAAGTTGTTGACCTTTGCTAAAGGAGGTCTTGTGTTTAGGCTATCTTTGGATTGTTTACCTTTGAAAGAAATAGGGAAGTTCTTACAGGGAACAATTCAGAGGATTGTATTCTTGCCTGGGGCCTAGGGGAAGTGAGATTGTAATGGAGCTGTGGTAACCTTGCTATATAAAGCCATACTCCTGCAATAAAGAGAGAAGATTCAAGTCAGGAATCCCCAGACTTGACTCAATTTTTCTCCAGTCTCCATGGCCCCATTTTCAGTCTCCACTCCCTCTTCCAGGGAACTGTGTTTGACTTGTCCCATGGACCAGGACAAAAAGGTTAGTGAGCAATGTTTACATAATGCTATGTAATACCATGATGCATTTATATTAATTTCAGGATAATTGAGCCAAGAGACTTACATGTCTTAAAACAGGATTTAAAAATTCTGTTCAACATTTGTCTCAGAGCCTATGTCTCTGAAAACACTTATTATGATGCTGTAATTATGTAGGACCCTCAGTTATTTGAGCCCCAGTTCTCTGGAGCAGCAGAAAAGGATGATGGGAGTGCTGGCAGCTTCTAGTAAGGTTCAACATGATGTCCAGCTATCATGGGATTCCCAAAGTTTCACGTCTAAAGTCAAAAATATTCAATGATAAATACTGAATGAATAAATACTGGACAGATGGCTACACAATTAGGACCTCTCATTGAGCAGGTTATGACTCGCACTGCTTTGATTCTTGCATTCTTTCTAAAGTGGTTCCACCTACAAAAATATATTTTGGAATTTAGAAAGAAGAAATGAACCCAAAGAAGAGTAAATATTCTAGGGAATACCAAGATAGAAGAAAAAGGGACTACCCAAATATTTATAGTCTATCACATGATGAATATTGACATCTGAGACTATTGCTATTAATGCCACAGGGCCTCAGGTGTAAGTTTGTAATTACCTGGTAAGTGAGTAGTAGAAAAGTATCTTACAGCACTGCATCTCAGCTATACAATATTTTTTTTTCTGAAAACCACCTTTCCACTAAGGAAAATTATCTCTATTTCTTATATAATATTCACTTGTTTTTCTTTGTAGTTCAAGGCATAAAAATGAACTAAACTGTGTGGGTTTTTTTTTTCTGTTTTGTGTCATTGTATTTATGAAATATTGTCTGTTTATATCTGAAATTTGTTTATTCACTCAGTATACTACATGCATTTTATTTTCAGTTGTTTTGTTTTGCATTTTCAGTGTTATATTGTTTGAATATGGTCAGTGGAATGACCCATGGTGAACAATTCCTTGGGGAACTGTGAGAGAGGCTCCAAGAAAAAAAAAAATTTCAGGGCCTTTTACCTCAGGTGCATTTTGTACCTGGATAGTTCTTAGACTTAACTCAAGTCTTGTCTCCTGTAACAAACACTTACATTAAATTTATAAGACATGTTTATTCTTGTTGGATGTCAGAACACAGCTATAGAACCCAATCTGGTCAGTCTACCCTTAATCTGGATATAACCTTCTGCCTTGCTTTTGTGCTTTCCCAGATATTAATCCATATTGTGTGCCAGGTTAAATTGGTCTGTCCTAAGAAAGTTCTTTGAAAAAGCTGTTTCTGTTAATATTTAGTATGTGCTTACTGATGTTTTTCTGATCATATTTTTCTATACTCAAAAAAAGCTTCCTTAGATCATTGTTTTCTTTGTTACATTCATGTATAAAAGCGCATTGAAACTAAATTAAGATTGTATACAGCATCAGACTGCAGTCTTCCCCGTTCTTTCAAGTCCTCAGATCGCAGATCCAGCAGACAAGATCTCCATAGAGGAGCTGAAAAGCTGACATTATACAACATTGACTTTTATATGATTAGTTGTATTTCCATTTTCCTTTTCATGGATATTTGGTCTTTTTCTACTTTTACCTATTATAGAGAATGTATCAGTGAGCACTCATTTTCATGTCTTAAGTGTAAATGTTTCCCTGTGGATATACCAGGATGAGGACTGTAATGCTATAGGCTATATGCATTTTCATCTCTGCTATGTGATGTCAAATGATTTCCTACAGAAACAGTACCTAATGTCATTCATATATGAAGCTTATATATGACTCTTAGTTTGAATTATGAGACTTTTAACTTACTCAGTGGATGACTATGAAACTTGATTAATTCTAATTCCTCCAATAATTTGTGGCATAAAATATTTCTTTGTACTTTTCTTCTTTTGCAAACATTTATTTTAGTATTTTATCCATTCTCTATTCATCTTTAGATATAAAATATCTTTTGTTACCTAGGCACCAAAACATTTCCACCCTTCCTCCTACCTCCCTCCCTCTCTCTCTAGCTATCTCCTCCGCACCCCACCTTTTTTCTCAATACTACTAAGAGTTGGAAAAATTGGCCTTTAATAGAGATGAGCCTTCTAATTGATTATCTAATCCCAAATGATCAACTCTAAGGATATATACATATAAGTAACACTAACTAGTACAGAAGTTTGTGTGTGTCTATGTATATATGTGTGAATGTATATATATATATATATATATATATATATATATATATATATATATATATACATTCACACATATATATTTAAAACAATAATAAGGAAGGGAGGCCATGAATTTGAGATCTAGCGGTAGGAGGTGGTGCAGGGCAGGAGCAGTTCAGAGAGGACAGGAGAAAGAATTATGTAGATACAGGACACAAATAATGACATTACAAAATGGTAAAAAGCCTTGAGGACCATTATTCAGATGCTGTAAAACTGGAGAACTATACAGAGCTGACAAAAGCAACTTAAAGAAGAAGCACTTACAGTTGAAGAGAGCACAGTTTATTGTAGCATGAAAGAAACACTGGGGAAGATGAAGCACCTGATCACATTGCATCTCCATTCAGAAAAGAGATGGGATGACAGCTGGTATTCATCTTACTTCAGTCCACAATCACCAGCCTATATAGGAAGGTTGGTGCTGCCCACATTTAGGGTCATGTATATGGGATTTGTTGATATGTCTTACAGCCTGTAGTTTGAGTAGTTCAACTATGGCTGACCAAGATGCACTGGCCAAAGCTTTTCAATTATTCACTCCATAAGAATATGTCTCTGCAGATTCAATTCCCAAACACGGAATTCCAAGAGTGGTGCCAATTTTTAGCCTATATTTGAATCACAAGTAGGTTCTATTGCTAGTAAAGGAATGGTTCGCGATGGATGAACTTGCCAGTGAAACTGAGGGCAAACAGGCAGAAGCAAAAGCCTTTTTTTTCTTTCCTATATTTTTGTGTGGGCTGCCACCTGAATGTATATCCCAGATTTATGGTGTTTCTTCCCATCTCAAATGATCCAGATTCAGAATGAGTTTTTCCAACTCAAAATAAGCCAATCACGAAAAAATTTTTCACAGTTGTGTCCATCTGCTTGGGTTTTAACTTGATTTCAGATAGTCAAGTTGACACAAAGATTAGCCTTTACAAATGTATAACCTGATGGTAATGTCATAAAGTTCTAATATTTCCAGGACCTAGCACATAAGGTTATATGTAAATTTATCTACTTATGTCATGTGTGCTCAACAACTGTTGTAGTTTTGAGAATGATTTTGATTGAGATGAGCTTACCTGTAGTAGAAGGCACATGGACTTGGTGTTCCACATGTGCCTTTTAGCTCATTTATCTAATTGGTGTCTGTCAAGGACAATGTACCTAACTTTGTGTCTTACTGTATCAATATAATATGTACAGTAGTGACTGGCCCTGAGCTCCATTGTAGGATGATATAAAGATTTCTGGTATGAAATCTTGATCACAGAAGAGTTTCAATATTTTTTTTTAAAAAATTAGGATAATAGGTAATCTTTAAAAGTAAAATAGAAACCAAACAAAATTTCAGTAAGGCTATATATCTCAAAATATAATATTAAATTTTCATTAACTTTAAATTAAGTAGAAATGTCTACTGTCTTTGTCTAGACAAATTTTAATTTTCTTCCATATCAAAAATGTAAAATTTATGATGTGCCCACTTGATGGGGCTAATGGAGGAGGTTTCATGGAGAAGAGTATTAAGTTGTCTCCAGCATTTAGTCCCCTAACTGGTTTCAGTTCAAGTAGCCAGACCTGGGCTAATATACATATAAGTAACACAAAAAACGCTAAATGGGGTCAGAACACACACACACACACACACACACACACACACACACACACACACACACACACACACCCATTATACACAGTGAAAGAAAAAACAGCCATAAGAGGAAATGATGGGCTGGAGGGGCATGGGTGGGGTTGGAGGCAGGAAAGGGAATAATGGATGATATCATTATATTTAATTAAACATTTAAAATTTATGCAAAAATTAGCAAAGAGGAAAGGTTGGATAAGATGAATACAGGATGGTATTATAATCAGAGTAATATGAAAAGGATGAGAAAATGCTCCAAGGAGAAAATTTGAATAGGTCACTATTCTTAATAGGTACATGTACAGGTCACTGGTTACTGCTTGCCCTAAGCCTACATCTAGGAAAGGTGTATGGTCTGAAGCTCCACACTGTTGACTAGATTAACCTTTTCAATCAGTTAAGGATCCTGTTTCTTAATATATCTATGGCATATTAATTTGCACCATGTTTAAAGATAAAGCAACAACAAAGCTGTGAACACATTTCAGCAACTAATGTGTGATTTTTTTATAAAGAATAATTGAATAGAAAAAATATGTAACTAAAGGGGCTTGGGCAGATGGAGCCCAGTCATGACAGACAAAACATGATGCCCTGCCAAAGTACCTACAGCCACTTTGTCTTCCACCACAAATCAGCAAGGGGATCACAAGGCAGCCTCTTTGTAGCACGGTCTTTGTTAACGTACTAAAATGGTAAATAATATTTAAAATATTTCCTTTTAAATATTTATTTATTGTGTTTTAGATAGCAATGCAATCAAATTGAAAAAAACCTCTTTACTTCTTCTATAGCTATAACACTGAGAAAAGAGGCTTATCAGCTTTCAAATTTTTCCTTTAATGTATGTCTTCCTTTTTTGAGGGAAAAGCACTATAATGAAGGGCAAGATACTGTCTACATGAATTAAAATATCCTTAGCCTTGTAGAGAGTGAACAGCAATGTTTGCTTATATGGCAATTTTTTTTCAAGGCTGAATACTTACAATCAATTAACTGCAAGGCAAAAATCGAAAGATTTAACTGCATAAAGCAAAGTGGCTGTGATGAAAATGATGTTTGAGACTTGGATGAGAAGTTAATTGTTGAGAAAATGAGCAATTATAAGTTCTTAGTCCATTTACATAGAATGACATTGGAAACATTAACAGTAAAGAACAACAGCTATATTTCTGTAATGAAAAAGACCTGTGTTTAACTTTCCTTAAGTCAATAACGGAATATGAACAGTGGGTTGGAGACACGACTACCTCATCTCCTGCTAAACACTGCCTCAATAATTTCTGAAAATTCCAACACAAGCAACCCAAATTTTCTGCTACCCCACTTCTTAGTGGCTTTCTAGGAGTGGATTTTTCTTAATTAAAGGAGTTGGAAGCTGTATTCCTTTATTTGATAGTAAAGAAACCACATAAACTATGACTTTGAGATTAACTTGAAAAATTATAAGATGTCAATCTTTAAATTCACTTAAATTTAGATTTAAGTTTCTCAAGTTGACAGATTCATTGAAATGTCACATTGTTCATCAATGAGATATGTTAAACTGTTTTGGAGCATATTACCTTTCCATTTGGATTTTACTTCTTTCAACAGATATTTTCAGGCTGTTTTCTGGTGCTTGGTCAATGTTACAGAATCTAACAAATGACAAACCATTTTTGTCCTCATAACCATTAAGCGTAAACACAAATATAAAATGATTTACACTGTCAAAATTGCATGAGTTTTAAACAAGAAATGTAGTTTCAAGAAATGTGATGTTTATTTGTCACTATTTCACTTATCTCCAGACATCCAAGCAGACCACATTGTCATTCTGAACAGTACTGCACAGAGAGACCCTACTTCTGTGTTATTTATTACTTCGTCCTATTTGAATACAGTATTCCCCAGGCCTGGGCCTTTTCAATTTCCTAACAAATACGAAGCCTTGCCTACTTCATTCATGGTCTTTGCCTCTTACACAGGATGCATCTTGCCACTCTTATCAACATCTTAATTAAAGTAATGAATTTATATCAGCTAATTAAAAAAAAACATTTTAAAATATATTTTTTGAGATTATAATACAATCACATCATTAAAAAAAGCTAATTTTGGTACCTTGTTTTTGTTCTGTTCATTTTTATTTTTATTGTCCTGACAATCCTTGCCTTTTACAGTTAGGGTACAACAGAAGTTACTAACCTAGTAGTAAGCTTAGAGTCACCTTCAGTGAGTGTAATCACGCATTCATCAATGTTGCTTCTAAAACATTGTTCCTGAATGAGCAAAATGGATTTCTGCCATGACCCCTCCAGTGGAGTCTGTGTAACAAATGTTACTGCACAAACCAAGGCAATTACCCCTGCCCAGGGAGAGCCTTCTGGAATGGGTCTGATGTTCCTGCCAGGAGTAACTGATTGCAGCCTTCTTGTGTTGACATATTCTGTCTTTGTTTTTTCTCCTGACCTACTCTCATATCAGAACTTTCCAAACATCCCTATGTTGCTATGAAACACCCTAACTTGGGACTGCACCCAAGGGCCATTCAGGCCCAGAGTTCACCACCAAGCTCTGCTCCACTTGTTAAAAGAAACATGGCTTAGAATTAATCATCAGTTAATAATTTATATTATGATTTACCAATAAAGTGTTCAAGAAAGCTCCAGATAGTGATACTCAGATAAAAATAAGAACTAAGAAAAAATTTTCTTGGCACACTGTTGTTTGGCATGAGAGAACATTGACCTTCGATAAAGAGGGCACATACGTACTGATACCAAGCTAATAACTTAAGAACGGTGACTGAAGAGTGATGACAACTTTGCATTCTGTATGTTGTACTGTGTATGCCTGATTGCCTCACTGACTTCCTTGAATGAAAAAAAATTTATAACCACAAAAACTCTCCCCGTTTCAAAAATGTGTATAAAAATCTCGCTTGCTTGCATGCAAAATACACTCAGATCAAACTCCCCTGTGTCTGACTCTGTCAATTCACCTATCTTGTCCACCTTTGAGGATTCTCATTCCCAAGAACCTATATCCGGCTGAGATGGTCTGTGGCAAATTTCCTTCTGTCAAAGGATTTAAAAATTATAAAACAGATTAAAAAGTTCCCCTCCTTCCTTTCCTCTCATACCCTCCATTTCCCCTTCCCTCCCCTCCCTCTGTACCTACTCCTTTTCTTCTCAGAGAAGTTGAGACTTTTCATGGGTATCGACCTTCCTTGGTATGTCAAATAGGGCTGGGCACATCTTCCTCTATTGAGGCTAGACAAGGCTATCCACTGAGGGAAAAGGGATCTGAAGGCAGGTAAGAGAGTCAGAGACAACTCCTGCTCCTGTTCTTAGAGGTTCCACATGAGGACCAAGCTGTACATGTGTAACATATGTGTCTGGGGCCTAGAACTCTCATGGGCACTCTCTGGTTGGTGGGTCAGTCTCTGTGAGCCCCTATAGATGCAGGTTAGTTGATTTTATATGCTGTCTTTTTGTGTCTTTGACCTCTCTGTCTCTTTCAACCCTTCCTTCTGCTCTTCCATAAGATTCCTCAAGCTCTGCTTATGTTTGGCTGTGGCTCTCTGCATCTGTTTCCATCAGCTGCTTTGTGATACCAGTCAGATGACATCCTCCTGTCTGCATAGCCTTCTGTCTGCAAGAATGAGAGGATACAAGTGATGGGATAACAATTGAGTTGTAATCTGAATAAATTAATAAAATTAAAAATAAAATCTAGAGAAAACATGCATGATATGTGGTATTCCAATAAAAAAGAAAAGAAAGAAAGAAAAAAAGAATAGCAGAACATTATTAGTGGGGTCAATGGTGGGCTCTCTCTCATGACATGTGATTCAAGTTGGACCAGTCGTTGATTGGCTGGGTTGAAGGTATTGTGGGTGGTTTGGTGTTTTCCCTAACTCTACTGGAAATCCTGCCTAGCTACAGAAGGTGGTCGCTTCAGGCTCCCACATACCAGAGATGCCCTGTCCCCCACCAAATTCTGTTCTTTTCCCCAAACCTCCTCTCATCTAGTTCCCTTCCTCCATCTACTTCAGGTATCAATTTTATTTCCCATTCAAAGATCCTATCTTGGGCTTTCCTTGTTACTTAGCTTCTCTGGGATCTGGATTGTAGGATGGCTACCCTGTACTTGATGTCTAATATCCATTTATAGGTGAGTATATACCATGTGCATCTTTCTGTGTCTGGATTACCTCACTCAGCATGATCTTGGCTAGTTCCATCCATTTGCCTGTAACTTTCATGATGTCCTGGTTTTAATAGCTGAGGCAGTATTCCGTCATGTACATGTGTCACATTTTCTTTATACATTCTTCAGTTGAGGGACGTCTATGGTGTTTCCAGTTTATGGCTACTATGAATAAAGCTGATATGAACCTAGTTGTGCAAGTATCCTTGTAGTATGGTTGAGTATCTTTTGGGAGTGGTATAGCTGGGTCTTGAGGTAGAGCTATTCTTAGTTTTCTGAGAAAGAGCCAGATTGATTTGCAAAGTGGTTGTAAAAGTTGCACTCTTAACAGCAATGGAGGAATGTTTCCCTTTCTCCACATCCTTGTCAGCATGTGATGTCACTTGAGTTTTTTATCTTAGCCATTTTGAGAGGTGTAAGATGGAGTCTCAGAGTTGTTTTGATTTACATTTCCCTGATGACTAAGGACATTGAGCATTTCTTTAAGTGTTTCTTGGCCATTTGCTATTTCTCTGCTGAGAATTCTCCATTTACTTAAGTACCCCATTTTTCAATTGGATTATTTGTTTGGTTGATGTCTAATTTCTTGAGTTCTTTATATATTTTGGGTAATAGCCCTCTGTCAGATGTAGAAATGGTAACGATCTTTTCCTATGTTGTTTGCTGCCATTTTGTCCTATTGACAATTTCTTGCCATGATGCTTTTCAATTTCATGAAGTCCCAGTTATTAATGGTTGATCTTACTGTCTGAGCTGTTGATGCTCTGTTGAGGAAGTTGTCTCCTGTACCAATGGGTTCAAGGCTAACCTCCACATTCTCTTGTATTAGATTTAGTGTATCCAGTTGTTTTTTGTTGAGGTCTTAGATTGAGAATTAAGTTTTGTGCAAGGTGATAAACATGCATCTGTTTGCCTTCTTCTACAAGCAGATATCCGGTTAGACCAGCACCATTTGTTGAAGATGCTTTATTTTTTACATTGTATGGTTTTGGTTTCTTTTTCAAAAATCATGTCTGTAGGCATGTGTTTTTATCTCAGGGACTTCAGTTAGATTCCATTGCTCAGATTGCCTATTTTTATCCCAATAACATGTGGCTTTTATTACTATTGCTTTGTAGTACAGCTTGAAATCAGGGATGGTGACACCCCCATAAGTTCTTTTATTGTACAGAATTGTTTTAGCTATCCTTGATTTTTTATTTTTTCATATGAAGTCCTGAAAAATGTGTTATTCCAAAGCAAAAAGACTATTTATATCGCCTGTTACTCCTATACCACACAACAGGATTTTTTAGTCTTATTTCTCCAGGTACAGGAAATATACCCATCCAGTTTTTATCTCAATGTTTAACTTTTCTTGAGTTTAAACTTTGTTTGAATTTTCTACATTATGGAACTTTATTTCATAAAGCTCTGATCATATTACACTCAATATATGAGTCAATAATCATATTTCTTAATTTTTAGCATTATACCTAGCTGTGAACATAAATATACATATATGCATACATATATACAGATAAAACATATGTATATATGAACATTGACACACATATTTATTATTACTAAAATGTACACTAATGTTTAATAAGATTCCAGGGCATTTTTTCAGCAGGTCACAAATGATGGAAAATTAGATAGGTTCAGGGGTCCCATACAAGGAATGCAAAGAGGAAGCTTTTGTAGAATGAACAGAGTGATGTTGTGGGTTATAGTTATTTGGATGTCTTATTTATACTCCACTGGAGGGTCATAGTTATAGACATAAGTTTGTTGACTGCTTCTGTTGCTTGTGATTAGGTTGCGATATTCTTCAATTTAGGGCTTTATAAGAAACAGCTAAGTTTCACCCATGGCAAATAATTAAGGACAGTGAAGGAGACATATGACTGTTTCTCAGCTCAGATATTCTTAAATCAGAATCTACACTAATTTTATTTAAATATATATGCATACATATATACATGAAAACATATATTCAAAATTAAATTAAAATGTTTCGAATGAAGGACAAATTCTTTTAAAATATGTATAATGTTAACTATAAATATAGTTGTTTTATATTTACTAAAATTGAGACATATTGTCCATAGATGTCTTTTATGATTTGCTTTTCTAATAAGCTTAGGGACCCTAGATAGGGATGTCTATGCTTTAGGTCTGAGCAGATGCCTCTTAGTGTGTAATGCATTTTGAGGGATTTTCAGAGCAATTCATTATCAACTTGCATAAATGCTCCTGTACTTCATTTCTTATGGGGACCTCATCCCTCTGAAGTCAAAGGCAAACATCAGCATTGACTCTGAAGTAAGAGCCATCATCATGGAAGACAGGAAGACAGGCTGAATAGTTAAGATGGTCACCCCATGTGGTTTCAGAATGAAGCTAATTTGAGGAGCCTTGGATTTGCTGAAATGAGTGCCTTACTTCTGCAGGTTCTGCAGTGATCAAATTCACCAGGAGGAAAAGATCAGTCAGGTTCAAGATCTCCTATTGTTCTCAGTGTTCAATTAAACTGTAACAAGGTGTTTCCCATGGTGCCTGAAACAAGCAAGTATTTGAGTGGTTCCAAAAAGAGCCATTTATGTGTCAGGGTAAGCAGGTGAGATTTTTTGAGAGGAGTGATTCTTGTTTCAGGCCTGGAACTGGAGACTGTTTTATTATACAGAAGATGGCCCAATCTCTTCTTTTATGTGTCCACCAGAGAAGACTGCTTGGACATGGACTTAAGTGAATAGGAAGTATTTTTAATCCCTGCCAGCAACTAAACTGAGTATTCAGGACCCCAGTGTAGCTCCTAGCCTTTCTCAGACTGAGTGTTTAAGCACAAAAACCTATATGGGTTGACATAGTCCAGTTAACAAGAATCGTCTGCTAGGAATAGCAAGGTTAGCACATTTAGAGACCTTTTAAGAACTATGAACTTTGAAGGAATAGGTCTCTGTTTTTATATTGGCAGGTAGTGCTATCTTTATCTGAATTTTATGACCAGAATGGTACTTCCAACATGAAGTCAGTTGTTCTAAGGTCTAGGACCCTGTTATACTTGCCTACCAGAAACATAGACAAAAAAGCAATATGGATGCAGCTTACGTATTAACTTTTTTATGAGGTCCACAATTAGGTTATAATTAGTTGGATCTAAATTATGTCGGCTTATTCACTACCGTGGTGTACAAGTGCACAAACATTCCACAATCGTAGCATAGCATAGGCTCACATTAAAAATGTATATTCCATAAACTCTTCAAAAATCTTATAAATGTTAATTATATAACTACCAAAACAAATTTATATGAAAAAATAATTTTTCCTTTTCTATTTGTTGTTTAGTTTTGAGATTATAATTTAATTATATTATCTCTCTCTTCCTGAACCTCCTTTCAAAGATTCTCATATACCCTTCTCCACTCCTCCTGAAATTTATGGCCTTCTTTTTCCACTAGTTGTGTTTGCGTACATATATATATATTCATTTCAATGAAGGAATGTACAGATACTTTACTACTTAAAGGAAGCTTTTCCAGTGTGAACTGCACTTGTTCAAGCTTATCTATGTAGACTTACTTTAATATTTGTAGTTTAAAAACAAGGGTTATGAAATAGTTGTCCACATCTTACCTAGCTGGACAGGTGATGACTATTCAGTGTTTGTTCTCTGTAGCTAACGAGCCCTTGGCCAGACTTTTTATTTTTGTTCGATTTTCCTTTAATAATATTTGGCAATGCACAAGTTGTTTTTCTTTTAATTTTTAATTTTTTCAATAATTTATTCAGACTATACCATGATTATTGTCCCCTCACTTTATCTTCCCATTCCCCCCTCCCTCTTTCACATTATTACCATCCCCTTGATCTGTAACAGGAGTGGACCTTCTCCCCCGTTAAAGACCACAGCCTATCAGGTCTCATCCAAATAGCCTGCTTCCCCTTCCTCTGAGAGCCACCAGGCCTCCCCACCAAGAGGAAGTGGTCAAAGAGGGGGCACCAGAGTTCATGTCAGAGGCAGTCCCTGCTCTCCCCACAACTGTGGAGGATGAGCTGACAAATTGGCTAAACCTGAATAGGGGCTTTAGGTTTACTACATGCATTGTCCTTGGTTGGTATAGAAGTTTGTGTAGCAGCTTTATTCATAATAGGCAGAATCTGGAAACAACCTAGATGTCCCTCAGTAGAAGAATGGATAAAGAAACCGTGGTACATTTATACTATGGAATACTACTCAGCTATTAAAAAACAAGGAAATCTTGAAAATTGCAGACAAATGGATAGAACTAGAAATGTTCATCCTGAGTGAGATAACCCAGACCCAGAAAGATAAACATGGTATTTATTTACTTATAATCGTATATTAGCCCAACATGGATGTCCTTTGAAAGTGGGGGATTGAGACAGATACTGGGACTTACTATTGTACTTGAGGCGAAAGTGGTATGGAAGAATGGGGAGACAGAAGGATTCAGAGGGTCCAAGAACCCCACAAGAAGACCATCAAGGCTGGTGGGTCAGACTTCCTTCTTATAGTCATTTCTCATCTGTGTGCCCCTCTTCCCTCAATTCTAACTGCTCTGCCCCTTTCCCTGCTTTCAAAGATCAGGAGAGGCTTGTATGAAAGGCCCACTGCTTAGCATTCAGACCTTTTCTCTAGCCTCTCTACTCCATGCACTTTAGAGATGGTTGAGACAGTGTATGTATCAAGTGAGCCTGCAAAGCAAAGGTTGAAAGCACACCATAGATGTTGACACATGCAAGAAGGACTCAGCAGCTAGCTTGAAGGGACTTCCACTGGGTATATCTAAATACAAAAAATTAAAAAATAATTTTAATTAAATTTTGTAAAATACAAAAATTAAAAACTAAAAACTTGAAAAATATGTATTACCTCATGTTGATAGTAGGTAAATTGCAGAGTTAGGGAGAGAGTAAGGCCTTGTATACAGTAGCACTGCCAATTTCAAAGTAATCAAAATGAAAGAAGTCACTGTGGGATGCTTATTAGCTGGAGGAGCACAGTAGAGGACACAGAGACACTCTGATTAGATGATAAAATGTAATATGTTTAACGAGGAAGAGGTGGAAATAGTGTGCCTCCCACAAGGCAGATATCCTATCGGCTCTGCTTCTTCTGGCTGACAGAGCATAACCCGAACTAACCAAGAGGAAACATCAGACAAGCCTAAATGTAGAACATTCTATTTTTAGAAAGAATAGAAGATTCTATTTTAAAAATGATCAATTCTATCAATGATAAAGATTGTCAAAAAATTTGAGATTAAGGAAGGCTAATCATGAAGGCTGTATAAATGCAGTAGCTGATATCACACCATATCAAACACTGTACTTGGGAGAAGGAAATTTAAATGACATTATGTGGATTAATTGATAAAATTAGAATATAAATGGTTACTCAGATAAACAGGTGAAGGCGGATGGAGCCAGAGAATAAGAAGGAAAATAAAACATATTGCCAGAATCAGTTTTAGTCCAGGAAGAGCAATTTGGTCAGAAACACAGAAAAGCCAATTTGTATCAGTCAACTTGGAGAGGAGCTTGGGCCAAAATAGCTGAGCTGAACCAGGAGCCAGAATTCAGAAAGAGCTGGAAACGCTTGGGAATGCCTCTTATCTCATCCCCTCATTTGAGGACATAAAAACAATACTTAGATTCTACCACCATAAATGCAAATATAGAAAATCACTCATGATCTGGAAAATAGCTATAGTGATATGGCCTTATTTTTACTATTATTAATCCTGTTATTTAGAAACCTCCAGAGTTAGAATTTGGTGGTGTCACAGACAGACAGTACCTATCCTCTAATGCCATTTTTTTCATGCCCTGAGTATAGTTTGTATAAGATTAACAGCATCGATGATATTCCTGCTCTTAGTGCTGCGTCACAGGGCAGTTACTGGTGCTCCATTCAAAGTGGTAATGAGTTTCAGTTTCTGGTTTTGTTATTATTTTGAGTATAATATGTACTCATAAGTTTGTATATTCAATTTATTTCAATTGACATTTCATTTTCTAGAGAGAAGTATTAAGGTGCCACCCATAAAAGACCACCGCAGACTTCTACTCTCTGTTTCCACACTCACCTCAGAAGTTTTATTTGAATTAATTTTCTCAAGTTTTCTTGTATTTGTTATATTTATAAAGTCCTCAGATATTTGTAGAGTGCTCTCTCTCCCACCAGTTTGGCCTGTTTTATAGTAGTTTCACTTTGTGTGTGAAAGAGGAGGAGAGAGGTCACAATTGTCTGAGTTCTTCATTCTGTCACTGGTCACCATGCTCAGATTAATCTATTTTAACTTTAGTAAGGATTAAAAGTAAAACCAAGAATGTCTATTCAATGCCATGGGTCCCTTATATCTGTTTATACACATGTATATGTTTTTTTGAATCATTTAATGTGCTGAATTACAGCAATAATTTTTATACTGTGTCAGCCTTGCTTTAAGTATTTATTTTTATGTATTTATATTACAACAGTTTTAAATTATTTAACCTTTTTGTTTTTGTGCATTCTTATGACTAAGGAGGCCTGTTATTTCTTTCTTGGCTGATTTTTTTCCAATGTTGGTACTGTTATAGTAGAAAAATAGGATCTGTCTCTCCCTCAGGATATGTCATTTTCTCTTCCTCTTATAGTTAATTTGTTTGGGCAGGTTAATCATGTGGCCAAGGCAACTCCTCTCAGGAAGGTAGGTTTATGTAAGCCATGCTAAGAGGGTTAGAGAAATAATTATCCCTTTCATAAGACAACGTCCTTATCTTTCTGGATTCCTCACCTCAGTGTGGCCACTACAGGGCTGCCACGAGGAATGGTGAGTCCTTTACCTCCTAAGTCCTCACTTAGGAAGGCTTGAATTTTTTTCTCTGTTTTCTCTTCTCTCTTTCAGAGAAGCCAGGAAAAGCCTAAGTATACATTTTCTGGTACAGTGGCATTCTTCACTCTCTCTGTAGCTCCTCTTTCTTTTTATGATGTGGCTGCTTGTCTGCCACGTGCCAGACCACAATGACTAATGATTTTTCTCCTCCTTTCTTCTTTATCTTCTTTTTTTTCTAGGCAGCTTTCTAAATTTATAGCTTGCCAACTGGGACTTTTCTCTCAAACTCTGATTAAAGCAGCCTCATTCTTTTTCTTTTTTCTTTTTGGCTCCTATTGAGATTATGAACAAAGAGGGACCCAGATTTCCCTATAACATGTGGTGACTTTGCTAGGATGTCCTTATCTTTTGTTAAGAGTATTATTTTTGCCCTAGTTTTGAATGTATTGGGGAAATATTTTCTTTCCTTTGTCCATGGAGGAATTTTGTAATATTGACAAACTTTTTGTCTCATCGCCCCTCCCCAGAACCCTTCTTAAGACAGGGTCTTCCTGTGTAGAGGCAGTATAAAGCAGAACAGTGTGTAAACGTGTGATCTCCCAGACTGTCTCCCAGAGCAGGGGGTGCGGTGGCACTCTACCATGCTTGGCTTTCTTACTTGTTTTGGAAAGATATAATTTTGCTGTTGACCCAGTTTTTACTGTGGTGGTTCTGTTTTGGCTATTTATTTATTATTTACTCCATTTTGCCCATATCTTTCTTAAAATTATTGTATTACCATTTTAAATTTGATTTCAAAAGTATTTCCCTTGAAGTTTTTCTATCTATATTCTATTTAATGTTCCCTTTACCTTTCCAAAATTTAAAGCATAGCTAACTCTCTTTAATTTTTACCAAACTTGTCTTCTGTACTGTTAGCATTTTTAAAATTTTAAGTTTTCTTTTTTTTGTTGATTTGTGGGCTGTTCTTTATATGTATTTTTATTTATTTTCAGAACTGGGTCTCACTAGGTAGCTCTGGCTAACCTGGAATACATTATGTAGACCAAGCTGGTCTTGTACTCACAGAGGTGTTCCTGCCTTTGCCTCCAGAGTGCTGGAGGCACCATATCTGGCAAGTTTTAAGTTTTTTTTTTTAAATAGTTTTTGTTTTTAAATATCATAATATTCTTTTCTTCCAATTTTTCTTATTGTTCTGATATTTAGCATTTTAATTTAAATATTTAGCTTATCAATTTTTGCTATTGATTCATGATATATAAATCACCTGCAAAACATCTAAGTACAGCATCATGCACATTTTGATCTATTCTTTTCATTGTCACAGCCTGTATTTGTTATTGTTTTCATTTGATCACAAATATTAACTGAAGACACTTTGCATATAAGCCTAAATATATGCAAACATATTCTTGTATAACAAATAGTAGACACTGGATTAGTAAGTGGTTGAATTATATCAACTAGAAAGTTGTAATTATCCTACCAAAATGGGAGCAGAAGGTCGAATGCAAGATGGGTTGCATTTTAGAGAAAGGAGTTGGTAAAGAGCTTGTTGAATACAGCTATGTAAGCAAGTGCTTGAGGAGATGGAGGCAGTGGAACATGCACATTTTAGGCAGAAGGAAATAGCTGATTGAAAGGTCTATCCATCTCTTTTTTTTAAATGATTTTTTTTTAATTTTTAAAAATTGTTTGCTTTATATTCCAATTGTAGCCTAGTCCCTGGTTGCCTCTTGGTCCCACCCTACCTTCCTCACCCCACTCCTCCTTTCCCTAGTCCTCAGAGGGGAGACTTCCTCCTCTATCAACTGACCTCAGCCTATCAAGTCTCATGTGGACTGCCTGCATCCTTTTTCTCTGTGGCCTGGCAAGGCTGCCCCACCAAGAGGAAGTGATCCATAAGTAGGCACTAGAGTCCATGTCAGTAGTCCTAGTTCCCATATTAAGGGAACTACATGGAGACAGTGCTGCCTATCTAATACGTCTGAGCAGAGGGTCTAGGTCCTCACCATGCATGGCCCTTTGTTGATGCATCAGTCTCTGCATCCTCCTCCTCCTCCTCACAGATTTGTTGACTCCACTAGTCTCTTTGTGGAGCTCCTTTTTCCTTCAGGTCCTTCTATCTCCAAACTCTTCCATAACTCTATATACTCCACTCCATGCTGAAATTTGTCTGTCTCAGCATTTGCTTCAATTCCCTGATGGGTGGAATTTTTCAGAGGGCATCTATGGAGGTTCCTGTTCTGTTCTTTCTCTTCAACTGTGTCTGGTATCTACTCTTCCCATGTCTTCTTAACCCTAAGAATTTACTATTGATGAGAATAAGCCAGGGGCAGCTGGAGCAGGGACAGAGGAGATAGTCAAAGAAGATGTAACTCAGACCACGCAGGGTTTATAAATCATACGGAAAGGATATTGACCTACATGTGACAGAAAGTCATTGTAGCATCAACACAGCCTTTCTAGCAATTAAATGGCAACTCCTTGCTACTCTGTGGAAAACTATTGTAGGTAAGCAAGACCAGAAACAGGAACACTAGCAAGAAGTCCAACTGTTAGGACATAAGTACAAAAAGATGACTGGATTAGATTAAAAATTTGAAGAGAGAGAGGTTTGAGGTAAACAGTTAAGGGGAAAAATCAGCAAACTAATTCTCCCTTTAATAAAGAAGCCATTATGAGTTTAAAAGCATCCTGGTACTAACCAACATGTATAATTGGTTATAATAGTAGAGCATTTAATTTTTGTGGTGAGATGGGATCCTGCTTTCCAGGCTGTCCTGGAAGGTGTGACCTTTCCACCTTAGCCTCTGAAGTGCTGAGATTGTTTGCATGAGTTACCATCCTTTCTAAAATTTGAAAGGCTAATTTCATTGCCAAACAAACATCACAATTGTACTTCACAAATAAATATATTTTACTGAAACATTTACTTTGTCAAGAAACTGTCAGAGTTGAAACTGACTCATAATTTCTTTCTTGTTTGAGAATGACAGGTTTATTTTATTTGTTATTATTACTAGCTAGAAATAACCATTTGATACTGTTGGAATTGAAGATAATAATAAAAACTAAAAAACAAGAATATGAAAATTAGGACAAGATAAAGCAACTACTATGAATAGTTTTATAAATAAAGTGTTTTAAAAATAATGTTTGTGCTTCTTTGCACTTTGCATTTTATGTGTTTATTGACTCCATAAGAGATAAAGTTTGTAAAATTAAGGAAGTTTGCTGTAATGCACAGAAGAAGAAATAGGCTTTTAGATTTAATTGTTATATATATCACGTGAAAAGCCACGAGTGTAGCTAATACTATTGCTGTGTTAAAAATATTACCACAATACTGAGGCTTTAAATAAGGGCAATTGCTTTCTTGTGGCAAATATTTTGAAAAAAAGAAAACAGGCATCTATCTTTTTCAAAGATTACCATGGCACAGTAATTGCTACACTGTACAAATCTGAATTTCATTAACAGTATGTTTGACTGAACATAACTCCTCAGAAAACATTATGTATGACCTCCAGGCCCATTGAGCTGGATAAAAAACACTGCATAAGACAATCAATTAAGCAGTTTTTGCCTCAACAATAAAGGTAGGGAGCCAATGAAGTGGGCCTAGAAGTATTGGACTTTAAAAGCTGGATTCCAATCAAAGAGAGTGGCACATACCAGTAGCCTACCACTTAGGAAGCTGAGGTAGGAGGGCTGTGAGTTCAAGGCCAGCATGAAAGGCAAAGTAGGATCTTATCTCAAAATTTAAAAAAAGGAAAATTAAAAGCCTGAAATATTATCACAATTTGGTGTTATGCTTGTGAATGTTAAACAATTGGCTCATTGGAAAAATAAAATGCTGAATTATAATGTTGGCTGATTTCCATCATGTGAACATCCCATTATTGATATTGAGCTAGGGACACGATGTCACTAAAAATGTTATTTAAGGTGCCATGTCCTCACTTGTCCCTTGCAATCAGTGTATGCAGGCTCCACTATATCATTGTCCCAGATGAAGCATAAAATGAACAGGGGAAAGTTCGAGACTTTGGTTTTGGCAACACTTAGGTCATGTCTTAGTTACTGTTCTATTGTTGTTAGGAAACACCATGATCAAAACAATTCTAACAAAAAAGTGTTTAATTTGGCACTTAGAGTATCAGAGTCTTAGTCCATTTTTATCATAGTGAGGAGCACAGAAGCAGGCATGCAGACATGATGACGGTGAAGTAGCTGAGAGCTTTACATTCTGATCTGAGAGCAACAGGCAGAAAGAATAAGACTGGATTTGGCATAGGCTTTTGAAATCTCAAAACTCACCCCTACTGACACATCTCTCTTTCAATAAGGCCACACCTACCCCAACAAGGCCACGCCCACTCCAACAAGGCCACACCCACCCCAACAAGGCCACACCTACCCCAGCAAGGCAACAACTACTTCAACAAGGCTAGTATTCCTATCCTTCCCAATCGATTCCGCTCCCTGATCACTAAGAATTCAAATAATTCAAATAGATGAGCATACAGGGACCATTCTCATTCAGAACACTACAAGTCAGGGGCCTGGAGATTTCACTGTCTGATTTTTGTAAAATTATCATTCTCTTTAAGGATAATAGTAAAGCGATTTTATTTTCTTAAAATTACAATGTGTTTGTGCCTGTGGTGTATCGTATATATACTCCACACCTATGTATGTCTATGTCTACATATACGACTACAAATACAAATAACTTACTCTTTTTGTTATTTCATATACATATATTTGAATGTATGAATAGCTTTAGGAAGATCACAGTGCAGTGCTCCTCACTAGATCTAATTGTCATACCATCAAAAACAGCAGTAAAATTAATGCCTTCTGAGGAGGAGAAAGTCACATTTTTTTGTTGCAGTTCTCACACAGCTTAACTCTATGCAATGCTGTGGAGCACCTAACAGCTTCTTCTCAAAAGGCTTCACATTTGGGGTTCTGGCCCTTATCTACTGCCTTTCTTTGAGGATAGCATGGCACTTTGCCTTACCTCTGACGGACAGCATTAAGTAAAAGGGAAGATATTCTTTCCATACCCATTGCATGAATATGAAGCAGAATGTCACATCTTAAATTGCCCCTTATCCAGTCTGGCTCATAGTCACATGTTTATAGGGGCAACATTTTTTTTTTACTGAGACCTACCAGAAGCTATAACCCAGGCCAGCTCCTTCATACTGTGATACTGAGAAACTATGAGGTAATAAATATGAGGTTGAAGAAGCTAAATTTTGAGATAATTTAGCAAAAAAACAAGTGATAAAAAACAGGGAACAAAGTGAAATATGTCTGAAATTGAATTGAAGTACATTCCCTAGATTTTTAAAAGGTGTTTTCATTTACAAATACCAATATATATAGGATTACTGACCATATTATCCCTTCCGGTGGGAAGATGTGGTCATTCACAAGGTAACGAGTCCTAGTTAGCTGAGTTGTTGCTCCAGGGGATTTACGTGTAAAATAGGAAGTGAAAGAAGTTTGTGGAAGTAGTATGACAGGGGGAATCATTTGTAGAAAAATACCTTTAATAATAATAATGATAATTAATATTCCATATTTTAAGAAGAATATTTACAAACATTTCTCCATTCTCTCCCTGCTTCTTTACTAGCACAGAATTGGTCAATAGACATTAATCTTTTGTTTCAGTATTTAATTTTCTGTGACTCAGACAGAAAAATGAGTAAAAGTTACTCAAAGTTGGTCGGAATTATTTTTTCCTTATTTTTATAGACAATTGGTTATAAATGTTGTAGCTGTTTTATGGTAGGCAAAAGTAAGATGCCAGTCTTATCTTTTTTTGGAATTTAAATTGGTTAAAGACACAAGCACAGAAGCCTTTGTGACAAGGCCTACATGGTCGTGTGCTCTGTACTGCTCCAAGATGGCTAAGCTGAATAATGTTTCCAGGAGTCTTTCCATGGGCATTTCTGGTGAGGATTGGTTACAGTGAAAAGTTGGCTAACATCTGGAAATTGGAGTGTAGTAGGAGCCATATTGGTGCTCTCAGAACCTTGTTACAGTTCATCTATTTCTGTAGCGGCTTGGCCCTGGTCGTACTGAGTCTCTGGAATTCCTCCCAGCAATTCTTTAAAGCCTCAGTTTGAGCCTATAGTAACTATAAGATAAATTCTATCTTTTTCCATCTGTCATCTGTGTCCTTAAGAGCACACTGACATGGAAGACAGAGACAGATAGACGTTCTAACCTCTCCCTTGTAGGTTTTAATAGTTCGCCTTCCTTTTCAACTTGTCTTCCTTCTTTGAAGGTTATACTGGTTAGACTTTTGCATAATGATGTGAGTGAATGGATGATTATGACAGAGAGAGAGAGAGAGAGAGAGAGAGAGAGAGAGAGAGAGAGAGAGAGAGAGAGAGAGAGAGATGTTCATTCCAAGGTGTCAGAGTCTCAGTCAGGGCCCACAGAGAACAACACTGGGAATGCTATTAACATAATATATCTGGCAGTTGCTCCCTAAAGCCCTTAATAAGTTCATTGATATTAATAAGAACTACCAGGAAAGTTCCAAAATTAAAATGTATTTATGATGAAGGGGTATTTGCATACAACTTGGCAGTAAATTAAAAAAGAAAAAAAAAATTCCAAGTCAGTATATTTATAAAAAGTAAATGTATTAAAAGCTAACGGGGATTCCTCACAGGGTGGTTAGGTGCAAAGAAACAAGCAATTGGTGGAGAGGTGGTAGAGAAAGAACAAAGCAAGTAGGTGGTACAGAGATGAGAGAGGAAGTGACAACAACCAGTTTGTGCACTATGAAGAGAGGCAGAACTGGAGACAAGAAGATGGTGAGGAATAGCTTAACGTGAGAGCCCTGAGCAGCCACCTGAGGCCAGGGAGATGGCCAGGCCTCTGCCACTGCTGAGATGGGTCCTGCTGCAGCCAGGATCTGTGTTGATGTCAGTGTCCTGTGCTACCACCAAAGACTATGAGGATGCTCAGTGGTTATACTGCAGCATGAAGACATGTTGATGTCAGAGGGCAGCACTGAGCTGTCTCCACTCCCACCAGCCACCACAAGTTTATGCCAGCAGGGATATGGGCATGGGAGAGCTGGCTCTGTGCTTTACCAGCCACTTGGTGGTGTGCCCTTGGCAGGGTAAGGGAGCTGACACTACCGGCATGAGCACGGGAGAGGAACAGTGGGAGAATGGGAAAGGTGTCCCTCCCCTCGCCAAATCAGCAGGAAAGCTGGCTCTGGTAGCATGGTTGTGGGAGTGCTGTCAGGCTAACCAACACAACGACCATGTATGTGCAGATCCAGGCCTCTGAATTGGCCCATCCCAACATCTTCCTCTCCTTTGATCTGCTGGAGTATTTGAAGGAGCTGCTCCTATGGATTTATAGCTGCATGATCCTCATGACTCAGGGCAACCGTATATACTGAGGGTCCAGTATTGATGTTGTAGCAGAAGCCAAGGGCCCTGAACTATCCTAACAACTCAATGCAATAAGCATTTGCAAGTAGTGCTGTTTGGGCAAATGAATATGCTGTATGACACAGTGCAACTTCCAGTGCCACTAAGATGAAGGAATATATGGCGGAGATATGGGAAAGATAGAGGAGTTGAATAGTAGATGCACAGAACTCTGTGGTTGGTAGAGTTTTTTTTTCTAATTGCTTTTCATCTATTTATTTATTTTTTTTATGTACTTTTTCAGAGGAGGCTACAAGGATAGTGATGGCTATGGAAAGACTGGGAAATGAGTGGAATCAGGGCATGCCTTAGTTACGGTTCCATTGCTGTAAAGAGACACTCTGACCATGGCAATTTTTATTTTAAAAAATTAATTGGGGATGGTTTACAGTTACAGAGGTTTAGTCCATTATCATCCTGGCAGGAAGCACATCAGTGCCCAGGAAGACATCGTGATGGAAATGGAGCTGCTGAAGGCAGCAGATGGAGACTGTGTGCCAAACTGGGCATAGCTTGAGCATAGGAGATTTCAAAGCCTGCCTCTACCACAAGGCATATGATGTGAGATTTTCAAAGATTTGACAAAAATCGTGTTTAAAAAGTTTACCTTTCTGTGCGAATTTATCAAAATAATAAATACTATGAAAAGGAGGTAAAAGAGTTCAAAAGAGGTGCTGTTTAGATTTCTTCGATAAATGTAGCCCAGTAGGTAGCTAATGTCAACTGGAGTTACCCAGTAATCAGTTAAGAATACTTAAGAATACTCTGTGGAATCAGAAGTCATTTGGAGATCACAATCCTACCAAGAAATTTTATCTTGTATAAATATAATTATATATACTGATTAGAAATTTTTAAAATGCATTTTAAAGATTTTTATTACCCTCAATTCTTTTTTGTGTGTATATATATATATACACACATACACCTTAGGATGGTCTATCATAAGGATTTCATACCTCGCCAATCCATATTACATATGATCATGAATCCTTCATTTTGTTCGATTCATATAAGATTATATGTAGGCCTTTTATTCACAGAAATAGAATTATACACATGATTTTTGTTTTTGCTGCACACAGGGTAGTTTCAGTTTATTCAAATTCATATATCCCATACTATTTTCATGAAATAGCTGATAATCAATACTCTATTTCTATAGCTAGAACTATAGAAAGAAGGGCCATGCAAATTATGAATCTCACTGGTAGAAATTTTATCAATGAGTAAAACATCAACACAGAGGCAAAAGAGAATTTTAGGAAATCAGACACATGGCACAAAGTTCTCTTTCTCTTTGTATTAGGACATTTATTAGTTTTGGACTACTGGATGGATTTCTTTCTAAGGAGCACATATTGCTTTGAGGCAAATGGAACAATTTTAGCTAACCCACATTTGCTTTTCATGATTCAGAGATGATTTGGCTTACTTCTGTTTTCCACAGAGTCATTCTTGCCAACCAACCACAAATCCATAGCTTACAGAAGGCAGCAGGCATAGAGCAAGTGTGGGCTCCAAGTTGGTCATTAATGGTGCCCTCAGCAAGCTTATCATAAGGGTTATTGTTGTTTAACATACTTAACAGGATATTTGATTGAGACCATTCTTTCTTGTCAGGAGTACCAACTAGAAAGCCTTTGTTTTTTAGAACTGCTGCCAACTCTTTTCTTAAATCATCACTATTAAAACAGTTATACTCTAGGCACTGTTTGTGTTATAGAAAAATTAGCTTTAGCATTTTAGCAAAGTAATTGTGTTTTGAAGCTCTGGAGTGAGAGGATTGTTGATGTTTCAACATCTACATATTCTGAGTGTTAGTTTCCCAGTGAAACAACAACATACTGCAAAGGATAGGACAGATTAAAAGACAAGAAATATTTTACAGGTAGCTTACAAGAGATGACCACTCAGATGCAGTTTATAGCCAATTGAAAGTCTTTATTCCAGCTGGCTGGGACCACACTCAGGTATTTTCAGACCTAGGTGTGACTGTGAGTGTCCAAACACAGTGTTTTTGAAGGCAACAACCACTTCCTGGCATCTTGCTCTGCAGGCTGCAAGGGGATTTCACAGAAGCAAGCTGTTTAACAGGAGTTAAGATATACAGTTAATGGCAGGGATTCGTTACCAACAGCCTAAGATAAGTTAGCTAATATATCCTAACATTGGGTTCCCAGAGTGCCATGGAATTCTCCATCAAGGAGGTCAAATTCTTGTTAAACTTGAAATAACCTCAGCAAGAATGCAAGGTGTCTTTCCATGTCACAATATCTCTTCTCATATTTCTCTGACTAGCAATTTGTAATCAGAAACCTTACTGGAGGGTCTAGAGAAGTTTTCCTTCTTTATTCTAGCTTCAGGTAGTTGTCAGTTTCTATGTCTTTGTCAATCTCAGCCGTCCCTTCTTCTCATTGCATTGCCTTCTCCTCTGTATGTCGGCCTCTTTGATTTCTTATACAAATTCTTGGTTTTGGAGTAAAGACCCTCAAGGATATTCCAGGATGATGTCATCTAGACAGCTTAATTTATTGTATTTGCAAAGACCATTATTTCAACAAGGTTTCACTTACCTGTTCTGAAAGTGAAGATGGATTGAGGGGTGGGGCAGTGGTGGGGAAGGATAGAGATGAGGTGAGGCTTATCCAACTCAATGTAGTAAGGATCTGATAATATGGAGTTCAAGAAGGACAGTGAAACAAATGTTCTTTTGCATAGAGATTTATTTGGAGAGCACTGAACACCACAGAAAGAAAACATGACTCGAGCCCTGTGGACAGTTTAGGCTCACAGCACATAGTGTGGGCCCCTGTAGTTTCAGAGAGAAAGAGGAAGGGTCTTATGTCATGTGATAGATAGGTAGCTAACAATACATGCTTGCAGTCAAATGTAACTGGTTCTGCTCTTTAGTTAAGGTGAGTCCAACATACTCAATGTGCCGCCTGTAGCCCTGGGTTGTTTAGGGTCACTTGTAGCCTGGAGTTGGTTAACTTCTTTGGGGGGGGGGGGAATCGTTTGATTACATATTTACAGGAAGACTCTCAGTAGGGGGTTTGCCATTTTGCAGCATCTGTGAGAGGCTCCTGCAGGGAAGCATGGCATTGATGCAGCAATAATTCTAACTGTGGTTATCCAAATTCTGTTTGTCCTGTTCTGAAAAGGTTCAGGTTGTGCTGACTTCTAAAATTAAATAAGGCAATGTCTCTTTTTTATCTGAGCATCAAATACGCTTAGAATTTAATGTTTTAAAATGGATTCAAAGTGATTTAATTTTGTCCCATTGGCTCTCAGTCAATATTTTTCTTTAACTACTTTCTAATTTATTCTATAATGATTGTGTTATTTACATTTTGATTTCTTCTTGAGAAAAAAATGGTGATTCGGACCTTGGTAGAACATTTTTTGGAAGCCAAAGGGTCTTTGTCATAGCCTTGAATGCAAGATTCTGTCATGCCTACTCTTCATGTCCCGGTTTATATCTTTTTTTCCCATTCTTAGTTTTCTCTGTTCTGAAAAAATGAGAATATAGATATGTGCTTAGTTTTTGAATAATAATAATACAGAAATAAAAAGGAGGGCATGACTGCTCTTGGGTATGGTGGATGACTGCTCTTAGGTATGGTGGAAGATAGGCTTTATTTTAGATATCAGAGTGAGCATAACCAGAGGCTGAGACATTGGAGAGAGTTCAGAGTAAACATGAAGAGTGGAGGAGACTGAGCTAAACCATGTAAGTGGGGGGGGGGGGGATGAAGGATAAGCATTTAAAGAACCCTCAAAAAGTGGGTTTAGAAAAGGTGTAGACCACAGAAACCCCATAATGATTTTGGGTTAAAAGCATCTGTGAGTTTATCTCCTTTCAGAGACTGATAGCAAGGCAAACTGTTTGTCTTTCTCCTCTGGAGATATAGTAGCTCTAGGAAAGTGAGATCTGAGGCCTTATTTTTACATATGAAGAGAAGGCATCGATAGTGCAAGGGGCTGGTATGCTTAGTCAGTTAAGATCTGAAAAGGATAAATTATAACAGGAACTATAATCCAAAAGCCCTATGTATCAATTGAAATGACAGACCATTACCTAGACAGTTGTCATAGGCTCCTGTGGTCTAGATGGCTTCACTAGGGGCAATAGTCAGTCTTTGGCTATCATACAGAAGAAAATGTAATATTCAACTGCCACAAAGAGCAGCATTGACCTTTTGCTGCCAGATCCAGAAGCTCTGAGAGATTTTCCCTTGAAAAAGGAACTCAGGAAGATTTTTCTACCTTAGGCAGAGTAGAGCAGGCAACCCAACAGTGCCCACTGTTTGGGCAGAGCCCTAGAGGCAGAAGAGATATGAAGCATTTTTTTCCAGTGGTCAATGTTACCACAATTTAGGTGAAGTTGTCATGCCCCATCTATTGTCTTTGAAGACCTTAAGGTTCCTTCTAGCAGCTGAAATGTCTATGTATTATGGAAAACTTTTTTTATTAAATAGTTTAAATGCCACATTCAAGAGATCTCTGAAGAGTTTGAGGACCATGTATTAAGTAGGCCCAAATTAGTTACTTGCTTTAGGGTTAACCTTGAAAACACTTATAGGGACAAAAGCTTGTCACTAAATGAATTAAATGACAGTTTATAAGTTAGTAGCTTTTATAAGATTAGGATTTTCCAGCTTTATCTCTGTTAAGTTGAAGATTTATCTGAAGAGCCTTTAACATCAAAATAAAACTTTAAACCATACATATAATTCATTAGAGATTGAGAACTTTATCCTTTTATTATGTATCATTACAGGATATCAATTTCTTATATAACTTGATGAAGGAGAGATAAACACTTTTTTGTTTAGATGCCCAGTGTAGGATGAGGAACAGACTTGTGAGAGAGCAGGTGATTTTTATCACTTTAGAAGTTGAACCAGTTTGTGGGGGAGCTTGGTTGTTACAAGCTGAGAAACATCCTTGAACAAATTCTGAGAGGAGATATAAATGTGAGCCAAAACCAGGAGGCATGGTCTTTGGAGACTTGGGATTGAGTGGCTGTTCATCGCTGGCTTTCGAGATCCTCCTCAAGAGAACTGCTCAGGTGAAGGCTTCGGGGCTCTGGATTTCAGCTGCTGCTCCAGGCTCTGGATGAGGTTCAGGTTCTAATTGCTCTAGGTTCCAGCAGAAGAAATCCTGCCGACAGTGCCAAGACAGCCGTTCCTGGGAACTAATACCCAGAAGGTTTCACTTTTGTGTTCTTTAAACTTCTTTCCCTTAGTTTTATGCTAGCTAGGTTATAAGGGAGATATGCTCATTTGATAAGTTCATAATAAAATATAGTTGTTAAGAAAATTGAGCCTATAACTCAGCTTTTCCAAATAGCTAGAACTTACCAAAGTGAGTAAAGACAAAGAGGAGAGACATATATTATTGTGAACCCAAATTAACATTAGGAATTTATAAATGTTATCTAGTAAATCTACTTATTCATCCTACATGTGTTGTATCTTACTCAAATTTTTAGAATCTGGTTGTGAACAAAGCTGGCAAAAAACATAAGTAGTAAGACATACATCTCTAGGTTAGCTTTTGTTAAACTCAGTAAATCTTTATAGCCTTAGGAATTTATCTTCATACAAAAATCCGTAACAATTCAATATAATTTGGAGACCAGCTGTTTTCTCTTTTTTTTTCTATTTTTTTTTATTAATTGATACTTGTTACATCTCAATGTTTATCCCATCCCTTGTACCCTCCCATTCCTCCCCCCCCCTATTTTCCCATTCTTCCCCTCCCCTATGACTGTTCCTGAGGGGGATTACCTCCCCCTGTATATTCTCATAGGGTATCAAGTCTCTTCTTGGCTACTTGCTGTCCTTCCTCTGAGTGCCACCAGGTCTCCCCCTTCAGGGGACATGGTCAAATGTGAGGCACCAGAGTAGGTGAGAAAGTCATATCACACTCTCCACTCAACTGTGGAGAATATTCTGACCATTGGCTGGATCTGGGAAGGGGTTTAAAGTTTACCTCCCGTATTGTCCTTGGCTGGTGCCTTAGTTTGAGCGGGACCCCTGGGCCCAAATCTGCCTATCATATTGTTCTACTTGTAGATTTCTAGGACCCTCTGTATCCTTTTATTTTGCTATTCTCCCATGCGTCTCTCATTTAGAGTCCCAATAGGATGTCCTCCCCTCTGTCCCAGTTTCCTGGTAAGTGAAGGCTTTCGTGGGACATGCCAAAAATATGGAACGCTTCACGAATTTGCGTGTCATCCTTGCGCAGGGGCCATGCTAATCTTCTCTGTATCGTTCCAATTTTAGTATATGTGCTGCCTAAGCGAACCAGCTGTTTTCTCTTTAGCCTAAAAATAGACACAATTATAAAACAAGGGCTCAGGAGGACTAAGAAGTTTTATAGGTGCTGTCTTCATTGCTTTATACCATGTGGTTATCTTAAGATGATGATGAAGTCACATGAGAGGTAACTTTAGCCTTAGTAAAGATGGCTACCAACCATGTGTTTGATATTTAAAATATTTATTTTTTAGAACATCTATTTTCTTAAATAAGAGTTGAATCTACATTCTTTCTCTCTCTCTCTCTCTCTCTCTCTCTCTCTCTCTCTCTCTCTCTCCATATATATATATATGTGTGTGTGTGTGTGTATACATATATATAAATATTAAAAATAAATGTTGAATGACATATATATTATGTTGTAGCAACTTAAGGTAGCTATAAGCCATTTATTTAAATTTTAAGTCAAATTTTTGTTACACATTTTACAGTATTTTTTAACTGTACCCAATGAATTTAGCAATCCTGGGATAGAGTTTAAAAGATAGAGTTTAAAGCATAGTCTTGAGATGTTTTGATAGCAGAGCACAGAGGAATCATAGAGATAAAAGATTTTTAAGAGTAGGAAGTAGAGAAACTTAAAGATAAAAGACTTATGGAAGTGTAGAATAGACCAAGTTTATATACAGTTAGTGTGGAAGCTCTGCTGAGGGAGGAGAGACCAAGGAGAGCTTAAGGAAGAGATTGAGCAGGTGGCTCTGAAGGGAGGAGAAAAAAAAAGCTGTAGGAGGGAACTGAGAGAGGAAAGGACTGCAAAGTATCATAGAAACCTTGAGCTGTGGCATTGCACTAAGTTTATAAGGGGAAGAGACAAGGAAAAGGGCATAGGCATTATTGCAGTCCAGTCTGGATTGCTGCTCCTAGGGGAGGTAAGAGTAGCTTAGGTAGATAAAGTGGTAGGAATTTCCATCCAGAGCATTCTTAAGTGGAATGGAAAACTTGTCAAAGAGAAATGTTCCAAATCACAGAGGAAAAGTGCCCCTTGTCCTTGTGATCGGGTGCCCAGTTGGGGAATGAAGAGCTTCTGGACACACCGGTGTGGCTTTTGTAATAATAGTAGACAATAGTAGGCAAAGCAGATGACACTTATCCAGTAGCTAACTAGAGGGGAGAGGGCAGATGAGGCTTTGGGGAAAAAGGAGCGTATAAGTGTCTTTAACAGAGCAGGCAAGAACCCAGAGCCCAGGGATGTGAGCCAGCTGTCTAGTAGGTGACCTGGGAGGGCCTAGAAGGCTCTAGGAGCCAGGAGAGAGTGGACAAGATGTAGCAAGTCGAGGGAGAAAACAGCTTAAGAATCAGATTCTAGAATTTGCATTGGGCCCAAATATGATGGGTGGCAGAAGCCAACAGAAACAGTTGATCTGTATGAACCTTAGGAGCTTGGTTCAGAGTGCTGAGTCCCTTGGGAAGGAACTTGTTATACCACTCCCAAGGCTGTGGGCACCAGATGAATGAAAGAAGAGAAAAAAAAGGAGTACATAACTGCTTCCAGGGCTTGAGGTGAAGGTTTATTGTTCATAAAAAAAAAAAAAAAAAAAAAAAAAAAAAAGAAAATTGCCAGAGGAAGAGACATCTGGGAGGGTCCAGAGCAAGCAAGACCCTAAGCTGTACCATCAGAGGAAGAGGGAAGAGCCAGGAGACCAAGAGGTCAAAAGTAAAAAGGGTTAAAAAGAGTGGCATAGCCAAATGGTTGGATTATATAGGCAAGGACAGGTAGGGGGAAGGGCAGCTCAGGGACTGGGCTAGAGAAGATTAGGGTAGGGGACAGGATATGCTAGCCAGGAGGACTCTGTAACAGCTTGCTTGGAGCACCTGGTGGTCAGCATCAGCACTGATAATTTAATAAGCAACTTAGCTGTTTGTCCTGGGTTTGAGACCCAACAGTTTGCATATGCTTAATGTAAATTTCAACATTCTCAAATTCATGTTTTATTGCTTTTTTGTTATTCCTATTCTAGTTTTTAAAGATGAATATTCTGTATCTTCTTGTCATTTTATAAGTATCTTCAAAATTATTACTTTTTGTTTAAGAAAAAACTGTCCTATAATCTTAGAATGACATTTACATGTCATCAGTTTTCATGTAGCTAGAAATTTTCTTTTTGACCTCAATCTTACCTTTTAATATATTTAACAATTCTCATAGTTAAATTGATGGCACATGTTGTAATATTTTTTATTGTGTCAACTTTTGACAAACAAAATTTCTGTTAAACAAAAATTTGCAAAACTCCTCAGAGATACATGTTGGTTCACTCTTCCCTACTCTGTGACAGTATCGAAATCAGAGCCTGTGGTTCTGGTTTTTTTGTTTGTTTGTTTGTTTTTTGTTTTGTTTTTTGTTTTTACAGAGTTCCTCCGTGTAGCCTTGGCTGTCCTGGACTCACTTTATAGACCAGGCTGGCCTTGAACTAACAGTGATCCACCTGCTTTGGCCTCCCTAAGTGCTGGGATTAGAGGCATGTGCCATCTTGCCCGGCTAGATCCTGTGTTTCTATACATAGGCAAATGGAAATGAGGGACAAAGTGTCAAAAAGTTATTTCTATCTACAGAACAGAGAAAATCATCTCCTATGAATTTTTTTATGCCATGAAGGTACAATCCTGCAGCCCTATTGTTAAAACCATTGAAGACAAATCAACACTCTAAGGAAAATATCACCCTGATTATTTAATTGCTTAAGAAAACGAACCACAGTTGCCTCATGCCAGTCATCGGTACACATGCTAACCTTTTGTTTGTTAATAGCCTTTCCTCCCAAAGAAGTTTTATATATGTTTTTGTAGGAGAGTTATGAATATAAGTACTCTCAGTATATTTGTTAGTGTTTATTTTTCATCATTTTCACATAATTTCCCCTTGTGTGATTTTCACGGTGGTTTCTTGCTTAGAAGTCATTGATCTTCTTGTATCTGTAAGTTGCCTTTTTCCTGTATATTTAGGAAATTCTGGTCATCATTTCTTTTTGTAGCATTTACTTCTACACTTTCGTTTTGTCTGTTTCTGGCATTCATATCTGCAAGTTAAAATATTTCCTAATGTGGAGAGGGACAGCTAAAACTACAGGCCATTTAAGGCATTATATGGAAACAATACAGCAGAAGCTTCTTAAAATATATAAACACATGAAAAATACAAATTGAATCACTAAGTAATGGGGAAATCAGAGCCCCAAATAGAGCTATTTTGTAACCAAATGAAACCTTCAGTGCCAGGAATAGTTTATATCTAATGAAGTTGTTGGCCAAAGGTGGTCAAAGGGACACCATGGAATCACCTAAACAACTTAGGCTATTGCTGAGGCTATTTGTTGCTCCTCACAAATGTAGGACCCTTATTGTTTTAGATAACATCTACATAACTCATTATCATGAAGAAGTTGAAGAGCTGTTGCCTTCCTAGAGCCTTCACCTCTCTTGAATAGTGTTCATAGTACTGGAAGGTACTCTGAATATTGTCAGAGGAGAAAGGTAAACTGAACCCTGCTACAAATTTTTCAACCTACAACGATGACCTGTCTGTAAGATATAGTGGAATAAAAGTTGTGGGAGTAATTAACCATTATTTACTTAGTTTTAACGCTCACTCTATGATATGGAATAGATGCCTACCAGCACTTGGATGGCCAAGAACCTGAGATTACATAAGCCATGGGTTTAGGGTAAAACCAAATACTATTGTTTTACTAAAGGAACATGGCCATGAAATTATTCCTAATGACATTCTGCCCTATTCATAGATTAGTGTCTTAGTTTCCTTTCATGAGAGAAGCTTCCTACTAAAGTTGATGAGAACAAACATAGAAGATCCCAAACTGGATAATGTGCACAGAGAGAAAGACCTTGGAACACCCAGGCCTAAATGGAACTTTTCCATCAGATTCCTCCTCTCAGGGCTCAGAGAACTCTGTAGAAGAGGGTGAAGGAAGTTTGTATAAGCAGGTGGGGGTGGGAAACACCAAGGAAACAGTACCCTTCAGATACACCAGGACTACCGCCCAGGTGAACTCACAGAGGCTGGGCAGCATGCAGGGCCTGCCAACATACATTTAAATCAAATAGGGTTGTAGCTCTGAGAATAGAAGTACAGACAAGCCCCATCCATAAACCAGAAGTTATCTCCAATTAATAACCACTCACAATGGAAAAATAGTTTGTTTTCTTAATTGGAGTATCATTGGGTATATTAACTACACTTGAGGCAGATCCTATGCCCATCAGTAAATGGCCAACATAAAAAGAACACCATGGTACATTTGGAGGGTGTTTTTGGTTCTTTTGTTTGTTTCTTGATTGTGGTCTCATAATGCTTTGTCTACACTTTTGTTTCTGGTTTGTATGTCATTTATGTATGTATGAATGGGCACATCTCTATAAATATGTAGTTCTTGTGTCCTTTCACTGGCTCTTTTCGACCTCTTTCATTGTTTGCTTGTTTTGTCCTATTCTGTTTTTTTTAATCTAATGTTATTATTTTTATTTATTTTATATTATTTTATTATTAATATTTTAGATGCTTATTTGTTTTCTAATGAGAGTGAGAAATGAAGGGTGTGGACTTGGGTAGGGTGGATTTAGGAGGAGTTGGGAAAAGGGAAACTGTAATTAGAAAATCTCTTTTGATTAACATTTTTTAAATAAAATAAAATGTTCTTGTCCAATGCATCAAGGAGTCTTTTCATATTTTAAAAAATATTTTTCTCAATGTCTTTTACATGAAATATATCATGCCAAACATTTTATTAATTTTATACTATTTAATATTTTCTATTAAGCCAATCCAGTCATGCCTTTGTTTTTAATTAGATGCTTATTTATTTATTAGTTTTATTTTCTATTTTAATTAATTTATTCATATTACATTTAAATTGTTATCCCTTCATTTGTATCTTCCTGTTCCTCTTTTCCTCCCTCTTTCACCCTATTCACCTATCCTAGGTCACAGCCAATCAAATCTCATCCTGGTAACCTGTTAATCCTTTCTCTAAGTGCCACCAGTCCTCGTACCACGGGGAAGTAGTCAAATATGGGGCACCAGAGTTCATGTCAGAGTCTGTCCTCACTCTCCACACAATTGTGGAGAAGGTCTTGTCCATTGGTTGGATCTGAATAGGGGTTCCATGTTTATTGCATGCATTGTCCTTGTTTGGTAAGTAGTTTGAGCAGACGCCCTGGGACCAGATCTGCCTGTCATGATGTTCTTCTTGTAGGTTTCTAGTACTCTCTGGATCCTTCTATCTCCCCATTCTCTCATACTTTTCTCACCTAGAGTCCCCATAGGAAGTCCTCACATCTATCCCAATCACCTGGTAAGTAAAGACTTTCATGAGACATCCCTTTTGGGCTAGTGTCCAATTATAAGTGAGTATACACCATGTGAATCTTTCTGGGTCTGGGTTAACTCACTCAGGATGATCATTTCTAGTTCCATCCACTTGCCTGCAAATTTCATGATTTCCTTGTTTTTAATACCTGAGTAGCATTCCACAGGGTAGATGTACCACAGTTTCTTTATTCATTCTTTGACTGAGGGACATTCAGGTTGTTTCCAGGTTCTGGCTATTACGAATAAGGCTGCTATGAACAAGATTGAGCATATATCCCTGTTGTGTGGTGGAGCTTGTTTTGGGTATATTCAAGGAGTGGAATAACTGGGTCTTGAGGTAGCTCTAGTCTCAGTTTTCTGAAAAAGTGCCAGATAGATTTCTAAAGTGTTTAAACAAGTTTGTACTCCCACCAGCAATGTAGGAGTGTTCCCCTTTACCACATCCTCACCAGCACATGCTGTCACTTCAGTTTTTAATCTTAGCCACTCTGATGTGTGTAAGATGGAGTCTCAGAGTCATTTTGATTTGCATTTCTCTGATGACTAAGGATGTTGAGCATTTTAAAAAATGTTTCTCTGCCATTCGATATTCCTCTGTTGAGAATTCTCTGTTTAGTTCTGAGCCCCATTTCTCAATTGGGTTATGGGGTTTGGTCATCTTTAATTTCTTGAGCTCTTCATATACTTTATGTATTAAATCTTGATCAGATGTAGGGTTGGTAAATATCTTTTCCAAGTCAATAGGCAGTCACCTTGTTCTGTTGACAGTGTCTTCTGCCTTACAGACGTTTCTCAGCCTCATGAGGTTCCATTTATTAATTGTTGACCTTAAGGCCTGGAGTTCTTTCTGTTCAGGAAGTTATCTCCTGTGCCAATGAGGTCTAGGCTCTTTCCAACTTTTTCTTCTAACAGATTTTGTGTCTCTGGTTTTAAGTTGAGGTCTTTAATGCACTTGGAGTTTAGTTTTGGGCATGGTAATAAATATAGGTGTACTTGCACTTTTCTACATGTAGACATCCAGTTAGACCAGCACCATTTGTTGAGGTTGCTATCCTTTTTCCATTGAACAGATTTGGCTTCTTTGTCAAATATCAAATGACCATATGTATATGGATTTATTTCTGGGTCTTTGATTCAATTCCATTGATCAACTAGCCTATTGCTGTGCCAGTACCATGCTGTTTAAATTACTATTACTCTATAGTACAGCTTGAGATCAGGTTTGGAGATTCCCCCAGAGGATCTTTTATTGTACAAGATTGTTTTAGCTATTCTGGGTTTTTTGTTTTTCCATATGAAGTTGAGAATTGATCTTTCAATGTCTTAAAAAAATTGTGTAGGCATTTTGATAGGGATTGCATTGAATCTGTAAATTGCTTTTGGTAAGATGGCCATTTTTACTATGTTAATTCTCCCAGTCCACGTACAATGGAGATCCTTCCATCTTTTGATGTACTCTTCAATCTCCTTCAGAGATTTGAAGTTTTTTTCAAACACGTCTTTCACTTGCTTGGTTAGAGTTATTCCTAGATATTTTATATTGCTTGTGGCTGATGTGAAGGGTGTAGTTTCCCTAATTTCTTCCTCTGCATGACTGTCATTTGTATATAGGAACGCTACTGACTGACTTTTTTTTTTTTTTAGTTAATTTTGTATCCAGCAATATTGCTGAAGGTGTTTATCAGCTGTAGGAGTTCTCTGGTGAATTTATGGGGTCACTTATGTACACTATCATATCATCTGAAAATAGGGATAATTTGACTTCCTCCTTTCCGATTTGGATCCCCTTAATCTCCTTTTGTCATCTTTTTGTTCTGGCTAGAACTTTAAGAACTATATTGAAGATATATGGAGAAGTTGGGCAACCTTTCCTGTTCCCCAATTTTAGAGGAATTTCCTTGAGTATCTTTCCGTATTATTTGATGTTGGCTATTGACTTGCTGTAAATAGCCTTTATTAGGTTTAGATATGTGCCTTGTATCCATGATCTCTCCAAACTTTAAACATGAATGGGTGTTGGATTTTTTCAAAAGCTTTTTTCTGTATCTGAGAAGATTATCATTTAATTTGCTTATCTGATCTTGAGTTAATTTTCACAAGTCGAGTAGATCAAGAAAATTGTTCATTTCCCTTATATTTTCAAATTTTGTGGCATATATACATTTGAAGTAGGATCTTATATTTCTTTATTTCTTCAGTGTCTGTTGTTATGTCTCCTTTTTCATTTCTGATTTTGTTAATTTGAAGAGTTTCTCTCTGCCTTTTAGTTAGTTTGGCTACTGGTTTGTCTATCTTGTTGATTTTCTCAAAGAACCAGCTCCTGGTTTTGTTGATTGTTTGAATTGTTCTCTTTGTTTCTAATTTATTGATTTCAGCCCTGAGTTTGATTATTTCTAGATGTCTACTCCTCTTCGGTGTTTCTGCTCCTTTTTTTCCTAGGTATTCCAGATGTGTCATTAAATTGCTTATATGAGATGTTTCCAGTTTCTATATGAAGGCACTTAGTGTTATGAATTTTCATCTTAGCACTGCTTTCAATGTGTCTCAGAAATTTGGGTATGCTATTCCTTCATTTTCATTGAATTTCAGGAAGTCCTTAATTTCTTTCTTTATTTCTTCCCTGACCCAGGTGTCATTAAGTAGAGAGTTGTTTAGTTTCCATATGTGTGTAGGCTTTTTGTTATTTTTGTTGTTGTTGACGTCCAGCTTTAGACTATGGTGATCTAATAGGATATAAGGCATTATTTCAATCTTCTTTTTTTGTTGTTTTAAAATTTTTTTTTTATTAATTTATTCTTGTTACATCTCAATGGTTATCCCATCCCTTGTATCCTCCCATTCTTCCCTCCCTCCCATTTTCCTCTTATTCCCCTCCCCTATGACTGTTCCTGAGGGGGATTTCCTCCCCCTGTATATGCTCATAGGGTATCAAGTCTCTTCTTCGTAACCTGCTATCCTTCCTCTGAGTGCCACCCCTTCTTGAATCTGTTGAGGCTTGCTTTGTGGCCTACTATATTATCAATTTTGGTGAAGGTATCATGAGGTGCTGAGAGGAAGGTATAATCTTTTGTATTTGGGTGAAAAGTTCTGTAGGTATCTCTTAGATCCATTTGATTCATGATATTGGTTAGTGTCATTATTTCTTGGTTTATTTTCTTTTTCAATGACCTATCCTTTGGTGAAAGTGGGGTGTTGAAGTCTCCCATTATTAGTGTGTGGGAACCAATGTGTAGTTTAAGCTTTGTTATAGTTCTTTTACAAATGTGCCTGATAGTGTGTTGGGAGCATAGATGTTCAGAATTGTGATGTCATCTTGATTGACTTTTCCTTTGTGAGTAAGAATTGTCCTTCCTCATCCCTTTGATTAATTTTGGCTGAACATCTATTTTATTAGTTAATACAATGGGTACACCAGTTTGTTTCTCATGTCTCTTTGCATGGAACACCTTTTCCCAACCTTTTACCCTGAGGTAATGTCTGTCCTTGTGGCTGAGACGTGTTTCTTGAATGCAGAAGAATGTTGGGTTTTGTTTATGCATCCATTCATTTAGTCTGTGTCTTTTTATTGGAGAATTGAGACCGTTGATGTTGAAAGATATTAATGACCAGTGACTGTTAAGTCCCTTGATTTTGATTTTGGTTGCAGTAGAGTGTTTGTATGGTTATATTTTGCAACAGTGAAGTTATCTATTTCCTGTGTTATTTTGGTTGCAGTTTGTCACTTTGGGTTGGATTTTTCCTTCTAGTAATTTATGTAAGGTCATATTTATGGATAGGTACTGTTTGAATTTGTTTTTGTCATGGAATATCTTGTTTATCCATTAATGTTTATTGATAGTTTTGGCATCTGTGATCTCTTCAGGTTTTTAGGACCTCTGCCCAGGTCCTTCTGTCTTTTATAGTCTCTGCAGAGAAGTCAGGTATAATTCTTTTTTATTTTTAATATATTTTATTAATTTATTCATATTATATTTCAATTGTTATCCTATCCCTCGTATCCTCCCATTCCTCCCTCCCTCCCACTTTCTCCTTATTCCCTTCCCCTATGACTGTGACTGAGGGGGAACTCTTCCACCCGTATATGCTCATAGAGTATCAAATCTCTTCTTGGTAGCCTGCTGTACTTCCTCTGAGTGCTACCAGGCCTCCTCATCCAGGGAACATGGTCAAATATGGGGCACCAGAGTTCGTGTGAAAGTCAGACCTCACTCTCCACTCAACTAGGTCGGGTATAATTCTGAAAGGTTTGCCATTATATGTTACTTGCCCTTTTTCCCTTGCCACTTTTAATATTTTTCTTTGTATTGTACATTTTGTGTTTTGATTATTATGTTGCAGGAAGATATTCTTTTCTAGCCTGTTCTTTTTAGTGTTCTGTAGGCCTCTTGTATGTTCATATGTGTCTCCTTCTTTAAATTGGAAAATTTTATTCTATGATTTTTGTTGAAAATATTTTCTGGGCCGTGGAGTCAGGTGTCTTTCCTTTCCTTAATGCCTATTATCATCAGGTTTCGTCTTTTCATGGTGTCCTTGGTTTCTTGAATTTTTCAGATTTAGCATTTGCTTTCATAGTTGCTTCAAGTTCGATGACTGTATCTTCCAGTCCCGAGATTCATTCCTCTGTCTCTTGAATTATGTTTGGGAAGCTTACCTCTGTATTGCTTGCTTTTTTCCTCTAAGTTCTCTCATTCCTGTCTTTCTTCTGTCTTTGCTTTTATCATTGTTTCCATTTTCATCTTCAGATCGTGAAATGTTTTACTGATTTCCTTCATCTGTTTGTATTTTCCTGCATTTCTTCTAGTGCTTCTGTATAGACCTCTTTAATGTGCTCAATCTGTTTGGCTGCATCTTTCTGCATTTGTTTACAAATTTTATTCATTTCCTCCATTATCATCTTCATTACTAAGGATTTGAAGTCATTTTCTTGAGCTTCATTTCTGTTTGTCTTCTCAGAGTTGGATTTCTTGGGATAGCTTGGGTCTGGAGATACCATATTGTTTTAATTTTTGTTATTTGTGTTATTTGCTGTCTCTGGTGTTGGAAGGTAGCTTCTGGTGTCCTTCACTGGTTGTTGAGAGTGGTTTGCTGGTAAATGACTATAGATTGAGTGCCCTTGCCTGTGGGGATCAGGGAATTCTTCCCTGGAAGAGGCAGTTGACCTGGTTTCAATTTCAAGGGACTTTGCTCCACACCCTGGGCTCCCTACTGGGTCGTAGAGATAAGTGTTGGTGCTCTGCAGCCCCTGGATAAGTTTCAGGTAGTGGAGGTAGAGCCTGTTATCTTGTCTTTGGCTGGGCTTTGAATACCCTGCCCTCAGTCCCTGGAACTTTGAGTCCTAGGCTCAGATCACCCTAGCATGCCTGAAACCCTGTTGGCTTGTAGCAGTTGTTTAGGCTTCTGCCTGACCTATCCAGACAGTGGGACCTATGATCCACCTGCCAGGGAGAGAGCAGATACTACCTTCTGGCTTTTCAGGTTGGTTCAGCCTCTCCTGAGAGCATGAGAGTCCTGTTGTTTTGTGGAGACTTCCTAGGCCAGATCAGTTCTGCCCAAATATGCAGGAACAGTCCACTGGGGCAGGTAGTTAGGTTTCTGCCTGATCCAGTTCAGACTGTGCAGCTGTTGCTGGATAATGTGTCCACAGCAGTTTGGGCCCTTGTGTAGCACCTGAGGCATTCTGTGGCCTAGGGTGGGTGGGATGGGAGGAGTCTGAGGTCAGATCCACCTGTTTTCCTGAGATTTCCCCAGGCCAGGAGCTCTAGTGCTTCACCACCCAGAGTTCATTCCCAGATACAGAGTTCATGCTATACAGTACAGCTGCAGTTCACAGGTGAGTTCAGGTCCAGATTCTGGGAACTAGGCACTTGTTTTCAGTGGGCCATTGGATGACTCAAGGCCAGACTCATCTGTGCTCTGTACTGTGCAGCTCCCTCTCACCTAGATCTCTCCAGGTCTTGTGGTCTGTAGCTCACAGTCGGGTCCCTAGTCTCAGTCCTGTATATCAGATACAGTGCATGTTTGGGGCCACCATCTTGAAATCTCAAAGAACTATTCTAATTAGATGTTTAATTTGGCACACAAAGTAATAAATTTCATTATAGCACTTTCATACATTCTTTTTCTTTTCTGTTTTTAAAGGAAATTTCAAATTCATTACATTTATTTATTTAATGTGTACTTGTTTGTGCGTGCACACATGTGTGTGTGTGCCACTTCACTCATGTGGTAGTTACAGGATAATTTGTGGTGCTTATATCTCTCCTTCCTTCATATGAATTCTAAAGATTGAATTAACATTGTCAGGCTGGGACTCATGTGCCTTCACTCACTGAGCAATCTCAACACCTCATATACCTTTTCTTATTAATCCTTCTCCTGTGCTCCTGTCCCATGGCTTCTGGCTCCATCTCTGTTTTCCTTCCTGCCCTTAGTAGGTCTTCTCTGCTTTCCTTTTACATATCTTCCATTGCCCTCATTACTCTGACTTGGATTAGATGGAATTTCCAAGGTGTTTTATATTACATCCTCCTGTTGAGTATGGTTGTTAAATACTTTTACAATTTCTATTTCTTCATTTGCAGACTTTCTATGCAGTTCACTAGGATGTAAATTTAGTTCACTAGAATTTACTCATACTGAGTAATATATTAATTTACACAATTTGAATTCTGTAATACATGAGTATGCAAGGGTGTTCCATTATTTAGTGTCTTTTCCAGTTTTACTTTTCATTTTATTTTTTCATAGATTTTTTTTTACTTCCTTTGCTTGTTTAATTCCTATGCAGTTTTTTGTTGTTGTTGAAAGTATTGTGAATGGGATACCATTCTTAATATTTCCTTCACATGTCTTTTATAGCTCTATCAAAATGCTATTGGCTTTTTAAGGTTTATACTATATTCTGCTACTATGTCATTAATGTTTTTCAGACCTATAACTTTATTGTGGAATCTATAGGATCTTTTAAATGTAGGATGATTTGATTTGTCCTTAAGAATAGCTTGATTTCTTTCTTTCCAATGTGCATTAGTTTGTTTCTTTATACATTATTTATGGGGCTAGAGAGATGGTTCAGTGGATAAGACTACTGGCTACTCTTCCAAAGGACACAGATTTGTTTTCCAGCACCTACATGATGGTTCACAACCACTTATAAGCCCAGTTCCAGGAGATCTGACTCCCTCTGCTGATCTTCATAGGCACTTAAACATAGCTGGTACAGAAACAAATATATATATTACTTTTATTTGATTACTTTGTACATGGACACAATATATAGAGATAATATTCACCCAAACTCACTCATTCTTCCTGAGCACCTCATTCCCAACTCAATTCATGTCTTCTTTTTATTTTCTTTTTAGCTGATAGAGTCCAATCAGTGCTGCCCACATGCACATGGTGCAGTGTACTATCCACTAGGGCTATATAACACAAGAAAACCAACATCCAAGTGGCTATCTACTGCTAGTAGCTTCTCAGCTAGGGTTGAGCTTTCATGAGCCCCCTCCCTCTCCATCTTGGAGTGTTGATTGGCTTGATCTTGTGCTGGTATTATGCAAGAAACACAGCTGCTATGAGTTTGTGAGTGCAATGGATTTGTAATGTCCAGAAGACATTAATTTTTATCAATCTTTCTCAATATCCAAGTCTAATTACTTTTCAGTGATGAACCTTAGAAGAAGAAATATGATATTAATGTCATTTAGTTTTGAACACTCCATAGGCACTTATTCTCTGCATTTTAACCAGAAGTGAGTCGGTATATTAGCTGCCATCTTCTGCACAAGGATATTTCCTTGGTGATGGGTGAGAGAGCTGCACTAGTATATGGGCATAAGGATAAATATTTAGGCAGTTTGAAATTATGATCCTTTCGCAAATTAATATTAGTAGAGTTGATGGTCTCCCTAGCCATGGGTTCTTGGTTAATTTTATAGTACCAGGCATGGATTTCCTCTTTTGGAGTGGGCCTAATGTCCAGTTAGAAATTCTTAGTTAACTCATAACATTCATGTCAGCATTGCAGCAATGGGCATATCTCTCCAGGTTTGCCATCAATATAATTCACAGGGTTTACAACTGATAAGCCTACTGATGACTTTTACCCAGCAGTCTGTATAACATCTTCTGGCATTGTGAGCATAAGCCAGCAGGAAGGATGCTTAGTCATTACCAGATGGATTTTTCCATGTCCTATGGTCAATGTATGTGGTGTTTTTCTAATACAATCTTTCTTACAATCAAAGTGAAGTAGGTAATTAAGAGTATTGACGATATCCATATGTTTTTAGGAATCTTTGGGACAGATTCTGTTCAACAATTCTATTGAGAGTTATATTATATCTAACACTAGACTTTTTCAGTTTATAAACCTTTAGCTTCTGGGAGAAGCATCATCTAGCCTTGTAGGGTAACTTCAGTCAGATAATTTTTATATGTATATTTTTGAAGCTTATAATGTAGTAGGTTTCTACATGCCATTTTAAAACATACTTTGTGTTAGCATACTGTCCCAGTCTGCCTAGCAAACTATGACATCATTACCTACTTGCTACTAGGCATCCCCCTGTCCAGAAATATATAAAAGGACAAACCCATCTCATCTCTCTCCCTCATTTCTCATCCCTCTCTCTTACATCTCTCATCTCTACTTCTCTCTCTCTCTCTCTCTCTCTCTCTCTCTCTCTCTCTTTCTCTCTCTCTCTCTCCCTCTCCCTCTCCCTCTCCCTCTCATACCTCTACCATTATAGTAAACTTCTTAATATCATATCTATTGCCTGGATTCTTATATTTCATATTTAAAACAGTGTTATCTATCTTTTGCCTTCACCTTTCTCTGCTCCACCCTCTCATCTGCCTCCTCTCTCAATCACACTATCTGTATTTTTCTACTGTACTTTCACGCCTTGAAGTTATCTACCACCTTCAAGGGTACTTTTCTAGTTTCCTGGGTTGTATGGGTACTTTAGGTAAAACATGCACACATCTATATATTTGAAGCTAGGAGGCACCTGTGCAAGAGAACACTCAGTACTTGTGTTTCTTACTGCTGTAGCTAAGACATAAGGCACTATATTGAAAAATATTTGAAAGACTGAGCACTGTTGTTTTATTCCAGATTTTAAAGGAGATTCTGTGAGATTTCCCTCTTGAGTATATGTTGGCTATAGATTGTTTGTGAATAACAGGAAAAGGAAATGAAAGAAAAACATGACTACTCCTAGGTATGGTGGAGGAGAAGGTTTTTTGTAGGGCATAGCCAGAGACATTTGGAAAGTTCAAGATGGAGTATGAGTGACCAACTGAACAGGGCCATGTGAGGAAAAGGGGAGGCCGGAGGGAGAGAGGGGAACCAGAAGCAGAGGCCAAGAGAGGAAGAGGCAAAAAGGATCATGTAACCAAAATGGCTATGTTATATAGGGAAGAGAAGCTGGGGAAAATGTAGCCCAGCCCACACCTTGGGCAGGAGAAATTAAGGGTAGGGGGTGGGAAATGCCAGCCAGGAGGACCCTGTAACAGGTAGGGACTGGGGGATACTGGGAGAACCTGGTAGTCAGTGGAAATTTTGAGATGTTAATAAGCACCTCGGTTAGCCATTTGTCCTGGGTTTGAGACTTAACAGCTTCAAACTGGGAATATGAAAGTAAATCAGAAAGAATTCTTTGTCTTAGAATACAAATACTGAAGGGAACTCATTAAAAGGACACAGGGATGAACTGAAGAAAGATGAAGAAGATGACATCTACTGAAGACAAGTAATAAGACATAACTAGATAACAGTGGCAATTGCTCTGAGCACACTGTCTGGAAAAGTATGAGTCCACACATTCAAGATATTTTTATGAAAGGTGAAAATCTGTGAGGAAAAGAAGAAACTTCTTTTAAGAATAAAGGAAACAGAATAAAGTAACTATTTACAACTACCAATATAACAAATAAATTCCATTAATATCAGCAATAAATACCAAAGAAAAGATGTATTTACATTTAGTAATGTCTATGTTCCACTCTCTAATTACTGAATAATTAAGGGGAAAAAGAAAGTGAAGAGAGAAAACAGTCAAAAGAATGTTGACTAAACGCAAAGCAGAGGAAGGAGTAACAACTGAGCACTGTACTTCAGTTTCAAGTGCATGCTTAACATCCAGAGGGACCATATGCTCAGACGGACAGCATGTCTGCATAATTTTCAAATAATGCAATTATGTAAGATTCATTAGCAATAAGATATCCAGAAAAGTCTTAAAATTTGCATATACAACAAACACTTCTAAATAACACATGGATCACAGGACAATGTGCAGCACACATTAGAAAATGTACTTGCTAAGACTGAAAAATAACACATTCACATTTGTGCAGTAGAGGAAATACTGTGTAATCTGAAATTTCTTATGCTAGAAAAGCATAAATATACACACCTAAGCTTCTACCCTGAGTAAAGCCAGAGGGAGAGAAAATTAAAATTTAAGCTCAAAGAATGCAAAGGTGGAATAGTGAAGACAAAAGAAAAATTATTGAAAAGTAAATATGTGATATTTCTATGTATAAGATACCATTGCTCATATAATTGACCACTAATAATATCATTAAATTAAATAATTATCAGTCTATAAGAGAAGAAGCTGGGAGAGATAAGAACCACAAACGGGTATAAGAAATGAACTTGGTAGGATCATCTAAGTAGGTCTGCTTTGAAAAGTCAACAAAATTTAGATTTTTTTCCCATTAGATATATATTTCTACCTCTTTAGATAAGGAACAAGCAGCAGAGAGAACTGTCAAATGTTGTATTCTTTCAAAACTAATTATACAGTGTCTTAAAGCACTAACAGATCACTAATACCAGAAATAAAAATTGGGCAATCTAAAGATATTATGCATATGCATAAATACATATATATGTATATGTGTATATATATATATATTTAGTGACCTAATGAACTTTATAAGATTAAATTAATTACAGGGAACAGCATGCTTGAAAAAGCAAAGAATTAAAACAGTCCCAATAAGAATATAAATTTACCTCTACAAGCTATAGAAATTATTATTATTTTTTTAACTTAAACTGCCCCCAAGGAACACTGTCAAATCTGCCTAGTTTCTCCGGTGAGTTTCATCAAACATGTAAGGGAGAAATATAGTCAAAATTAGTTACCCCTTGGAGAAAAAAACAATAAAGGAAAGAACATTTTCTATCTAATTTTATAAGCCTAATAAAATCTTGATGCTAAAACCTGGTGGATATTATCAAAAAATAAAATCATCCAAAGACAGAAAGCTAAAACTCTCAGCAAGTGCTGTTAATTTGAATTCAGAGATTTGATTTTCAGAGTTAAGTTGATTTATTTCTGAAAAGTGGTACGTGTTTTATATTCAAAAATCAAATCATGTGATTCTCTTAAGCGCCAAAAAATATCACCATCTCAACACTAAAAACTAATAACAAATTAACAGGATAAAGAGTGAATCCAATAATGGGCACTAAGGAAAAATAACTATAAAAACTAGCACCTATAATTGCAAGTGTTAGGCATTAGTTGTGAAGCATGCCACACTTCTAAGAATAGTAGCAAGACAAGAACGCACCGCTTATACCACAAACAGTCAGCATGGTTTTAGATGACACTTTTTTTGAGGTTGCAAAGATTATGAAACAGCTGTTTCTATAAGAGGCTAGGCATCCTTTTTATCTCCTCTTTTAAAGGCAACGTAATTTGCATTATTTAAGCTTGTGTAGAAAGTAGCAAGTTTACAAAATAATAGTGAGGACTAATAAGTGAATTGTAAACCTAAGCATTTCAGGTTTGGAGTCCACAGCTTTGTTATGGCTATCAGCAATTCCTCTATCTAGGGTTCAAACTTCTATATACCACCCTGTGTCTTTATACTTCTCTTTTGTTTGTGATTAGAGTTAGTGACCTTATTTTTATTTATTTTTTAAAAGTGGCTGCTTATCATTTCCTAATGTATTACCATAGCAGAGATTTACTGTATTAACAACTCTGGTGTTTAGAGTCCACACTTGGTTTCAGTTGTCAAGCAGAGGGAAGATAGGCCAACCATCTTCCCACAGGCACTAGGCAGAATCCTTTTCCTTGCTTTTGGTAGCTTCTAGAGGAGGTTTGCATTCCTGGTTTTAAGATTACCCTCTTTATCTTCAAAGCAGAGCCTGACACTTCCTTCTATATCACACACACACACACACACACACACACACACACACACACACACACACACGGAAGCTACAGATATATGACACGATATAATAGACAAAGATATATCTATAAATATCAAGAAATTTTGTAATAATTTTAGGAACACTGAGAACCTCTCTACTTCATAGTCTTTGATACAAATGTAAATGTCCCTTTGTAAGATAACACACATGGAGGTGATAGGAACAGGGTCTTTCTGAATGAGGGAAGAAGTTGTGTTACTGTGCCTACCACAAAGGCAAAAATCATGGCTTTTCATTTTTGAGATTTAGGTTACAAGGAAACGCTAGCTTAAAGCTAGGGTTCCCTCTCACAGCATGCTTAAGGGAAACTATCTGTAATTTTCCATCCTGTGAGAAGCTCCGTGGTAAGAAACAGAAGCTCCAACAGTACCCAGCAAGGACCTGAGAAGGAGAAATCAAGTGAATCTTCTTGCAAAGTGGTTCCCTGTTCCTACTACTCAGCCTGACAATCGCTTTAATCTTGGCCACTTCATCGATGGCAACTTTGTAAAAAACCGATGGCCTTCCAGCTGAGACTCACAAGGAATTTCATGGCATAAGTAATGCAAAATAATATTTGTTTTCTTTTAACTGAATAAATTTGAGATAATTGATTATGGTAAATAGATATATAATTAAAATTCAACATACTAAAATTTATTCATTTATTCCAGAAATGAACACATAAGTTTTAAAAATTCAACTTACTATGGCTTTAAAAATGGTTTGTCCTATATATGAACTCTATAGTAAAGTTAATTAAACATCAAAACCAAATAATAATACATAGTGATATAAACAAATCAGGTACATAAAGGTAGGGCATCAGATTATGATGTCCACAAAAATAAGCTTGTGCTTTCCTGTAAAAGTAGGCCAGAAATAACTGGTAAATTTCTTTTACAAGATTTCAAATATTTAAAGGGTGTATGCAATTTCTAAAGAGAAAAATTTAAAAATCATTACTGAGATTTTCTGAGTTTTCCTACTAAGACTTGACCAGTGTTTGGTTAGATGTTAGCAAGTTCTCTGCCCTGATTTTGTTGCTCCATAAAATGCTTAGCCACTTCTTTTATCCATTGTTCTGCTCCATCTTCTAAGATACCACCAGTCATATAATTGACCTCCAAAATGACCACTAAATTAAATAATTATCAGTCTATATGAGGAGAAGCAGAGTGAGATAAAACTACTAATAAGTATAAGAAATGAACTCAGTGGGATCATCTAAGAAGGACTATTTTGATGAGGCCACAAAGCTCTTCTGTAGTTTCCAAAGGTTGTTAACTACAGTCTGAGTTTGGGATCTAACGCTCACTTTTCCCTTACATTG